>NC_090441.1:31419901-31756380 GCF_031143425.1 Pleurodeles waltl
ATCCCCTTGCTCTACTTGGTAGATATGATCGGCAGCTCTGGTCAGACATGTCCGAATCCTTAGAATAGCTTTCGGAGGGTGCCAAAACAGAAGCAAAAGAGGTTCTCATGGAGGGCCAACGATCTTCAGCAGAGATCATTGATTGTGCGCTTGATATACCAGCAATAGGCTTCAGACTTCTCCCTGGGTCAGCTGTCTTGAGGCGTCAGGGTTGGCTCAAAGCCACTAACTTTTGCCCTGAGTGCAGACAAAGATTCTGGATCTTCCATATGACGGGGAGGCGCTTTTTGGGAAGCACTTCTCCAATGCTCTTCAGACTATTAAATCTGATACGGAGACGGCAAGATCATTAGGCACTCTACAGTACAGAAAAGTGTCCTTTCGAGGAGCCAGGGACAGAGGTCAGCCTTCCTTTCGCGAAGGATATCAGCACTATAAGTATCCATCCTACTCCTCCACATTCCAGCCTTCTAGGCCACAGTACCAACTGAGGCAACTGCCTTCCGCAGCTTACAACAGGCCCTACCACAAGAACAAGTGGGGCGACAATCTAAGGAGTCTGCACGTAGACAATGACTGCCTACCCCGAGTTCCTCTTCACTCTTCTCCTACATTTTTCCACGGAATCTTAAAGAATCATATCCAACGCTGGTGACAAATAACGAAGGACAAGTGGGTGCTGGATGTAATCCGATTCGGGCACCTGTTGGAATTCATTCAGATTCCTCGCTCACTGATTCCATCACAGACCCGACAAAAACATCTTCGTCTGCTCCGCTTTGAGGTAATTACCATGCTAAAGAAAGGGGCCATAGAGGCCGTTTCATATTCCCAGAGAGGGAAGGGTTTCTACTCACGCTTCTTTCTCATTCGAAAAATCTCGGTTATGGAGGCCAATCCTGGACTTGCGTGAACTGAACAAGTACCTCAAGAAACAAACCTCTCGGATGGAAACCCTGCAAGACGTCCTCCAGCTTCTAAACAAAGCAGACTTCATGGCGTCTCTAAACCTTCAGGACACGTACTTTCATATTTCCATTCATCCACTACACAGGAAGTACCTGAGATTTGTAGTCAACGGCAAACACTTACAGTTCAAGGTCCTCCTCTTTGGGCTACGTTCAGCACCACAAATCTTCACCAAATGTCTGGCCCCAGTGGCAGCCTATCTAAGGAGAAAGAAGTGCCAGGTTTTTCCTTCTCTCGACAACTGGCTCCGTATTTGGCATATAGAAACCATCCTTGGTCTCTGCATATTAGGGAGATTCTAGACATTATGGTGGCCGTATAGTAAGGTGAAACTCTTTGATATATTTTGTGCATTCTTGTCAAGGTGATGGTTTGGGGATGAGGAGACATTCATGGGTGTATTCCTTGTATTCATGGCCATTAAGCTACCCTTGGCATTTGGTGGCCACTAATGGCTTACTATTCCTTTGCTGCATAAGGCAGGCATCCCTGACAAAAGTCAAGTTTTTCTAGCATTTGATGACCATCCTAGTCATGTGACTCTGGTGCTTGTGTGTTGTCTGTATGGGGCAAAATTACCTGCAAATATATTATCTAATTAACAAGGAGGATGTGGGTAGGTAGCCAAGCACAGAGGTTTTCTAAATGAAAAGGTGGTACTATGGGGTGCATTGGATTTAAAACGTTTTTTTTCATGAAATTATCAGTTTTTCTTTTTCAGGGTAATTTAATTTATAGTCCAAAATCAAGAACTGATATTTGTAAATAAATTTACTATATTGTCACAAACTGATACACCGTTGTTTAGGGACAGTATACTGCATTTCTTTAACATTTCAATACTGATGTTTTAGTGGAAATTCATGCTCTGTTGGCAACACCTTTTGCTGATATTAAATTCTTGGCGACAGCGAGTGCTTATGTTGTTTACAAGTTTTTAAGATCTATCTGGTGATTTTCTGTCTTCTGCCTTGATAAAGCTTTTTATTATAGCATCAACACTTCTGCTGATGTCTGAGACCAGGGCCTGTACTTTTGGTGTCACCATGCAATATATATGCCTTCTTTCTGTAAGGACTGTGTGACCTGATCAGTAACTTGTGTGTCCAATGCCTGTCTGCTCCTTCAAACCTTAAGGTCAGGTTTGCTATCTTTTGGCTCAGGTTATTTTCTTTCTGTAGCATCTCATTCTCTCATTGTGTCCCCTCTAACTAAACTGTTAGTCTCCATGCATGCAGCAGATAGAATAGTAGCATTATAGGACTTGGATTGTGCAAGTGATGACAGATACAGTGTAGATCTTGGGAAATGTCAATGTATACTTTTGTCAACTTACGGGATATTCAGGCGACCAATTTCTCATGAATAATTCTAACTGCAGATCCCTCACTTTTCCAATAATCCTGGGCACCAAGATTAGAGATTTCAAGCGTTAGTTGGCACCAGCTAACTCTACGACTGCCTCCCAATGTCCTGGGAGCGATGGTACAGAGCCGCATGTACGCACCATTAATGTGTGCTGATGTAGGTTTCTTTTTTCCTGTGCCATTCGACAGGGATGGAGCTCCGCTCTCAACTTCACCTGTTGTACTGATGCCAAATTTCAATAGTATTTCTAAAACATTGGTCCAGTGGGACTCTTTTCAAAACCCGGGGTCCTGTCGAGGAGTTTTTAACCTGTACTTAGTCATGACTTACACCTTGTTCAAGCACTCCACCGTCTGCAGTAGTGTCACAAAGAGCATTCTATGAGTTGTTGTTATCCACCTATTTGATAATTCATAATTGAATTGAAAAATATAAAGAATTATGGATAAAGAAGTCCTTCCCCTTGTATTGATTACATTGACTGATTTGAACATTTTTACAGGATACTATTGATGTGCACATAGGCCCTCATTAAGACCATGGCCGTCTTTTGACTGCCAGGGTTAATGTGGCGGTATCGCCGCCAACAGGCTGGCGGTGTATACCGCCACATTATGAGTACAGCATACACCATAACACTTAGACGCGTTCACACATGCACACACACAATCATACACCACACTCAGCACCCCTGTCGGATGCCCGACTTACCTTGTCCGATGAGAAGGTCGTCCGGCAGGGAACAGGTAGGGGCGCTGCTACCGCAGGCAGCTCCCCGCCAGTAGGACACCACCAGGCCGTATTAATGGTCTTAATATGGCTGGTGGCGTCCTTCTGGCGGTGCAGGTGGTAGCACCACCCAGGTGCCTCCGACAGCCAGCATGGATGCTGCTGGATTTCTGCCCACAGTGTGGCGGAAATCCAGCAGTGCCCGACTGCCAACACTGGCGGTCTTCTGGCGCCCATGGCGTCTGCGGTCTTGAGAAAAGACCGTCAGTCATAATGAGGGCCATAATGTTTTCCTAAAATTAGAGTCCCACTGGACCAGTGTTTTAGAAATATATATACCAAGGTCTTGGGGGACATAATGGGTCGGTTTTTACGTGTTTTCTAAAATATTTTTTTTATTTAAATTTCAACAGTAGGCAATGTGCCAAGGAAAAATGTCTCCAAAGCGGACAGGTTTTAAACCGTGCTTCAACTTCAGGAAGCAAATGTCAGTCACAGATCCACCCTACTTTGGTTTGTGGTGCAAAGGTTTTAATCACGATTCAAAGGTGTCCTGCAAATGTGCCCTGCTGCACCCTAGCGCAATCCAGGAGCAGGACATGACTCTCCATTTCGAGCAGCGTAGGAAGAGGTCAAGCTTGAGACCACAATCATGCTTTAAATAATGCAGCGTTTCCTGCTCTAAATCACTGGGTCTTTCCAGTGCTTAGTCCCAATCTTGATCCAAGACCTCAGTTAAGTCTAAGTCCTAGTCAGACCACAAGCATAAAGCTATGTGGGATGTGTCCCCTATGCACCACTCCAGAATAGACAAGAAGCCACACAGTCACCATTCCAATGGCCCAAATACACAGGTCTTCTGATTCTGAGCCTATTCTGAGACTGATCCCAGAATGTCTGGAGTCCTCCAAGCATCTGTTCACTCTGGAGCAGACAGAGGCTATGTTGCAGATTTCCTAGTTGATGCCGGCTGCCTCTGGAGTGCCTTCCGACCTCATGGGGCCACAGCAGCCATTAATTTAATTTAATTTCCGCCGGCAAGTCCTACCCTAGTGCCGACTGACCTCTTTTGGACCGCCTACTGGTTCCTTGCTGTTACTGACTCAGACTCCATTGGCACCAGTGGCAACTAATGAAGTGTTAGGCTGGCAGGGCATGAAATTATTACTTTTATTTTTGCAAGTGAGCATTGTTTTTCAGATTGGTAAAAAGCTAAAGATGTATGTGCAGGTTGAAGCCTGTGAGAGCAGTGTTTCTCAAAGAAAATCAGCTTTAGCCTTTCCTCTCTGACAAAAATTGTGCTCACTCGCCAAGATTAAGTCATAATTTCACCAAGCTGTCACTGAGTGGCACAGGTTCTCTTGCCAGTTTCCAGCCCTGAACTGATGGCAGGCTACACCTGGCCCATGTCACGGTACAAAATAACCAAAGTACATTCTCCAACATGAAGTGATCTCCAGCCTCTTCCCCGACACCATTACCCCAGAAAGCCTTATTTGGCTCAGATTCAGACACAGTCCAGGGGCTTCAAAACGTACTACATAATGAGGATAATGATTAGAAAGTGAACAACTTGCTTTTCTTTCGGTATACTGATGTTGGGTTGTACCTAAACGTAGCGTACTTGACATTTATCCTGACGCTGAATTAGCATTTTTTCCCACCATAGACCTGGCCTGACAGTTCAAGCTGGACTTTTCCTATAAGTAGCAGGGTCAGGGCTGATATGCATATGACAGGGTCCAAACTGAAGGGGTTATGTGGGACGAAAAACGATGGACTGGGATGCACTCTGAGTGATTGCTAGAGGCTGACATTAATCCCAGCATGCCATCCATCACTTTGTTGTTTTTACAGTTGGCGCCCACTAAGTGCAACAGACATGACCAGCTATGGGTCCCTTGCTCACTGTGCCATGCCACTGGAATGAAGCTGTTCCTGGCTGATGAGCCCTTATCAGGGTGAAACCAGTCCTAGGTTGCTTGTATTCAGGTTAAGGGACATCCTGGTTATAGCTGGGACCAAACAGGTGACATGGTGGGCGAAAACGATGGATTGGGATGTGGCCCGAGCGATTGCCAGTGGGTGAGATTAATTCAAGCATTCCATCCACCACTTTGTTGTTGTTGCAGTTGACATCCTAAGTGAGACTGGTATGCCCAAACAAGCTGTAGCTGGCTGATGTGCCCTTATCAGGGTGAAACCGGTTCTGAATTGCTTGAATCCCATTCAGGGGGGACCTGGCTTAGCAGTTTGGCTGGACTGTCCATGGGGAACAGAGTCAAGGCTGACTTGCATATGGCTGGTTCCAAACTGACGTGGGTTGGTGGGCAAAAACAATTTCCTGTGACTGAGATTAATTCAACCATTCCATCCTTCATTGTCATTGAAATTCATGCATGCCAGCCTGGACAGGATAAAGGACGCTTCAGCAAAGCGACAGTTGTCTTTGGATTAGGTTAACAGCAATGTTAACTAAAAAAGAGTCTCTCTCTTGTTTATAGACCACTGCTACTTTCTCATAGAAGCTGTTGGTACTTTTTTACTCCTGCTGCCTTCCTATGAGGCTCAGTGCGATATAAGTGCAGTGTTGTAGGTCTTTTATGAGTCTTGAGGCGACGTTCTGCATAGTCTAGCCTTTCAAGCCTCAAAAAATCATAAAATTGTTACTGGACCTGCATGTCGGGTAACTTGAAAAATCTACTCAACCTAACTATATTTTACTTGACCTGTAAACAGGTATCAAATTGTGTGATCCTAGGCAATTATTTTATTTTACAGTCGCCTTTTCCTTCATTCTCACATATGAGTGCACCTTTAAATATGTGAGTTCAGCATTTCTGCTGTACAAAAAAACCTCTTTTGTTTGATTACATAGACCAAACGTTTGTTCCACGTAAAATAAGAACCTAGCCCACATATATGGTATACATGATCCGTGACTTGCCTTAGTTTACTAATAGCACTGCCACCAGGGCAGAAGTTGTTTTCCAGTTTATGTTTAAACGCTCACTTTCAATAAATATTTTACTAAAGCATGATGTGGGAGCACACTGTCATTTACAGACAGTAAATTTCAAAGAAATATCCACAAACCTTCACACTAACTTGCAGCCTTACTGATAACACTATGTAGTGTATCTGTGAAAACTGGGTTTCAGGAAACATATTTATCATTTGCAGATCACCAAGTAAAGTGTTCTTTTTTGTTTTCATCTTACTAAAACATTTTTTTAAATCACACTGAAGAACAAAAAATGGTCTTTCACAGCTACTGACATGTATTTTGAAATGTTTGTACAGTTGACTTAGTTAATTAAATGTTGTGTGTTTGGAAAACCCCAGCTAGCATTTGATTTCAGTTTTTACAGCAGCTTAGACAGGTCACCTTAGAAAATTCTGTAACTCTTCAGCCAGACTGGAAAGACAAACTGACTTTTGACCTATGTGCCTGAACACAGAGCAAATGTAACAAGAACATTATTTAAAGGCATCTTTTCACTTTCTGGCTGAACACATTATCTGTTGTTTGTCAACTCACCAGAAGGGGCGAGTAGGTCCTAAAAATAGCTCAACCTGATAAAAAATGACTCGCCATAACGAGTTGAGTAGAATTTTCCGAGCCCTGTCTTTGTAGGAGTTACTTAAATATGAAAACAGAGTGCATTTAGTTATTAAGCCGGCTTGTAATGAGTGCTTGGGTGACGGTATGTCTGGTATTTTGTAGCAGCCACTTGAAGATCTTACATAGCATGCGTAGGATGTAGAAGCAGGAGGTGCTTACTGCGTTGACTTGTGCCATCATGGAGAGTTTGTCATCTAGGATGATCCCAAGGTTTCTAGCGTGGTGTGTGGGTGTTGGAATTGGTCCTAGCTCTGGTGGCCACCAAGTGGCATCCCAGGGAGGAGTCTTGTTCCCGAACATCAGAGCTTTCGTCTTGTCGGAATTGAGCTTCTGGCAGTTTCTCATACAGTTTGCAAAATGGTCGTGCAGTTGGTGAAGTTTGGTTCTGGAGGTGGTAGTTTCTTCATTAAGAAAATTAGTGTTATCGGCATATGAGATGATGGAGAGACCTTGGGATCGGATGATGTCATGTATAGGTTTGTCTGAGGGAGGCTCCTTGGTGGACTCCGCAGATAAATTTCTTGGTCTCTGATGTGAATGATGGAATTCTGACTTTTTGGATTCTTCCTGTGACAAAGGAGCAGATCCAGTGTTTTGCAGGTCCTTGGATGCCTATATGATGGAGTCTTCTGATCAGAGCATAGTAGGAGAAGGAGTTGAAGACTGTGAAAAGGTCAAGTAGTATGAGGGCTGCAGTTTCTTCTTGGTACAGGATTGTCCTGATGTTGGTGGCTGCAGTGAGTGCTGTTTCGGTGCTGTGGTTCTTCCGAATTGGGTGTTGTTCAGTAAGTGGTGGGTCTCAAGGTGGGTTGAGAGTTGTTTGTTGACGGCCTTCTCCATCAATTTGGCTGGGTACAGGAGCAGGGATATTGGATGGAAGTTGCATAGTGGTGTTGAGTCAGCTAATTGTTTTTGAGGCGAGCATTGACTTCAGTTTTTTTTCCAGTCATCCGGTAATGCAGCGGATGTGATGGAGGCGTTGATGATGTGGAAGTGGGCAGTGCTGATTGGGCAGGTTCCCAGGTTGTAGATGCGTTGGGGCTTGGGTCTATGGTGGGACAGGAGTGGATAATCTGTATGATTGTCGCTGTGTCATCTCTGGTGAGGGGTGTCCATTCGGTTTGGCGGTTGTCTTGATTGGTGGTCAGCAGCTTGACAATTATGTTGGCTGGGTCTGGTTGGTGTAGGAAGTTGCAACGTTTGATAGGTTGTTGCAGAGTTCTTGTGAGGGGGGATGTTTTTGACTGTTCCGGAAGGTGTGGTGTGGTGTGGTGAAGTCCTTTATGAGTGAGAAGATCTCCTTGCTGCTGTTGGAGCTTCCTTCAATGCATTCAGCTAGTGCACATTTCTTGGTGCCTCGTTGATGGTTGCAGCGCCTGAGAGCAGCTTTGTAGGTGAATCTTTCGGTGGTTTAGTGGCTCGTTATCTATTTCCTTACTAGCTGTTTGCAGTTTTGTTTTGATTTTTGGAGGACCTCTGTGTACCAGCTGGCTTGCTTGTTGGATCTTCTTTGTTTGTAAAGTTTGATGGGTGCGAAGGAGTCTGCACAGTTCCTAATCTAATTATTGAAGTTTAGGATTTCCTTTTTTAGGTCTTTCGTTTGCATGGGCTGATCCAAGGTGAGGGCTGTGAGCCAGTCTGCTTTGAAGATTTTGCCCTGGCTGTTGCTTGGAAGGTTGGTGCTGGTGGGTGTGTTAACTTGTGGTGTGTTGATCTTGATGTGAAGATGGAGTGGTAGGTCCATGTGAAGGGCATGGTGGCGCTGTATTTGTATTTGTGTGGAAGACAGCATCAGAACTGGCAGTGGGAGCAAGAAACGGTTCTCACCTTGTTGTGAGGCACGGTTTGGCAGCAACATAGTGAGGGGTGTCCCGAGTAGAGCGACTGAAGGAAGGCTGTGGAGTATCATTTGGGGGAGGGTGATCGGAACAGGGTTTCTAGCTCTGGGACTGACTGAGACAGATGGGGTTGCCAATAGGCACGTCTCCTGTGCAGTCGTGCGGCAGCCGCCACTTAGTAGGTAACAGGGTGGGGAGAAGGAAGCAGGGTGGCCAGATTTCTAGGAGCAGGAAAAATAGGTGGGGTTGTGACACGGGAGAAGCAGATAAGAAGCTGGGGAGGTGGAAAAAATGCACTGGGCACAAAGAGGAAACTACAGAAAAGGCACAAAGAAAAAGGTGCACAGGAATAAGGCCAGAAAGAGAGATGGGCACCAAAGAGAGAAGGGCACAAAAGTGGATAAAAGTGATAAGAGATCAGGAAACAGAAAAGAGGTGCAAAAGAGAGAGGCATGAAAGAGAGAAGGGCACAAAAGTGGAAATAGAGCATAAAGCAGGCATGAGAGTAAACATGACAAAGAGAGAAAGGTGGTTGGGTGAGAAGGAGGAGAGAGCACATAGAGGGCAAGTTGGGAGCCTCTAGGCGAAGCCCGGGTACGAAAGGGAACTAGACAGGTAAGCAGACCAGTCTCAGGTAAGTGGGTGGAGGGCTGGGCCTAAGAACCTGCTCAACAAGGTTGCGCAGAGGCTGCCATAATGTAGGTCTTGGGAGACGCGGGGGCAGTGGGTGGTGCTTTCAGGAGCAGGAACATCACACGGAAGGAGCAGGGGAGGTGGGAAGAATGTGCGGAAGGGGGGGTTGCGAGGGGCCTTGGAAGGGGAAAACGGCACAAAAATAGAAAAGAGGCACAATAGGGAAAACTGCATGTAGGAAGTTGGCTCTGTATATACTATCCCAAAGTGAGAGATAGTGTGCACAGAGTCCAAGGGTTCCCCTTAGAGGTTGATAGTGGCAAAATTAGATAATTCTAATGCTCTATTTTGTGGTAATGTGGTTGAGCAGTAGGCATATCAGAGGGTAGTGTTAAGCATTTGTTGTACACACACGGGCAATAAATGAGGAACACACACTCAAAGACTTAACTCCAGGCCAATAGTCTTTATATAGAAAAATATATTTTCTTTATTTTAGAACCACAAGATTCAATATTTGAAGTAAATACATATAATGCAAGGTACTCCACACAGGTAAGTAAGGAACTTTGAATTAAAGCAGTAGTACACACAGTATAGGTTAAAATGGCAATAAGCTATTTTAAAAGTGGACACTGCACAAATCAACAGTTCCTGGTTGGGGGGGGGGGAGTGTGGTTAAGTTTCTGAAGTAAGTAAGGCACTTACAAGTTCAGTTTCCTAGGCCCACCGTCGGGGGTTCAAGGCAACCCCAAAGTCACCGCACCAGCAACACAGGGCCGGTCAGGTGCAGAGGTCAAAGGAGGGCCCAAAACACATAGGCGCCCATGGAGAACAGGGGTGCTCCGGTTCCGGTCTGCTGGCAGGTAAGTACCCACGTCCTTGGGGAGCAGACCAGGGGTTATTGAAGAGCACTGGGGGGACACAAACAGGGACACAAAACACACCCTCAGCGGCCCCGGGGCGGCCGGGTGTAGTGTGCAAAGTTGGCGTCGGATTTGCTATTCAAAGCACTGGAGGGACCTGGGAGTCACTTAGGCGATTCAGGCATGGCACAGGGGCTTCTCGGGCCAGCCACTGACTGGGCTAGGCAGAGGGCCGCCTGATGGTCACTCCTGCACTGGAAGTTGGCTCCTTTTGGGCCTGGGGGCTCCAGGTGCAGTGCTTGGCCCAGGCGTCGGGTTCTTTGTTCCAGGCAGTCACGGTCAGGGGGAGCCTCTGGTTCCTCTCTGCAGCATCGCTGTGGGGGTTCAGGGGGGTTGTCTCAGGTTACACACGAGGTCGCAGTCGCCTGGGAGTCCTCCCTGCAGTGTTGGTTCTCTGAAGCTCGAGCCTGGGGCGTCGGGTGCAGAGGGTGAAGTCTCACGCTTCCGGCGGGAAGAGTTAGTTCTTTAGAAGTTGTTTCAAAGTTGCAAAAATGTTGCTGTTGGTGAACAGTGCCGCTGTTCTCAGGAGTTTCTTGGTCCTTCGGTTCAGGGCAGTCCTCTGAGTCCTCAGAGGTCGCTGGTCCCTTTCGGAAGCGTCTTTGTGCAGGTTCTTTGTGTCTGGAGACAGGCAGGTAGGGCTGGTGCCAAGTCAGTTGTCGTCTCTGCAGGGCTTTCAGGTCAGCAGTCCTTCTTCTTGTGTAGGTTGCAGGAATCTGATTTCCTAGGTTCTGGGTCGCCCCTAAATACTGAATTTATGGGTGTGTTTAGGTCAGGAGGGCAGTAGCCAATGGCTACTGTCCTGGAGGGTGGCTCAAGATGGAGGATTTCTAAAGGCAGGGGTCACCTCAGCTCAGGACACCTGAGGGACTGTCTGACTGGTGGGTGACTCCTCCTTGTTTTTCTCATTATCCTCTCTGCCTTGCTGCCAAAAGTGGGAGCTGTGGCCGGAGGGGCAGGCATCTCCACTAGCTGGGATGCCCCGGGGTGCTGTAACAAAAGGCATAGGCCTTTGAGGCTCACCGCCAGGTGTTACAGTTCCTGCAGGGGGAGGTGAGAAGCACCTCCACCCAGTACAGGCTTTGTTCCTAGCAACAGAGTGACAAAGGCACTCTCCCCATGTGGCCAGCAACTCGTCTGGTTGTGGCAGGTTGGCAGAAACTGTTCAGCCTAGCACTAGACGTCGGACTGGTATTCAGAGGGCATCTCCAAGATGCCCTCTGGGTGTATCTTACAATAAATCCCACTCTGGCATCAGTGTGCATTTATTGTGCTGAGAAGTTTGATGCCAAACTTCCCAGATTTCAGTGTAGCCATTATGGAACTGTTGAGTTTGTGTTTGACAAACTCCCAGACCATATACTCTCTATGGCTACCCTGCACTTACAATGTCTAAGGTTTTGCTTAGACACTGTAGGGGCATAGTGCTCATGCATGTATGCCCTCACCTGTGGTATAGTGCACCCTGCCTTAGGGCTGTAAGGCCTGCTAAAGGGGTGACTTAATTATGCCACAGGCAGTGTGAGATGGGCATGGCACTCTGAGGGGAGTGCCATGTCGACTTAGTCATTTTCTTCCCACCAGCACACACAAGCTGTGAGACAGTGTGCATGTGCTGAGTGAGGGGTCCCCAGGGTGGCATAAGGCATGCAGCAGCCCTTCAAGACCTTCCTTGGCTTCAGGGCCCTTGGTACTAGGGGTACCATTTACAAGGGACTTATCTGTGTGCCAGGGCTGTGCCAATTGTGGGAACAAAGGTACAGTTTAGGGAAAGAACACTGGTGCTGGGGCCTGGTTAGCAGGGCCCAGCACACTTTCAGTCATAACTGGCATCAACAAAAGGCAAAAATTCAGGGGGTAACCATGCCAAGGAGGCATTTCCTTACACTGCACTAAATAGGGGTACAGAAGAGAAAAAGTCACAAAGAGAAAGCTTCACTGAGATAGAAAAAGGCCATAACAAGAGACTGGCATCAAGAGAGAAGGACACAAAGGTGGGAGAAAGTGATGAGAGGAGAAAACACAAAAGAGGGCAAAATAACCTCTAAGGTGTGGGGAAAAAACATGTGATGTCAAGACTGTCAGTGAATGCACGATTCAAGCTAGTTCAATATAACTATATTCACGTGGTCTGCCTCTCACCAACGAAACTCCACGCTATATACTCATGAAGAAGCCCCCATTGTACACGCTGTTGTGTGTGCAATGCGACATTCTACATGTAGTCTGTGACTGTCAGGCCATACAACGGTTTTGAGAGGAGGTACTGACACAACTGAAGACAGTAACTGGCTGGACGGTTCCTAGGCAAATAAAACCATGCTTCCTGGGCTTACTTCCAGACAACCCCAAGAAAACACTTAGCAGGAGGTACTCACTACTGGGACTCAAAGGTGCCAAGTGGCGTTTTGTGATTCACTGGCTGAGTGGCCAACCCCCGCTGATTTTAAAAAAACAAAACAAAAAACTGGCGGATGACCTCGTAGAATGGGTGCAAGCTGAGGAAGCCCACATGTGCCACACTATGCGTGATGACAGATTGCCAGATGTCCTGCACACCTGTCTGGGGGGAGTGCTAAACGACCTGTGAGCCCCCCATGCAGGGGCCCAAGTGCCGGGACCCCCTTGGATTGTCCTCCTGAATGATTATTTTGATACCATACACTTTGTTAGCTGTGTCATGTCTACTCAGTTTAGTAATCTCTTCTAATGTTCCTTATGCTGTACATTTTCCATTCTTTCTTTTTTCTCTTATATGAAGCCTTAGGACGGGGCAGATGGGAGGAGATGGCATTTGTTGGGGAGATATATATATATATATAGCACTACCTTCAGGGTCCTTTGCTTGTAATCTGGCTCTCATTGTGCAAGACTAATGTGGCATGTGGAACACTCAACTGTTTCATGTGATGGGCCAGTGATCGATGGAAGAGCGCTGAACTTAGTGCCTGTGACTTTTTTTTTTTACCCCTGCTGCTGATTATGTACCTTGCTCACTCGTATCTTTTATGTGATCCTGATTGTTATTGCTGAAATTTTTTTATTTTATTTTTTAAGGGGGGCAAGAGAGAAAAGCACTTGAGAGAAGAGCAGAAAAGTTGAAAGAGTGGAAAACAGGCACAAGAGTGAATATGGCAGAGAGAGTGTGAGTGAGAAAAGAGAGAGAGGTGGCTGGGTGAGGAGGAGAGAGGGCGTGGCGGGATTCCTGAGGCAAAGGCTTGGGTCTGAAGGGCCTAGACTGGTTGGAGGACACGTCCCCAGGTACGTGAGTAGTGGGGCTAGGCCTATGTGCGTTAGGACCCCATCTGAGGGCCTACCAGATCCCCCTTAGGTTTCTGTGCAGTCTTTCTGGTCATCAATGAATGTTTAGTCTGTCCTTCCTTTTTTCTGTTGCTTAACATTTTGCTCATAATACCACATATAGGTGTTCATGTTCTTCATGGTGTGCACTCATGTGAGCCAAGCCCCTGCCTTGGACTTGTTTTCCCTTTCATCTTCCCTAAAGATGGCCTTTTGTACAGTTCTCTGCTTGGATTATTTCTGCTGCTTCCTAGTGGTGCAGGTTTAATTCTTCAACACCTGTGTGGCCTGAAGGACCCCTCTGTGTGGAGTCACTTAATCACAGACACTTCTGATTAGGGGTACTCCATCACAGACACTTCTGATTAGGGGTACTCCATCACAGACACTTCTAACTAGGGTCTTACATTTGCTTAATGACTGATTTGGGGAAAAGAAATGATCAAGGAGGGGCGTTCTACTCTGTTGCATGTCAGTTAATTCCAGTTGGCCTTCTCATGCTCCACTGTAGTGATCCTGAGGCCCCAAATCCCTGAAAGAGACTATTTCCTCCTATGTTTGTCACAAAATTGCCCTTGCACCGCCTGGTTACATACGTCATTGGTGCCTGTGTTAGAATAGTGCCTGACAAGAGCAAACAGGTGAATTGAGAATGTATACAACACTGGCAGTGATAGCACCAGCGTAGTTATGGTTAGGTCAGAGTTTCTACATGAAGGGCATTTTGTGTTTTGTTAACCTCTTAGCTGCTGGGACGTTTCCCCCTCCCTCCCCCCCCCCAGTGCTGAGCCCTTTTTTGGCTATTTGGGGTAGTTATCTCTTAGGCCTTCATAACTTTTTGTCCACATAAGCTATCCATGCCAAATTTGCGTCCCTTTTTTCCAACATCCTAGGGATTCTAATGGTACCCAGAATTTGTGGTTTCCCCTGGAGGATACCAAGAAATTAGCCAAAATACAGTGAACATTTCGTTTTTTTCCAAAAAATGGGAAAAAAGGGCTGCCGAAGAAGGCTTGTGGTTTTTTCCCTGAAAATGGCATCAACAAAGGGTTTCTGGTGCTAAAATCACCATCTTCCCACCTTTCAGGAACTGGCAGACTTGAATCAGAACACCACAGTTTTCAACACAAATTTGGCATTTTACTGGGACATACCCCATTTTTACTATTTTTGGTGCCTTCAGCCTCCTTCCAGTTAGTGACAGGAATGGGTGTGAAACCAATGCTGGATTCTGGACAGCTAAACATTTCTGAAACGTAGACAAAATTCTGAATTCAGCAAGGGGTCATATGTGTAGATACTACAAAGTTTTCCTACAGAAAATAACAGCTGAAATTAAAAAAAAAATGAAATTGAGCTGAAAACAGCCATTTTTCTTTGTTTTACTCTGTAACTTTTTCCTGCGATGTCAGATTTTTGAAAGCAATATACTGTTACGTCTGCTGGACTCTTCTGGTTGCGGGGATATATAGGGCTTGTAGGTTCATCAAGAACCCTAGGGACCCAGAGCCAATAAATGAGTTGCACCCTGCAGTTGGTTTTCATTCTATACTGGGTATACAGCAATTAATTTGCTGAAATATGAAGAGTGAAAAATAGGTATCAAGAAAACCTTTGCATTTCCAAAATGGGCTCAAGATAAGGTTTTGAGGAGCAGTGGTTATTTGCACATCTCTGAATTCCGGGATGCCCATACTAGCATGTGAATTGCAGGGCATTTCTCAACTAGACGTCTTTTTTTTAATCACTCTCTTATATTTGGAAGGAAAAAATGTAGAGAAAGATAAGGGGCAATAACACTTATTTTGCTATTCTATGTTCCCCCAAGTCTCCCGATAAAAATGATACCTCACTTGTGTGGGTAGGCCTAGCGCCCGCGACAGGAAATGCCCCAAAACACAACGTGGACACATCTAATTTTTTGACATAAAACAGAGCTGTTTTTTGCAAAGTGCCTACCTGTAGATTTTGGCCTCTAGCTCAGCCAGCACCTAGGGAAACCTACCAAACCTGTGCATTTTTTTAAACTAGAGACCTAGGGGAATCCAAGATGGGATGACTTGTGGGGCTCTGACCAGGTTCTGTTACCCCGAATCCTTTGCAAACCTCAAAATGTGGCCAAAAAAACACATTTTCCTCACATTTTGCTGACAGAAAGTTCTGGAATCTAAGAGGAGCCACAAATTTCTTTCCACCCAGCGTTTCCCCAAGTCTCCCGATAAAAATGGTACCTCACTTGTGTGGGTAGGCCTAGTGCCCGCGACAGGAATAGGTCACGCAACGGTCAATGTTGGTCCTTACATGAGGCAGCTGTTGACCCTGGGGGGATCCATTCCTGACGCAGGCACTAGGTGTAGGCACTCAAGTGGGGTAGTGTTTTTATCAGGACAAGTGAGGAATCACTGGGTGGTAGGAATTTTGTGGATCCCAGCATATTCCTGTAGTTTGTGTGACAGAAATGCGAGACAAATAGAGTTTTTATTCAACATTTCAGCTTTGCAGGGTATTCTGGGTAAAAAAACTTTGGGGAATCCACACAAGTCACACCTCTGGACTCCCCCGAATGTCTAGTTTCCAGAAATGTTTGGGTTTAGTGTGTTTCTCTATATGGCTGCCGAACCCAGGACCAAAAACACAGGTGCCTGCCTTACAAAACCAGTTTGTTTTGCGATAGATAATTTTGATGTCTCCACAATACGATTTGAGTGGTGGAATTTGGGGCTGAACTAAATTGGGGAGCTCCCAAGAGAGCACACTCTCTCTCTGCTTGCTGCCGCATTCACCTGCTCTTTGGGTTGGGCTAACCCACTATTACCCAGTTGCACAGACTTCTTGCGAAGGGACAGCAAGACTGTCCTCATCACCTCCCTCATAATTTACTGGAAGAGGAGTTATCGAATGGGACTTCTCCGACTGAAAAATCACTCCCAGAGTCTGCGCCATTGTCCTATCCCTCAGATGCTGTCTCAGTATCTGATGTCTCAGTCTCTGATCCTATGTCAGAGCTGTCCTCTATAACCCGAGTGACGACAGCAGTCATCCATCAAGATGCCATCTCTGCTATTGGCTAAACTGTTGCTCTAAAACACTAGCCTACGTAGACAGTCACAAAATCGATGGTGTGTGTGAGATGCTTGCAACAGTAGAGGCCACCTTACCTGCGCTTCTTCCCTCAATCAGCACGTTCTTTCAAGACACTCAAAAAACACCTTGTCACATACCATTCGTCACAGTCTTTAGCACCTCCTACGCCCAGTCCAACAATCATTATTGGTGCTCCCACTCCCTCCTCCTCGGATTTCCCTCATTACCACCCAGTAAAAGTGCCCTTCATCTCTCCATAGCCGCCCTCCACCCGCACATACATTTTATTTGTATTATAGTGCAGGTAATGGCTGACTTTACTAATGTACTCAGCTATTTACATAAAATACAGATTTCATCTTTGCAGTAGGCATATAAACCTTCTGCGCTTCTTTATGGCACTAAAACTGCCACTAGACAAGTCTGACCCTTTTGTAGCAGAAAAATAATCACAATACTTACTTGACTTTTTTATTGCTGCCTAAAAGCTACAGTTGAAAAGCGTCAGTTGAAGTATGTGCATTGCTTTGAAGATGCAAGCTGCAACTGCAAGACAACTGGTGGCAAATATATATATATATTCACCAAAAAAGACCCCGACTTATCGAGGCTCGATTGCACCGGTCTTGATGTGGGATCAGGGAATCCCATTAATATATTATCGAATTTTCTCACCCACTAGGACAGAAAATCAAATAAAATTTGAGCACTCTTTTCAGATCTAGGGTGTGCAAGGCTTTCTCCGCCGGAGTCTCCGGATTGGGGAAGAAAGTTGGTAAAGAAATAGTCTTATTGATGTGAAATTCTGACACCACCTTCGGTAGGAATGATGGGTGAGTTCGCAGAACTACTCTATTGTCATGAAAAACTGTGTACGGTTCTTTGGGAGGACAAAGCCTGAATTTCACTGACCCTCCTTGCGGAAGTAATGGCTACCAAAAAAGTCGTCTTCCACGTAAGGTGTTGCAAAGAGGCTTTGTGTGTAGGTTCGAAAGGAGGGCCCATAAGTTTTGACAGCACTATGTTCAGTTCCCATGGAGGGGAGGGTTTCCGAATGGGCGGAAAAACTTTTTTCAAACCTTCCAAGAAATCCTTGACTACTGGTTTCGTAAAGAAGGATTCCTGAGAAGGTGACTTACGATAGGCTGTAATGGCAGACAAATGTACCTTAATAGATGATACCTGCAGACCAGACTTTGCCAGATGGAGTAAGACAGTATGACGTCCTCCTGAGCCCGTATGGGATTCTGACCTTGCTGACAGCACCATATGTAGAATCTCTTCCACTTAAACGCATAAGAACGCTGCGTGGAAGGTCGTCTAGACTCTTTCAAGATGTTCATGCACTCCTGCGAGAGCCCTAGGTGCCCATACTGCAGGAATTCAGGAGCCATGCTGTCAAGCTCAGAGAGGGTAGGTTGGGGTGCAGGATCCTGCCCTCCATCCTGCTCAGAAGATCCGGTCTGCACGGCAGCCTCCTGTGAGGTTGTTCCGATAGGTTGAGGAGATCTGTGTACCAGAATTGACGGGGCCATTGTGGAGCTATGAGAATCATTCTGGTGCTGGATCTGTAAAGTTTGTTGATCACTGCCGGTATGAGGGTAATCGGTGGAAAGGCGTAGAGAAATATCCCTGACCAGTCGATCAACAGGGCATTCCCTTGAGATCCCGGACGGTAGAACCTTGATGCGAAGTCTGGGCATTTCTTGTTTACCTCGTCTGCGAAGAGATCCAATTGAGGCCGACCCCATTGAGCGAACATGTCTTCGCCGACTTCGCCGTGTAGGACCCAATCGTGGGTGTCCTCTAGGTGTCTGCTCAGAAAATCTGCTTCCACGTTTTGTTGACCTGGTAGGTGAATCGCTGTAAGCGACATTCCTCTGGCCAGGAGCCAATGCCAGATTGTTTGGGACTCCAGAGATAGGGGTAGGGATCTCGTTCCCCCTTGTCTGTTCAAGTAATACATTGTGGTTGTATTGTCCGTTTGTATTAAGAGAGATTTCCCCTGAATCGATGGAGCAAAAGACTTGAGAGCCAGATGGACCGCTCTGAGCTCCAGCAGATTGATGTGGTACTTCCTTTCGTTGTTGGACCACAGGCCCTGAGCGTGAAGGGGACCTAGATGATCCCCCCCCCATCCTTGAAGAGACGCATCCGTTACCAGAGTGTCGGATGTAATTGCCTGGTGAAACGGAGCCCCTACTGATAGGTGAGGTTTGTGCATCCACCATTGCAATGACTGACGTGCTGCTATTGGTAACCGCACTCTGTCCTCCCAGCGACCTGTCCTTTGGTTCCAGTTGTTTTCCAACGCCTCTTGGAGGGGCCTCATATGGAGCCTGGCATTCGGGACAATGAAAATGCATGATGCCATGGAGCCCAGCAGAGATGTCACCTGACGGGCCGTAGGTGCGTCGGATCTTAACAGGTCTTGACACTTTTTCTTTATTGAGAATTGTCGTTCCTCTGAAGGATACACTCTTTGGAGCTCTGTGTCTAGTATTGCTCCCAGGTAGTGGACGTTCTGCGTTGGAATCAAGGTGGACTTTTGGCAGTTGACTTGAAGACCTAGAGACTCGAAAACCTTGAGCACAATGTCCCGATGGGTTCTCGCCTGCTCCGGAGAGGAGTCTTTCAGTAGCCAGTCGTCTAGGTATGGGTAAATGAAGATTTTTTGTTTTCGAAGATGTGCCGCTACCACTGCCACGCATTTCGAGAAGACGCGGGGGCAGATTTCAGGCCGAATGGTAGCACTTTGAACTGATAGTGCTGTGAGGCTATCTGGAAGCGCAGGAATTTCCGATGCTTGGGAACTATCGGGATGTGAAAGTATGCATCCTGCAGGTCGATGGAACACATCCAGTCTCCCTGATGTAGCTGAGGGAAAATCTGGTGAAGAGCCAGCATCCTGAACTTTTGCTTTCTTATGTACTTGTTCAGAAGCCGTAAGTCCAAAATCGGTCTTAAAACGCCCTCTCTGCCTTTTTTCGCCACCAGAAAATAACGGGAGTAAACCCCCTTTCCTCTGTGCACAAGTGGAACTTTTTCTATTGCCTTCTTTCGTAAAAGGGCTAGAGCCTCTTTGCGCAATAGGCTGACGTGAGACGGATTGCATTTGGTTGGTGGCAAGTGTGGTGGAGGTTGCCGGAAAAGAAGAGAGTAGCCATTTTCGACAATGTTGATAACCCATTTGACTTTTGTGATAGAGCGCCACTCGTGAAGAAAATCTGTGATACTTCCCTCCACCGGAGTGGCGCACAGTATTGAGAGAAGCGAGTTTTCATTGCTTGGCCGGTGCTTTGGGTGTGGACTGTTGTGGTCTACTTGACCCTCGTTCCCTTGTGGCCTTGCGAGCCTGAAAAAGATGGCGTCCCTGCCTTTGTTGTGGTCTCTGGGACCAGTGAGGGGTTTGAACCCTCTGCTGGAAAGGGCGCCTGTCATAAGGCCTATACCTCCGCCTGAAATCCTTCTTTCTTTCCAGGCCTACTGCCCTCATGGTGTCCACTTCAGTTTTCATGCGCGCCATTTCTTCGTCCGTATGGGTACCAAACAGCGAGTTCCCGTTGAATGGAAGATTTAGGATGCACTGTTGTGCTTCCTGTTTTAAACCAGTCAATCTCAACCAGGAAGACCTTCTTGCACAGATTCCATGTGCGTACCCATGTGCAGCTAAGTCTGCCCCATCTGCCGCTGCGCTTATGACTTGGTTGGATACCAGTCATCCCTCTTGAAGGATCTCTTGGAAGTCCTGTCTGTCTTCTCTAGGTAATTTTTCTGTGAACCTGTTGAGAGAGTCCCACAGAGAACGGTCATATGTGCCTAGGAGTGCAGTCGCGCTGGAGACCTTCATCATAGATGCCGCCATGCCGCACATTTTTCTCCCCAGAGAGTCTAGATGTCTGCTCTCTTTGTCCGGCGGGACCGTGGAGGATGATGCCACTGAGTGAGTTTTTCAGGCTGCGGCCAATATGACCGAGTCCGGCGGCAGATCCGTTCTTAGGAATAAAGGATCTTGTTCAGGCGCTTTATATTTTTTCAAAATCCTAGCAGGAGAAGATTTGAGGGTGGCTGGCGCCAAAAAGGTGTCCATGGTTGGCTGCAACAGACCAGGCACTAGCGGCAGTAGCTTTTTCGAAACTGCTCTATGCTGTAGAGTCTCAAAAATGACTGATGAGGAGGTTGATGGTTCTGGAACCTCTATATTTAACTTCTGTACTCCCCTGAAAAGCACCTCTTTAAAAGTAGTGATGTCATCCACCGGTGAAACTCTAGCTGGTGGAGAATCTGTTAAGGTGGGGGAGTATCGTCTGACGGATGACCCTGACGATGACCAAGAGGGCGATCTTCTGTGTCTTGATCGTGACCTAGATCGTCGCTGGGAACGTGACCTGCTGCGAGACGCTGTAACAGAGCGCCCAGGCCTCGGGGTCGGTTGGCGAGAAGCAGAACGAGCCCGTCCTGCCCGCGCTGTCGGTGATGGTGTTCTCGGGAGAGAGGCAGTAGGAGAGTACATCCGTGAATACTGCGAATCTGGGGAGGCCGTTGGTCTGTTAAGGCTCTCTAACCATCTTGGTGACAAATTGATGGGTGAGACATGCCCCGACGATGCCGCTCTCGAACGAGATGAACCACTCCTTATGGAGACCACTGGCGATGGAGCAGCCTTATCTGCTGGCGGAAGCCGATGTTCTGCTCCCTGCAAGACAGGTAAAACCTGTGTTGACGTCGACAGCCGTAATGACGTCGAAGGGGGCGCCGCCTGTTGTTCCTGCCTCGACGTTGAGTGCCTTAACGTCGAACGGCGATCTCTGGACCTCGACCTGCTCGCCGTCGCGTGCCTCAACGTGGAGCGGTGGGTGGCCGACGGTGGATGTCCTCGCTCTCGCCTCTGTGGCGATTTCGACGCCGGCTCTCTTGACGTCGAGGGGTGCGAGGCCTTCGGCGGCGAATGGGCGCGCCGGTGATGGCTCGACGTCGATCGGCGGGGTGCCGTCGACGGAGATATGCCCCTGCGATGGCCATGCTCTCTCGACGCCGTATCCTTCGACGTCGGTCGGGTCGCCGTCGACGGCGATCTATGGCGGTGAGATGGTGGCAGCGTCGACGTCGACGGGGAACAAACAGGTACTACCTGCTGACGTCGACCTAGCCATTCTCTCCTGAGAGTGGCTTGTTGGCTGCCTGGGAAGCGAAGAGGATGATGTTTTCTGCCTCTCGTGAAGCCCATGAAGCCTGATCTTTTCTCTGTCCTTCAGACTCCTCTTTGACATGTTCTTGCAGTTTTTGCAAGTGTCAGGGCAGTGACTCTGAGGCAGGCACACAATACAAAGAGTGTGTGGATCTGACTGGGCCTTCTTCTTCCCACAGGAAGGGCATTTCACAAAACGTTAAGGCATTTTTCTGTCAGGAAAAAACTTCCAAACTCAGACAATGATGTTAGATGTCGAGTAAAGTAGGAAAAAACGCTGTTCTAAAGTATTTTTCTGAGAAAAACTCAGAAAAACTGAGAGCTCAATGCTCCAGGATCCTCTCAGAAGAAGCCGGAAAAAAGAACTGACCTAACTGTGAACCAACTGTCACCTCTCCTTCACCCCTGAGGCATGGTGGGATACTGGGGGTGCTCAGGGTCTTAAAGGCACGGTGCCAACGTTTTTATGGTTCTCCTGTGTTAACCTGCATGCAGCCTATTGGCTAAGAATGCTCCATTGTTTTTTCAATGTATTTTTTCTCTTTTTTCTCTAAGCCCAGTTTTGGGACTTTGGTAGATATTTATTCCCTTATTGTAATTTTGTAAAGTTTTACAAAAAAAAAAAAAACTCCATAGAAATAAAGCATTTTAGCCTGTTTATGATTATAGCCTGCATTGCTGTTTTACACATATATATATGAGTTGAGTATGAAAAATTTGTCTACTAAAAATCCTATATATATATATATATATATATATATATATATATATATATATATATATATATATTTTGTGCATATTTCATACTTTATATGTGTGTATTTTATATATGCTCCGGGGTCCCCGCACAAGGGCGGGAATATTCAATGTTTATGACTATTGATAAAGATCCCCTGGAAGAGAATTGTCATGTCCTAGCCCTTTTAGACCGAAATCAATCTTTCTGCCTGCTGTTCAGAATGAAGTCATTCAAATATTTGAAAAAGATATGATAAACCAATTTAAGAAGATGAGATAAAGTTCAAGGAATGTTAAATATGATAATCTTTCTAAAAAACAAAAAATGGCTCTGGACAGCCTTAGGAAGGACCCAGATATTGTCATCCGGGAGTCTGATAAAGGGGGCAAAGTAGTTGTTCTCAGTAAAATGCAATATTTGGGGGAAGGAATACGCCAGTTGAGTGATCACAACTGCTATATTTATGCTAATCAGGCGGAGTTGAAAATGTCTAGTCTTGAATACTATGGAAAACTGGTAGAGTGGAGAGACAAGGCCCTATTGGAATGGGATGAATATCTCTTTTTAAAATGTGATCATCCGAGAATCCCAGTATTATATCTCTTGCCTAAACTGGATAAAGATAAACGAAATCCTCCTGGCAGACCTATTGTGTCAGCGATTGGTTCATTACTTGAAAATACTTCACGATACATTGATTGCTTTCTCAAACCCTTTGTTGAATGTTTACCTTCCTATGTGAAGGATACCACACAATTTATAAGGATGATGGATGGTCTGGGTTGGGAGGAGGAATTTCTATTTCTAACCTTAGATGTAACCAGCTTATATACGTGTATCCAACATGAATTGGGTCTCAAAGCAGTCAGACATTATTTGAGAGCAAGATCTTTGTCATAGCTCATGCATACTGAAATGATCTGTGACATGATATGGTACTGTCTTACCAATAACTTTTTCCTTTTTGACGATCAAATATACAAGCAGATTCAGGGAACTGCGATGGGTACATGCTTTGCTCCAAGCTACGCAAATGTATTCATGGGTTGGTGGGAGGAACAGGTATCCTCTAATGTAGCCAACTATGATGATAATAATGTGGTGTTATGGTGCCGATATATAGATGACATTTTCATCATCTGGAGAGGTGATGTGGATTCGGCACTCAACTTTGTGACAACTTTAAATAATAACCAATACAATCTTAATTTAAGTGAGCAGCACAGCAGTACATCTATCCAGTTCCTAGATGTTGAAGTGAATGTTGAAAATAATTTGGTACAGACAAGGCTTTACAGGAAAGTAATAGCAGGCAACAGTTTGTTAAATGCTAAGAGTGCTCATCCTCCCAATTTGAGCATACCATATGGTGAACTCCTGAGAGCAAGACGAATCTGTAGTACTGATAAGAAGTATCAGCAGGAATGTAGGACCATGTGCACAAGATTTAGCCAAAGAGGATACAGCGACAACACTATCCGGCAGGCTGTGAAGAAAGTTGAGGGAGTAGTAAGATCAGAGGTACTGTATCGTACATACCGACATAATACGTCTGATGAGAAGATTAGGTTTATTACGACCTACTCCAATCAAACATTCAATTTGAGACGAGCACCTACTAGAAGTTGGCACATTCGTCAAACAGACCCGGATTTACAGGAGTTTGTGTGGGATAGTCCTGCAATAACTTCGTAAGGGTAGGTCGCTGAGAGATAATCTTAGTCCCAACATAGTGCTTAGTAACATCAAACTGGGGAGTGGTAGATCTGGAATCTCAGGGTTTTACTGCTGTCACCAATGTAAAGCATGTAGATACAGTAAAGACTGTAAAAAAGTAACATGGGGCGTTGGCCAAGATGAATATGGCATCAAGGGATTTTTTTACATGTAACACAGATTTCTGTGTGTACTGTCTACGATGTCCATGTGATAAGATATATGTGGGCAGTACGATTCATAAGGCGAAAAAGAGAATGTTGGAGCATGTAAGAGCTATCCGTAATTTTGATCGCAGTTATCCTGTGGCACGACACTTCCACGAAGTACATCAAGGTGATGAAAAACAGCTTACATATTTAGTCTGTGATCAGATCAAACTGAATTCACACATACATTAGACATCAAAAGAGCACTAATGTACTACATTGACAGAACAAAACTAATTCGAAAGACAAAACAACTATTTATTGCCTTTCAAAAACCTCATACAGGAAATCCAATTTCAAAACAAGGCATTGCTAGATGGATAGTTAAGTGCATTCAAACCTGCTATCTTAAAGCTAAAAGAGAACTGCCTATTACGCCAAAGGCACACTCAACCAGAAAGAAAGGTGCTACCATGGCCTTTCTAGGAAATATTCCAATGAACGAAATATGTAAAGCAGCAACATGGTCTACGCCTCATACATTTACCAAGCCGTACTGTGTAGATGTGTTAACTGCTCAACAAGCAACAGTAGGTCAAGCTGTACTAAAAACATTATTTCAAACTACTTTAACTCCTACAGGCTGAACCACCGCTTTTGGGGAGATAACTGCTTACTAGTCTATGCACAGCATGTGTATCTGCAGCTACACATGCCATCAAACGGAAAATGTCACTTACCCAGTGTACATCTGTTCATGGCATTAGTCGCTGCAGATTCACATGCGCCCACCCGCCTCCCCGGGAGCCTGTAGCCGTTTAGAAGTAGATCTTAAACATTTGTAAATATATTACTTTAAGCTTCATTATGTACATACACATTTACTCCATTGCATGGGCACTATTACTAGCATACACAACTCCTACCTCACCCTCTGCGGTGAAAACAATCTAAGATGGAGTCGACGCCCATGCGCAATGGAGTCGAAATGGGAGGAGTCCCTCGGTCTCGTGACTCGAAAAGACTTCTTCGAAGAAAAACAACTTGTAACACTCCGAGCCCAACACCAGATGGCGGGATGTGCACAGCTAGTGAATCTGCAGCGACTAATGCCACGAACAGATGTACACTGGGTAAGTGACATTTTCCATATATATCACTTTTATATGTGGGTCTGGTTTTCCTGGGTGCCTTTTTAAGTTTTAGAGCACCGCGCCGATCTCCACCTAGCAATAAAAGTTGCCCATACTATCTCACTAATTTGTTGCTTGAATAACTGCTTGATTCACCAGTCGTTTAAAATTGATAACAGGCTGTTCTATGGTCTAATGACCAAGCTTTTTCAAAAGTTATGCATACATTTCCGGTGTGTAATATTCCCCAATTTTTTGTGATTTTGAGATGGTGTCTATAGTTGGGGTCTTGAAATTAAAATATGTGGAGAAACAGTAGCTACGTAAATATGTTTACATAGCTTACAAATTGCAGAAAAAGTTAAGCAACACAAGGTGGCAAATAAAATACAAAAGAACGCCATCTGGTTGATTAAATATAATTGATATTTTTACAGAATTACACTGTTGCTTCTTTATGAAACCAAAAACTAAGTGCAAAACTTGTCTTTCGCAAAATATAAAGCTTGTGTAAACTTCAGAGAAAACAAAGTGGTGCACTTGATAAACATTCTATAAACTCGAAGGCAGCTCCTAATACTCTTAATACAAAAATCCAACTAAGTCTGCGCGTGGCACACTAAGGGAAAGAGTGAACATAAATAAGCCCCTGGACAGCCAAGTTGGCCTTTTCATGGGCACAGTCTCTAAAGAACTAACATAGACCTACAGCATAGCCAAGGGGCTGAGCACACAAATATCCTGAAGCAGACTATATGAAAACCAGCCCTGGGGTCAGATGAAGTTATGGAAATCCAACTTTACACTTACATGAAAGTTAAAATAAAATCGAAACTATGTGACTGGAAATGCCGGGTTATATTGTTAGACAGTTTTAAATTGCTTCTTCCTTTTAACATGATTTTAAAATCTCTTAGCATTAAACTCAGTACTACCAGTTTCTGCACTTTCTGCTGGATGTTTTTTTAATGTGTTAATGCGGCATTATTCAAACACATTATCTCCGTTATCTTGTGCAAAACGGCAAACTGTTTTTTTCAAAACCAGTCCAATTTATTGGTACGACATTTATCTTACTTGTTTACCTCCGTGTTTGCCCACAAAATGTTATTGCAATTTAGTTGTTATTTTAATCATTGCACCATACATATAGCCATTATCAGCTACTGGTGCTAAAGCAAATCTTGCTAGATGCAAATTACCAGCTAGGTGTGGTTACTTCAACTTGAGTACTAAGTCGCTGCATGCACCCCTTAGAGTTATGTTAACACTGCCTTTGGTGTCACATGGCACAATTTACTGGTCAAGCACTTTATAGGCACCACTGCCGCTATCCCTTATATGGCACACTATACTTTTCTCTTCCTGATTAAACGTGGTTCAAGCACCGGATTTCGGTGCTAATTCCAGTGGTCCTGCATATAACTAAAGCACTTCCATTTACCTTCTTCCTCTATCTGCAGCAAAAAATGAATAGGTTGCTATATAGCATCCTAATTTAAAAATGCCATGCTAAATCCAATAGAATACCACTTTCACCAACCCACTATCAGAGTTTCTGGCTGGCTAACACAGTTCCCCAAAGAAAGACACAAGACAGCCACAGAGGAGAAATAAACTTGATGGGTCACCCAAACCTATCAAGAGTCATAGTGTAATAAGGATGAAAGTTGGCCTGAATAATGGTCATAACTATAATAAGGAGTTATGATTAAAACATACAATTATGTAAACCTTTTTCAGAAATAAACTTTTGGCATTAGACTGTAATGCTCAAAACAGCCACCAGAGGCCACCATCACAAAAAATGGTCATGCAGCCATATTGTTAGCCCCTATAAGGCATAACCCCATGAAAAAATACAGGAAAAAGTAATGCAGTGTAACCATATACTTAGCACCTCGAAAGTGTTTTTGGGGCTAACAGGCCCATTGTAATATCACTAACAAGGCCTTTAAAAAAAAGTCTCCCGGCAGTAAAACAAAGGTTCTAGCCATGAGAAAGCTTAAAAGACACTGAGTGGTGGGAGGTGTTATTATTTTGGGGTCCCCACTAACCTAGTGTGGGGACCTAGAGATGATGTAGACAAAGCATTTTGAAGTTGCTTCCATTGTCCTAGGTCTACCACAGACTGAGTTATGAGCAAAAATGTTTGTGAAAGTAATGCCCTGCAAAGCATTATGGGGCAAGTTTCCGTACCACAAATATTTTAGTATGTTGATATGACTGTAATACTTAAAAAAGCCCCTATAGGACACCACAATGAAAATAGCATGGTCATGTAACTTTATAGTTCGCTCCTAGAGGGCATAACCACACAAAAAGAAAATTGCATTAAATAATGCAGTATAACCATATATTTAGCCCCTAGAGAGCATTGTGCATTACACATTGTCAGGGGTAGCAGGGCTATAGCAATGATATTGCAAACAAGGCCCTTAAAACATAAGCTACTCTCAGCTGTAAAATAAGTTTGTCATGAGAACGCTTATAAAGACACTAAATGGTGGGAGGGGTTATTATTCTGGGGTCTCCATTAACCTAGTGTGGGGACCCATTATTGATGTAGACAGAAGGACCACATCATGCTAAATGTTTTGTAGGTAGTCCCATTGTCCTAGGACCACCACAGGCTGAGCTATGAGCAAAACGTTTTGTGAAAGTATTGCCCTGCAAAGCATTATGGGACAAGCTTTCTGAGTGTAATGAATATTGTAGTATTGGCTCTCCCACTGTGCGGGAGAGCCGCTTTGGCTTTGAGGATTTCTGTTTTATGTAAAGCATTTCAGATTTCAAGTGTTTTGAGGAGAGAGCCACAAGGAAAGACTCTGTTTAGGTAACTGTGAACAATGTGACCAGTGCACCAGTACCGCCAGTTGAGTTCATGCTATTGTGCCTGTTTGTGCTGTGAGCGACATGGCCGATGTCAAGAGACAAAAGACAAAAGAAAATAAAGTTTGCCCACGCTGAAGTATATCGGCAATGGTGCAATAATCCATGTAATGGGGCAGTCTGCAAGGCATGACAAAAACAGCCTCTTGGTGGGACAAATGTAAAGCATTTACCAATGACATCAAGTGAATTTTGAAAGGCAAGCCCAGCAATGAATGAAAGTGATGGGCGTACAATGCTTGTGGTTAACAGCCTACAATACTTACAACAGGTCAAAGCTCTTGCGCTCCACCTAAAAAACTACCTGGGCCAATCAGAAGGCTCTGTTTTTTAAAGCTGGGTTTCAGGGACTCTCGCAAGAGTCCCTCAAACCTGGCCGTCCAGATAGACAAATACTTTGAACTTTAATTACTAAAAAACTGCGTAACTGATTCACACCAAATCACAAAAAAACACTCCTTTTGGACCAGGATAAAGCTTTCTGTCAAATGTGGTGTAATTCTGTTCAGCATTTTTTTGCTGTAGCTCCATTAAAAAAAAGGTATATGGAAAATGCATGGAGGATTTCTTATGGACCCACCACCTTTTCATCTCAGCCCCCACTTGACAACTCACCCCAAAACTTTCTATGCACAAACTAGACAAAAAGTAGCAGTTTTTTGGTAAGAGGTACCAAAGTTATTAGCGGAACAAAAAAGGCATTTCCTATGGAAATGCTAACCCAACCATAACTACCCAGTGGTAAAATTACAACTGGCCCAAAGCAAATGTGTGTAATAACGGACTACTTAATTCTGTTACTTGCAGTGGAGAGTATGTGGAAAAGTCAGAGTCAAACATCAATCTTCCTTGTTCTCTGTTAAAAATAAATCGGAAAATGTGTTCACTATGTTCTTCCACATCTTTCAGGGCTTCTTTATGATTTCCTGTTAACTCTGCCAAGATATGATGTAGTTAATTTTAGGAGGCACAGGTGAATCTCTTCACCTTAGAAGAAGCTGGACCATGGCATAAATTTGCAACTTGAGAACAAAATCTGGGACCAGAGAGTCAATCATTGCACCTGAGGGCATAATTTGCCAGAGCATTAAAACTGGCATGAAAGATGTCAGATTTTTAAACAAAAAATCTGAATATTCATGAATGTGGCTCTTGTGGATGCATGTGCTCTTTCCTGAAAAAAGTAGTTAAGTGAACACAACTTTGTGTCGGAGGAAACTGGTGCATGTCGTAAGCAAGGAGAATGCTCAAGGTAGTTTTGTGTAGGTAGTTATAGTTAGGACCTAGTTTTCATAGGATAAGCGTTTTTTGTTTTGCCAATAACTTAGGCACCGTTTGACAAATTTTCACGAAACTTTCAAAACTAGTACACACCTGAGTTCAGCTCCTGTGTTGAAGGTTTCCGGGGGATTTTTCAAGCCAGTGCGAGATAAGGGGGGTGTTGGGGGGGGGTCAAAAAAAGCATTTTCCCCATGCAGTTTCCCATAGGGTTTTTAAACACTACAGCCCCGAACCACTGAACAGCATTACACCAAATTTGGTAGAAAGCTAGCTCTTGGTCCAGAAAGAGCCTTTTTTGTGATTTGGTGTAAATCAGTTCTGTAGTCATCAAGGTATTAAAGAAAAAAACTAATTTGTATATCTAGGAATGCAGATCCTGCGCCTATCCCACAGATCTCATGCAGAGATCTGAATTTCTGCTAGCACTCCAAAAAGTGTTGGCAGCTATTTTGGGACTGTGACTCAGCCGAGTCCCAAATAGAATACCCTGACCCCCTAAGCCTGGTGGTGGGGTACCTGCTTGGGCCAAATGCTTTTGTTTTTTTACATTTGTTTTCCTCAATAATCGCAGAGGATCAGCAAATTCTCCCTTTTCTCCCCCCCCCGCCTCCCCCGTCAGTTTACATCCCCATGGCTAGGCCAATCTTTATTTGTGGAGGGGTGCCACTCGGACACCCCTCCTGGGCCCATTACGGCCCCAAGGACCACCACCTCCCCAGGGCCAAGCCGATTTAGCAAACGGAGGGAGGGAGGTTGTGCGGACCCCCCTCCTGGGCCATTTCGGCCCAGGGGACCACCACCTCCCCAGGGTTAGACCAAAGTTTTAAAGGGGAGGGGGGTCAAGCATCCCTCCCACCCCCCATCTCCAATGGGTGACACCCTATATCCCAAGTTTCCCACCCTGAGGATAGGATCCCCAGGGCTGAAATTAGCCACTCTTCTACTAATTGGTGGGGCCCGGGGGATGAGGGCTTGGGGTCAAAATCGGCCCAGGGAGGACAGCCACATGACTCCCCTCCCCTTTTACTAATCAGCCCAGGAGGGGGACCACATGCCTTCTTCCCTTTAAGCAATTGGCTGGGCCCTGCGAATGGGGTCCCAGGGCATAAATGGCCCAGGGAGGGGGGGGGGCTGTGTGCCCCCCTCCCATGTTGCCTACATATGGGAGGTGGGCCACAGGGCCATCCAACCCCTGCTGTGCACTGCTGAAGGCCATTTGTGATGCAGGGTTCTGTGCCTATGGGGGATTGGCAATTGGCCCGGCCCTGCAGCCAGCCGCACCACGCATATCCATGGGCTGTATGAGGTGCTTTCAGTAGTGACTCAGTGCGGGGGTCCCTGGATTCCAATAAAGACCCAGTGGGGGTCCCCGGGCTACAGTAATGACAAAGTGGGGGTCCACAGATGTTAAAAGGTTGGGAACCACTGATCTACACAAATGACCCCTTGCTGAATTCAGAATGTTGTTTACTTTTCAGAAATGTTTAGCCATCCGAAATCCAGCATTGGTTTCACACCCATTTCTGTCACTAACTGAAAGCACAAACAATAATAAAAATGGGGTATGTCCCAGTAAAATGACAAAATTGTGTAATAGTTAAAAATGGTCACGATTCATTAGTATTTCCAGAACTAACATTTTACTACATGTCCCACCAAACACTACCTGGTGAGGTTTTGAAAGAGTTTTTTCCATTGGAAAAGAACAGGAGGGTAAGATTCTAAGACATTGTCCAGAAGGCTACCTTGAATATACCAATGCTAGTGCAAGTTCTAAAAATCTTTGCTACCAAAACATCCAGTTTGGGAGGCCAAGGGCAAAACAGATTTGTTTGATATCCATGTAATTATCTGATATAGCAATCTCATGCTTTTATTAGTTCACGAATTAGGAATTGAGCTGTCCTCTCCCACAGAAATATTGATAGGATTTTTTTTTGTTCCTACATTAATTATTAAATAATTATATTTAACAATGTCATACGAAGGTGCTGAAGTCCAGTAGGGGTTCTGTCTGGTAATACTAAATCTAATTAGTCCAAAATTAAACAATTGTTTTTGCATAGAAGCTGGTGTATCGCCACATAAGCATTATAAAGATTAAAAAAAACACAAAGCAATAATACAACCATGCTTAAGGCTCTTTAAAGTAAATATTCTGTCAGAAAGGAACCACTCCTACCTGGTTGAACATAAATCCAAAGAAGTTTTAACTCAGTGTGAAGGGGGCAAGTCTTTTCCACAACCCGTTCTTTAATAACCTTGTGAAAGTGCATATCATCATAGACATTACAACATAAGAGCTTAGAGTTTTTGTCCCATTGCCCTAGTAACAAGCCTATTCAAAGACGTAATGTTATCCTTTGTTCATAGCCATGCTCTTATTGCTCTTTGTGTCCAGGGAATAATAGAGTTTTAGTAATGCTGGTTAAATATACAGGGATATTTAACTAGTGAGGGAATGGAACAGCCACTGGATTTAGAGAAGATGTATGTTGGAAGTCAATAAAGATCTTATATAAAAGGAAAAACATTCACAGATCAGGGGTGCCCATCCAATAGAAGATTTGTTTTTTAATCTCTTTATTGAGTTTCATAAACCATTCAAATACAGAAAGAAAAAAAACGTACAGTTACAGCCGCAGCATTAACATGACAATATTGGGTAATGAGGAGATCTGGGGTTTGGCGAGTTTGACATTGGAGGGGGGGAGGGGGGGGAAGCAGACAAGAACGGGTAGGAGGGCTACAAAGCAAGCCTTCTGCTGCAATAAAGAGTGACACAAGTGCCTCAATGGGCATGAAGCTACATAGCATGTATAGTTAACATACACTTAGATACAATATGTTCACCTAGTGTATGTCAGTCGAGATACATATATGTGTGTCCTGCATCTTTGGGAGAGTGTGTGTGGATCAAAGTGAGGACATATAAATGCCGGTTGTGGCGGGGTGTCTAAGAGGTGGAGTTGGCAATAGTGTGAGGGGCTCTTCTATGGGGTCGTGCTGTTTAAGAGAGTGCAGTGGTCTGCGATGACCTACCTTATGGAGATGTGAGGTAACTCACTATGCGTAATTACATAAGGGCATCAGGGAGCCCACTGCCTACAATACAGGGTTAAAATGTTATGTCTTGTTCAGGTGGTCGAATATCATTTTTTGATTCTATTTTGATGATTAACGCGTCCCGAATTTCACTACCACCTCATGTTAGGCCCTTATGTTTCAGCATACGCAGCACCTCTGCCTCCGCTCTGGACCATTGCAGCAATGTTTGCAGCCATTTGGTATTGTCTGGGGTGGAAGGTGCCTTCCAATGCATGGCGATGAGGCGCTTAAATGTGGTAAAAGCCAGGTCTATAAATCTATGAAGATGTTTGTCCCTCTAGCTCTGTGGCACAATCCCAATAGGCAGGATTCAGGGGTGGGTGACAGGGCATAGTCTATTATGTCAGCTGTAGTCTAAACTACCCGTTGCCAAGCCACTTGTAAAGAGGGACACTCCCATACCATATGGTAGAAACGGGCTTCGGGCTAACCACAACAGGGACATTTAGGGTCAGCTGTTGGGAACATACATTTAATGTGGTAAGGGGAAAGATAAGCTTGGTGCAAGTAATTGAACTGTGTGAAACAGAACCTACAGTTGCGTGATATTTCTTTAAACATGGATAGGGCTGACAACCATAAGCGCTGGGTCTGAGGGCTAGTAAGCACTGCATCCCACTGAGCACGTGCACTCTCCATCCCTGGGCAATATGTGGTGTTCAAGGCAGTACATAATACAGAAATTTATTTCCCAGTCCCTGAAGCTGACAGTATCAGTGTAAGTGCTTGCGACGGTGGTGGTTCTGCATCGCCGTTTTGACATGTGTTGTGTATAAGTCGCCTGATTGCGCAGTATGATAAAAAATAAACCGGCTTGCAAGCCGTTGGCAACCCTAAGTTCATCAAACGTCAGTAGTGTACCTTCTGTAAAATAGTCTCCCACCATCGTGAGCTTTGCCGCTTTCAACGGGGTCTTGTCATGTTGCCAGAGTACGACCCGAGCGGCCGGCAGCTGCACCACGGGTATCAGTAGCGAGAATAATATGTTAGAAAGTTTGCTGTTTATAAATCTATGCCAGCAGGCTCTGGCCATGGTCATCAGAATAGTTCTGTGTGGGGGGGGGCATGTCTTGTCTGTCAGCCAGGATTACACTGAGGTCACACCGAGGAGGTTAGTTACATTTGTTTTGTCTGAGTTCTGGGACTCACTCAGCCACCGCAGCGGCCAGTGTAGCTGAGCCGCAATGTAGTATAATTCGAGGTTAGGCATGCCAAGACCACCCCTTGTCCAGTGGGCACTGCGTCGTGGCCAAGGCCAAGCGACGCCTGTCTTTCCCCCAGAGTAGGTCGGTTAACAAATTATGTAGTGTTCGGAAAAAAGATCTTGGGAGAATAATTGGTAATGCCTCAAAATAATACAGCAGTCTTGGGAGAACTATCATTTTAGCTATTGGCACCCTGCCCATCAGTGAGAGCACCAGAAGGTGTGAGCCTCTTACGGATCTGGTGGCTCGGTCAAGGTTACCTGCTTTTAGGTCTTTTATGGAATGATATACCTGTATCCCTAGGTATTTAAACGTGGTGTGGCATCACCGTAGTCGGTAATTTGGAAGGGTATGTTATTCATCCGGTGGAACAGGAGACATGGGGAAGATGCAAGATTTTGAACAGTTGACCCTCAACCCTGATATTGTGCTGAAGGAGTCCAGCAAGGACATAACCTCCGGAACAGATGTTTCATGATCGCATAGATACTTGTGATAGTGACTTCTAGTTGCAGATTCCTTACCTTAGAATTTCCCCAGGTGTCAGATTGGATCTGGAGGATTTTTCTTCGAAGAGTACCCCTGCTTGCCGTTAGGTGGCGTCCGTCGACTCCGCGGGTGTCATACGTCATTTTGTCGAATTCGTTTTTGACGAGTTTTGGTTTGCATCGAGGAATGTCCCATAAAACCAGATTTAAGCCCTGCGACTCCTGTCACCGCATGATGTTGGTGACTGATCCGCACCTTGTGTGCCTCTGGTGTTTGTAGCACGACCACGACCCGAAGACGTGCTCAGAGTGTCGGGCCATGAACCTGAAAGCTCAGAGGGAGCTGTCCCTGAAGCTCATGGCGGCCTGACACTCGACTCTGCGTCCTTCCCGTTCGAGAGGAAGGTCAGGAGACCAGTCGCGAAGTCACCACCATTTATCTTCATCCAAGTCATCTGGACATTCGGGTAAGAAGGCAAAATCTTCTTAGACTTTGCCCCGTTGCTCGCAAAACGCGACGCGGGAAGAGCGTTGACGCTGTAGGCCTCTGTCTACGGAGCTTCAGTCTCGGTCCGCTCCACGCCTCCCCAAATTTCCAGAAGCTGGTGCTACCCCTGCCCAACTTAAAGAATTCTATGACGCCATGTGCCTCATATTTGGCCATCCCGATCCACCTTTGGGCCCAGAGGACTCTGTGAGGGCCCCCTCGGGTTCCAAGTCGGCAACTTCGGTCCGACTCTGAAGGGTACCTCAGGATCCGGTTTCAGATCCTTCCCGACAGCGGTCGTGGCAACACGACCTTCCCTGGTGTCGGGTCAGATGTCTACCTCCCTGTGCCGATTGGGCCCACAATCGATGTCGACCCTATACTTATTCCCGACCACCCGGAGCTGGAATGACAGTTCTGTTTTCCATGGGCTCTGCTGTGCCTAGGGCTGATCCTGAACCCTATTACTATGGGTATGGCTATGGGTATAGTGTAAAGAGGTCAGTGGACCCTTTAGAAGACCAGCTTAAGCCTGAACTGGACTGGGTACAGGATTTGGGTGATGCCAGTGAGTTAGACACCTTCCCTGGCACTGGCATGTTTTCTCCCCATACCTTGGCTATGAAAGAGGGAGCGTCATATTCTATGGTGGTGAGAAAGGCTGCTGAGGTTTTGAACCAGTTCTCACTGTTCTTTATGGCTTCGCGCTACTGGCTTGGAAAGTTGTGAAAAGAAACTGACATCAGCGCGCCAGGATGACAGTGCCCTCGTATGTTCACAAAAGTAATGGTAGTGGTTGCAGCACATCTGCACAGGTTAGGGGTTCCATTCTTCCCCTACCTCGATGGCTGGCGGTGGAAGGCAGACACGCCCCTGAAATTCGTCTCCCACCTCCAGACTACGGCGAACCGCCTGCATTCGCTAAGGTTCACTATAAGCATGCCTAAGTCACACTGGACTGCCTCTCAGATGCTCCCTTTCATCAGAGCTGTTCCGGACACAGTGCAGTTTCGGGCTTATCCTCCCGAAAAGCAAGTCCAGGATATTTGGGCTATGATACCGATGTTTCAGCCTCTATCCTGGATTTCGGTGACTCTGAGGCTGCTAGGCATCATGGCCTCTTGCATCCGGCTGGTCCAACGTGCCAAATGGCATATGCAGGCTCTGCAGTGGGACCTGAAGTTCCAGTGGGCGCAGCATCAGAGGAATCTCTCCAACATGGTTCAGATCTCTGAGGGAACTGCGAAAGTCCTGCAGTGGTGGTTGTCGAATCGTGATTGGGTCAACGGCAGATCTCTCTCCCTTCCCCAACCAGATCTCACAGTAGTGACAGATGCATAACTCCTGGGATGGGGTGGCCACATGGAAGGGGCGGAGATCAGAGGCCTCTGGTCTCTGGCGTAGTCCGGACTCCACATCAATCTTTTGGAGCTCCGGGCGATCCGACTTGCATTGAAAGGCATGCCTTCCCTCTCTGAAAGGGAAAGTGCTGCAGGTGTTCACTGACAACACCACCACCATGTGGTATTGCAACAAGCAGGGCAGAGTGGGGTCGTGAACCCTCTGTCAAGAGGCTCTTCGCCTCTGGACCTGGCTGGGACGCCGGGGCATTTCCCTGGTGGTTCAACATCTGACGGGCTCTCTGAACGTCAGAGCAGACAAACTCAGCCGTCGGTGCATAGTCGATCACGAATGGCATCTCCATCCAGAGGTGGCGCAAGGCCTCTTTTAGCAATGGGAAAAACCTTGGTTAGATCTGTTCGCCGGCACAGAGAACGTGCAATGTCAGCTGTTTTGCGCATTGGAGTTTCCAAGGCAGCACTCGCTCTGCAACGCTTTTCATCACGCGTGGAACTCAGGCCTCCTGCACGCCTTCTCTCCAATACCACTTCTGTCCAGTGTTCTGAAAGAGATCAGGCAAGACCGGGCCCAAGTAATCTTGGTGGCACCGGACTGGGCACGAAGAGTCTGGTATCTCAAGCTATGGAGCATCGCCATCGATCCTCAGATCAGGCTGCCCCTTTGGAAGATCTTCTGTTGCAGCAGCAAGGGACGGTTATCCACCCGAACCTGTCCAGTCTCTGCCTCCTTGCGTAGAGATTGAGTGGCGACAGTTGACAGTTTTTAACCTTATATCCAAAGTCTGTAATGTCATCTCCTCTTTATTCTCTCTCTTGCCCAGCAGGGTTCTGCTCTGGGCACCCTCAAGTGATATTTGTCTGCCATCTCTGCCTTCTTAAGGCTACCAGACCAACCTTCTCTTTTCAAATGTCTGATTGTTGGGAGGTTTCTTAAAGTCCTCACTCATATGTTTCCTCCCGTCCCGTTCATCATGCCCCTGTGGGATTTGAAATTGGTCCTCACATACCTCATGTGTGCCCATTATGAGCTGCTCCACAACTGTCCTCTACGGCTCTTAACCCTTAAAACAGCTATTTTGATTGCCATCACCTCTGCTCGCAGAGTAAGTGAGCTTCAAGCTCTTTCTTCGAAGCCACCATTCCTAGCATGGCATCCTGACAAAGTGGTGCTTATACCAGGGCTTCCTTTCTTCCCAAAGTGGTACCGCCTTTTCACGTAGGCCAATCTATCACCTTGCTTACTTTTTACGCACCCCGACATCCCTCTCATGAGGAGGAGAGACTCCACCGCCTGGGTCTAAAAAGAGCTTTGGAGTTCTACCTAGATCGTACCAAAGATTTCACGGTGGACGATCAACTCTTTGTGGGATATGTGGGTGCGAAGAAAGGGAAGGCAGTGCAGAAGAGGACCATGGGATGGGTAGTCCTCTGCATCAAGATGTGCTACGCTTTGTCGGCAAAGCAACCCTCTGAGGGTTTGCACGCTCATTCAACCAGAGCAGCTGCTGCTACCACAGCGTTGGCACATGGAGTTCCAGTCCTGGATATCGGCCAGGCCACAACGTGGGCGTCCTTATATACATTCACCAAGCATTACTGCCTGGCTGGACAGTCAGGTCCGCACAGACTGCTATTTTGGCCGTTCGGTGCTGCAGGACTTTTTGGTGTGATCTTAGTTCGCAGGCCACCACCGAGGTTGCTATTGCTCCAGTATCTATTTTAAGATAAAAGTATCTATTTTAAGGTAAGGAATCTGCAACTAGAAGTCTCTATCAGATGTACAAGTTTTTACCTTTGGTAACAATATATCTGGTAGAGACATATTCTAGTTGCAGATTCCTTACCGACCCGCCCATCCTCCCCACACTGCGAACTGATTTCTAGGGACTCGTACTTCACTCTAAGGGCCCTAATTTTGGCGCATCATTCTCTGTGTTCTTCATGGCTCCACGCTACTGGCTTGGAAAGTCGTGAAAAGAAGCTGACATCAGTGCCCCAGGATGGCACCTAAATACGACTGCAACATCGTCATGGCGAACACAACTCCAACGACGCCTGCGAAGTCGACCGACGCCATTTAACGGCGCGCAGGGGTACTGCTCAAAGAAAAATTCTCTTACTCAAGTCTAATGCTTGGGGAAATTCTAAGGTAAGGAATCTGCAACTAGAATACGTCTCTACCAGATATATCATTAACAAAGGTAAGTAACTTGTGCATTGAGGCATCGTCTGCATTTAGGGATGTAATGTGACACGTGTCTCCGGTATCACCCAACGTCCTGCATTCTGCCGCAATTGGGCAGCCAATGGTTCCATCGCTGTTGCAAACAATAGTGGGGAAAGTGGGCATCTCTGTCTAGTGCCTCAGTGTATAGGAAAACTGTCGGAGATAATGTGCCCTGACTTAACACAGGCTGTCTGGTTGGAATACAGGATATTTATCCAATTAAAGAAACCAGTCCCAAAGACCATCCGATTGAGAGTCTCAAAAAGGTAATCCCAACTGAGTGTGTCGAACGCTTTTTCTATGTCGAGCGCAACGGCCACCCTTCTATACCCTGTATGTGAGTCATTGTGAAGGAGGCATATCAGTCTCCTGATATTTAAAAAAGTACTCTGACCGGGAATAAAACCAGATTGCTCATCATGTATCAATCCAGGCATTAACGGAAGAAGTCTATTCGCCAAGATTTTTCCCAGGATTTTACTATCTAGGTTTAGTAGGGAGAGCAGTCTATAGGATCGCACGTCTAGATGGTCACATCCGGGTTTAGGATCCACTAGAAGAATAGCAGTGGTTCTAACATACCGTACTTTCATAGCAGATTCTTTATGCATTTCTATGGTAATCTTGTTGGTTGTAATCGTAGTCATGTAACTTGCTTTATTTTCTTAGATACGTATTCAAGGAACATTTTCTTAAGGTGTAGGTGCTATACAATAGAAAATTTCAAGTTGTGGATTTTTAATATTGTCTGAGTTAAAAACATTTATAGTTAATACTTATGCTAAGTAAAAGCAAATATTTGTTGTTACCAAAGTTTTCATGTTCTCAAAATGATTAGTTTCCTATAGGCCTGCACTTTTTCTCCTGGCTATAAAACAATGGCCTGAATAACTTTGCATTATGTAGCGTTCTTTATGATTAAAGCCTTTTATCCTGTGTCTTACTTTCAGTACCCATTTCCTGTCTGTCTGGACCAACCGGCAACTTCAGTATTCAGAGTTCTCACAAGCTACAGTTTTTTGTTATAGTATTTGCTTTGGCAGATCTTATTTTTAAAGTATGTAATATGTTCTCAATTAGTTGAAAGAAAATGAAGGACCAAGAAACTTCGAAGGGACAAAACGATAATATTTTTTTTTTTCTGAAGTTCAAATTCTTTCCTGTCGCTTTTTTTTTTTTTTTTCTCAGAAAGATGCTACCAGTTGACAAGTTAGGCAAATGTTTTTCTCACATCTGGACTTAATTTTTGCCCCTCTTCGTGTATTATTGGTTTGTTCTGTGAGTATATCCGAAGAGGATATTTCCATATGATCACTGGTCTGGTGCATGTATTGTAATATTTACCTATTGACCTCCTGAGTTTTAAGAAATATGCCTGCAATTGCTTATCAAGAAAGAGGGTATTGTATTTTCCTCACTCATAAGAATTCCTCATTTCCCCTCACTTAGTTAATGCCTCATCATTCCAGAAATGTAAAATATTTGTTGTTTTTGTTGCAGTTTTAAGAAAATCAAGTTTTTTAAAAATACTTGTTTGTCTTGCTTTTTTAACTCTTTAGCCCAATCCAGACTCCTGCCACTATTACAGTCAACATCCTTTCTCAAAAAGAAGACTTAATGATTTATTTGGCCTTGTGATCTCAGAAGGAAATTTGTTGTTTGAAAAATAAGCAACCTGAAAGGGTCCAACATTGAGGGGGACTTTAGACAGCAAATGATTGGTAATCAGGGAGTCTGATGTATTACTTTGCTTTATATCAAAATGATCTGTAAGTAATATTTTTTGTTTTATTAGATATCTGCACTTGTCATTAGAGCACAGGAGTCCGAGACCTTGCTCAGGGATTTACAGCAGGCGTTTTCTCATGCAAAGAGGAGTGTTCAAGAACAAATGGTACGAAGATTGTGTTTTGCAGAATTGCAAGCATACATTAGCATGACTTTCACATCAATGCATTGTTAAAATGTTTTTTTTTTCTTCAGTGCTTACTTTGTCCTTTTATTCCCGAGGCATCAAATCTGTCTGAGTAATAGCTTCTCATAATTTGCGAAGTTCTTTGTAGATTTTATACAACTGGGAGTTACAACATTAATTTTAGCCCTCATCTATATGTTGTAAATTGTACTGGCAATTACTGTTAGTATCCGGTGACTGTGATCATGGACCTGTATTGAAATTCCAAACTCTAAAGAGAGGTCTTGGTGATTGTCAGATTATAGCCTTATAAGGAGAATCTGCAGGCTCCTTGAACCAGGCAGTGTTACTAGATGTTTCCTGTGCATCTTTCTAAGTAGTTTAAAGAGATGGATAAGCTGTAACTAGAACATGATACATATCAGATAAATAAATAAAAGATTGTTTATACAACTATTTAAACATGTATATGCCACAGCTAAACTTATGTGAATTATTCAAATTGTTGTATTCCATATGTTTAAATTGGCTTAATTAACTCAAAGTTTTTTCACAATTGAAGACTGTGCTCATGCAGTCTAGGGAACAGGTCTCTGAAGAATTGATTCGATTACAAAAAGATAACGAGAATCTTCAAGGAAAGCACAGCTTGCACATCTCATTGCAACAAGAAGAAAATTTTATATTGCCGGAATCAATAGAGGTAAAGCTTTTTTTGTTTGTTTCTACCAAAATTAAATCATTAGGTTTAGAATGTGAATAAGACATTTTTAGCATGTTCAGCACTTTCTTTTGTAGTAGGTTATCAATTTCAAGTGGCATGTTTTCATCAATAAAAGGTGCGGGTTGCCTTTGTATGAGAAAATGATGTCAGATAAGGAAATATATAATTGTAATGATTTATTTATCTTACTATTAATTTTGATAATGGTTTACTATTTTGATAAAAACTGTATTTTAGGCCAAGTTTTTATTTCAGGATGTAGACTGAGTGAAGTCATATAAATCAAAGTAGTTACAACTGGTGAGTGTTTCAGAAGCCATCACAAGAACAGCAAGTTCAAATATACATCTTGGTAATGCACACGATAAAATATATGTAAAGTTTCCCTATTTACAATGTTTGGTAAGTCTGTGGTAATACTTAACCCCTTAGCACGTTTTCTTTAATAACGTTTTCCAGCTATGGCAGATTTTTTAGACCAATATATTGTTACGTCTGCTGGACTCTTCTGGTTGCGGGGATATATAGGGCGTGTAGGTTCACCAAGAACCCTAGGTACCCAGAGCCAGTAAATGAGCTGCACTTTGCAATGTGTTTTCATTGTAAACGGGTATACAGCAATTCATTTGGTAAAATATAAAGAGTAAAAAATAGATATCAAGGAAACCTTTGTATTTCCAACATGGGCACAAGATAAGGTGTTGAGTAGCAGTGGTTATTTGCACATCTCTGAATTCTGGGGTCCCCATACTAGCATGTGAATTACAAGGCATTTCTCAAATAGACATGTTTTGTACACACTGCCTTACATTTGGAAGGAAGAAATGTAGAGAACATCAAGGGGCAATAACACTTGTTGTGCTATTCTGTGTTCCCCCAAGTCTCCCGATAAAAATGGTACCTCACTTGTGTGCGTAGGCCTACTTCCCGCGACATGAAACTCAACATGGACACATCACATTTTTACATTGAAATCTAATGTGTTTTTGGAAAGTGCCTAGCTGTGGTCTTTGGCCTGTAGCTCAGCCAGCACCTAGGGAAACCTACCAAACCTGTGCATTCTTTAAAACTAGGGACGTGGGGGAATCCAGGATGTGGTGACTTGTGTGGCTCTCACCAGGTTCTGTTCCCCAGAATCCTTTGCAAACCTCAAAATTTGGCAAATAAAACTTTTTTCCCCCAGATTTCGGTGCTGCAAAGTTCTGGAATGTGGAGCCACAAACTTCCTTCCACTCAGCATTCCCCAAAGTCTCCCAATAAAAATGGTACCTCACTTGTGTCGGTAAGCCTAGTGCCCGCAACAGAAAATGCCCCAAAACACAACGTGGACACATCACATTTTCCCAAAGAAAACAAACCTGTTTTTTGAAAAATGCCTAGCTGTGGTCTTTGGCCTCAAACTCAGCCAGCACTTAGGGAAACCTAGCAAACCTGTACATTTTTTAAAACTAAAGTTCTAGGGGAATTCAGAATGGGATGACTTGTGGGGCTCTCACCAGGTTCTGTTACCCAAAATTCTTTCCAAACCTCAAAATTTGGCAAATAAAACACTTATTCCTCAGATTTCGGTGCTGCGAAGTTCTGGAATCTGAGAGGAACCACAAATGTCATTCCACCCAGCATGCCTGCAAGTCTCCCAATAAAAATGGTACCTCACTTGTGTGGGTAGGCCTAGTGCGTGTTTCAGGAATAGATCACACAACGGTCAATGTTGGTCCCTACATGAGGGCAACTGTTGACCCTGGGGCAATCCATTCCTGACGCAGGCACTAGGTACAGGTACTCAAGTGGGGTAGCGTTTTTATCCGGAGAGGTGGAGAAACACTGGGTGGTAGAAATTTTGTGGATTCCAGCATATTCCTGTAGTTTGTGTGACAGAAATGCAAGAAAAAAGTTTTTATTTAACATTTCAGCTTTGCAAGGTATTCTGGGTAAGATAACTTTGGGGAATCCGCACAAGTCACACCTCTTTGGACTCCCCTGGATGTCTAGTTTCTGGAAATGTCTGGGTTTGGTAGGTTTCCCTATATGGCCGCCAAGCCCAGGACCAAAAACGCAGGTGCCTGCCTTAAAAACCAGGTTGTTTTTTTATAGATAATTTTGATGTCTCCACAATACGATTTTGGGCAGTGGATTTTGGGGCTGAACCAAATTGGGGAGCTCCCAAGAGAGCACTTTCTCTGTGCTTGCCGCCACATGAACCTGCTCTCTGTTTTGGGCTAACCCACTATTGTCTCGCTGCACAGACTGTGCATGCGAAGGGACAGCAGGACTTTCCTCATCACCTCCCTCATAATCACTGGAAGAGAAGTTATCAAATGGGACTCCTCCGATTGAAAAATCACCCCCAGAGTCTGCGTCAGTATCCTATCCCTCAGATGCTGTCTGCTGTCTCAGTATCTGCTGTCTCAGTATCTGCTGTCTCAGTATCTGCTGTCTCAGTCTCTCATCCTACATCAGAGCTGTCCTCTATAACCTGAGTTAGGGCTGGAGCAGCAGTCATCCAACAAGATGCCATCTCTGCTGCTGGCTAAACTGTCACTCTAAAACACTAGCCTATGTAGACAGTCACATAATTGCTGGTGGGTGTGTGTGTTAGTGTGCGTGTGTATATGTGTGCATGTGTGATACCTGGAACAGTAGAGGTCACATTACCTTCGCTTCTTCCGCATGTTCTCTCAAGACACTTCAAAAAATATCCAAAAAGACACACTATTACTTCACCTTGTCACATACCAATTGTCACAGTCTTTAGCACCGCTAGCGCCCAATCCAACAATAATTATTTGTTCTCCCATTACCTCCTCCTCTGATTCCCTCACTACCCAGCAAAAGTGCATTTCATCTCTCCCTTGCCCCCTCGCACATACATTTCATTTGTATTATGGCGTATTTTTTAATGGCTGGCTTTACTAATCCACTCAGCTATTCACATAATACAGTTTTGATCCTTGCAGTAGTCATATAAACCTTCTGCGCTACTTTATGGCACCAAAACTGCCACTAGACAAAAGTGAGATCCTTTTCTAGCAGAAACATAATCACAAGGGTTACTTGACTTTTTTATTGCTGCCTGAAAGCTACAGTTGAAACGAGTCAGTTGAAGTAGGCGCAACTGCAATAGAACTGGTGGCGAATATATATATATATATTTATATATGTGTGCAAAAAAGAATAGAGAACTCTGGGTAGTTCCCAAGTTTAGGTGGAGAGCAGCTCTAGTAAGGAGTACTCTGCAACACCAGTGACACTCTAGATCTGCTCACCTCAAATGTCTGTTTATCTAGTAAAGTTTTTAAGCACTGGATCAGCACAGTGCTATCCAGGCCGAGCCAGTTAGTGACAGTCTTTTGCCATTCATACAGCAAAGTCTTTAAGCATAGGTTTGACACAGTGTCAACCTTGCCGAGCTGTAAAATGACAAGCCATTTACCACTCCAGGCACAGTATTACAGCTTTGGACTGGTAAAATACCGTCCAAGCCAACCTGGAATGAGTAAAAATCAAAACAAATCCCTTTCAGGGTTAGAGTGACGCATAAATTATGCAAAAAAGAACAGAGAACTCTGGGTGTCAAACCTATGCTTAAAGACTTTGCTGTATAAACAGACATTTGAGGTGAGCAAATCTAGAGTGTCACTGGTGTTGCAGAGTGCTCCTTACTAGAGCTTCTCTCCACCTAAAAGGAACAGAGAACTCTGGGTAGTTCCCAAGTTTAGGTGGAGAGCAGCTCCAGTAAGACTTTACAACTAGCTTTAGAGTCAGTAGATACAATAGAGGGGAATTCCCTAGAGATCTCATGAGGAGCACAATTTGCGTGTATTTGAAGAATTTTGTTTTCAAAGTGCCTAGCAACCTTATCACAGAACTCCTGAGAATTTTCCAGATCCAGTGGCCTAAGAGGAGTGGATGATGCCTTTATCACCTTGAAAAGTTCTTTAGGGGCATTTAGTGCCTCCTTAACTCTGGCAGTATAGAAATTAGATTTGGCCTTAAAACGCACCGCTTTGTAAGCCTTGAGGGTGGACTTTAATGCAGCCCTTTCCTCTAGGACTGGGTTTCATTTCCACCGGCGCTCCTGTTGTCGGTAATTTCTCTGGAAAGATTTAAGTTTGCTCGTAAACCAAGGTTGACCAAGCTTCTTCCGGCTACAAGGCCCCAGGATCTTAAGGGGAGCCAGTTGAGCCATGGCCGTTTCGACCCCTTGCTGAAAGCTGTCAAGAAAGAGCCGAGCCAGATTCTTGGCCCTGTCCCAACCCTCTTCTAAGGCCGGAACTAGCTCTTCCACTTTACTCTGCTTCCATGGCCTAAATACTTTGTTCTCCACATCATACAAAGCAGGAGAGTGCGTGATGTCAATTTTAAAGTTTAGCAGATGATGATCCGTCCAACTTAACTGGGTGTTAGTTAAAGCCAGCTGTAGAGAAGTATGAGCAAAGACCCCATCTACTATATGTCCTACACTATGGGTAGCTGCCAAAACTCTGAGGGTCCAATCCAAGGCCTCCATAAGATCTAAGAATCCCTGACCACTGAAGTACAGATCTCATCAAAATGAATATTAAAGTCATCTAGGATGATTGCCTTTGAGGACAAAACCATAGTTTCTATCAAGTGTGATTACATTTAGGTATATATCTTAAATATTTGAAATTGAAATGTAATTAAAACAGAAATGCGACTACTGGCATACCTAGTGGAGATTCAAAAACAGCCCAATTGTCAGTCTGACCCAGACAGGAACTACACAAGCTGGCAGAGTCACAAAATGGTTTAAGCAAGAAAATGCCCACTTTCTAACAGTTGCATTTTCAAACTGACAACCTAAAAACCAACTTTATCAAAAGATGTCTTTTTAAATTGAGGGTTCGGAGACCCCAAACTCCACATCTCTATCTGCTTCTATAGGGAAACTGCACTTTAACCTATGAGAGAGATAGGCCTTGTAACAGTGAAATACAAATGTGGCAGTACTTCCCTGTTAGAACATGTAAAACACATCAGTACATGTCCCATCTTTAACATACACTGAACCCTGCCCATGGGGCTCTCTAGGGCCTACCTTAGGGGTACCTTACATGTATAAAATGAGAAGGTTTGAGTCTGGCAAGTGGTACGCTTGCCAGGTTGAATTGGTAGGTTAAAACTGCACACACAGACACCGCAGTGGCAGGTCCAAGTCATGTTTAGAGGACTACTCATGTGAGTGGCACAATCAGCGCTGCAGGCCATTAGCAGGATTTGATTTTCAGGCACTGAGCACCTCTAGAGCACTTTACTAGGGACTTACTAGTAAATCAAATATGCCAATCATGGAAAAGCCAATTACCCATACAATTTACACAGGGAGCACTTGCACTTTAGCACTGGTCAGCAGTTGTAAAGTGCCCAGTGTGAGAGCTTGACCACTCACATGTCGTCTGCAGGGGCGAATACGGTTCCCCCGTCCTCTCAGGATGCCTCTCTGCACTGTCGATCTTAACACGGGAGTCTCTGCAGGTATCCCCAAAGGGGAGGGGATTTGGATGACAGAGAGAGAGAGAAAAACTGCCACTGCTGCCTGGTCCATCAGGGCCCCTACTCTTGAGGGTGCAGGTAGTTGGTGTCACTGCATTGTTGAAGAGTCAGGTTCTATACGGGAAAGGAACAGGTATGAGTGATGTGCTGCCCTCTAAGCAACTAACGCTCACGCACCCACTCAAACCCCCAGATAATCACCTGTCACTCAACTTGCTTCCTTGTCCTTTCTCTCCACTCCATAGGGCTGACAGGAATGCACCACTATGGCCTGGGACTTCTCTCTGTCCTATATTGGTTTAAGTAATCACTCTTGATGTTGTTGCACACACTAAACATGTAACTTAACTAAAACACACAAAACAAGAATATTTTCTTCCCACAAGCAAATATGCATAAGCACTGGTTGAACAATAAAGCTCAGACGACTTTCAAAACATGATTGCCCCCATGTTCATTTTTGTGACTATCCCTAACATAGAGTATGGATCAATGCAGAAAATGATTTGTAGGAATTTGTGAGTTTGTTAGTAACAGGCAGCACACAAACATTAATGAGGGTTGTAGTCTTAGAACACGGTTTTAGGTGTTTCACTTTCTTTCACAGGTCACAAGTTAAAGACATCAAGCGATTGTATAAGAGTAATAATAAAAATATTCAGGGCTAAACAGTCTTTCAGACATTCTTGCTAACTACCTTGAATGTCTCTCTTTCTGAAATGAAAGTCACCACTGTCTTTTTTTAAATACACGAAGTTCATTCAAAAGCATTCACACTACTGAGAGTGCCTTTTATTTTGTCACTTAGCTTTACTGGAAGAAGTCTTGGATCCTGGTTGCCAAGCAACAGTGAGAAAGCCTTGGGGAATTCTTTGCTGGGCTGGCTCTCTAACTCACCTTAGTCCTTTCCCTGGTTGCCAGGCAACACTGAAGAAGCTTGGAGGAGTTGGCTGACCCTATTGACCTCAGTTTGGCAGAAACAGGAAACAAAGCCAAGCATTGCCTGACCTGTTTGAGGCTACTTATAGTCTCTCTTGGAAGAAGTCATGTGTCGCACATGACAAACAGAAGAGCAGGAGGGTGTTGCCTAGCAACTAAGACAGCAGCTGTCTGGAAACATGGAGAGGCTCAGGTGTTTACAAACCGGCCTCTTGGGTGCAGAATAAACAAGCCTTGGCAATGGCAACTGTGCACATTAACAGCAACATGTAACAAGGTTTGATTAAACCTAGCAATGGCAATTAAGTGCAGTTAACTGCATTTATTATTTAATGTAACATGATTGAGGCAGCACCCCTGGAGTAGCTGGCTGCACACAACACAAGAACTAGACGAGGGAATCACAACCCCCAGAGCACCAAAACCAGCAAAAACAAAGTCCAGCACACAGTCAAAACATAAGAAGCAGAGGCAAAAAAGTCAAGGGAGACCACACCAAGGATGCCATGTCTAACACTGACACACAGGACTTGCTACAGATAATGTCCTTGTTGTTTTGACTACTTGGCTGGATAATACTTTTAATGTCTCGCTGTTTGCACAGCACAATTTGCTGTTAAATTTGACTCTATAATCAAACTTGAGTTCAAAATGTTTTTCCTCTTATTATGCAGTGACAGTGATGCATATTCCCTTGGTACTACAGTAAAGATAATATCTCCTGTTTGTTGAAAAAGGAACTATTCAACAACTCTTTCCTTCAATATCCTGCAAAGTGCACATTAATTAAAATCTCCAGTCACCCCATAAACGTAACTAATTAGTTTAATTAGGTAATCATACTTTTCACACATCATTTGCAATATACTAACTTAATTGAGATATGTGATTTTAGTAGTTTCAGTTGATTATGCCTAGAGTAATAATCAGCTCAGCTGTTGTAGCCCAAGATGATTACCTCGGCTGGGTGGAGAGCAGGCACAGGCCGCCTGTGCCTGCTGGGGTGTCGAGGCAGCCCGTTCCAGCCAATCCTGGCACTGCTCTCATTCTGCTCATCTGCATCATGAAAGCGGTTTCGGGATTTGGAGAGGGAAACTGCCTGATACTGCAAGAAGTGCTGTCGCGCTGACTGCACGAAGACGAGGCGCAGGAGTGTGGCTAAGTACATTTTTCTTTTTTTAATTTTGGTTGTCTTGTGTTTTTGATTTATTGCCATCATCCCCACATCTGCCTCCCCATTGTTTTCTCTACACCTTACTTTTTCTTTGCTTCTTTTCTCATACCTCTGTTTCTGATAACCTTTCACTTATTTCTTCATTCACTTTCCATAACTTATTTTGTTGTCTTTCTGTTACCCAGTTTGCTTTTTTTTTTTTTTTTACACACCTGGCCCCTATTTCACATCTGTACCCTGCTAATACACAAGTAAGATGGATGTCAGTGTCCTTAGGTTCAGCTCTCAGTAATGCCTCTCTATGGTTGTTCTATGCCTGTTTACAAGCTGTATTGATTACGTGGCGTGGGTAATGTCTTTTGTGCGACTTCACCAAGAGATCATTAGCTTGTACATCAAAAGTCGAAATGTTACTGCAGTGACGGCGTAGTGGCAGAAACTGCCCATATGGTAAATTGTCCCATAGTGCTTTGGGATGGTGACTCTCATACAATAATAAACTATTGCGATCTGTGGTCTTTTGATAAGTACAAGTCTCCAATTTGAACTGATTAATAGTACTCATGAGATCCAAAAAAGGAATCTTAGTTAAAGAGACAGTGAAAGTAAACTTCAGAAAAGGATCAAGCCCATTGATCCAAGTAGTGAAAGAATCAATCTTTTGTGTCTAACCCTGCCATATAATCAAAATTCTGTTGTTGTAGTGACGCCATAGTCTGATTTTACCAGAAAATGGATTGGTATTGTGGAGTATGAAGCGTTGTTCAAAATCATACATATACAGGCAGTCCAAACTAGGAGCAAAGGTACTACCCATAGATGTTCCACATATCTGTTGATAAAGTTGATCTTCAAATTTAAAACAAATTTCAGTCACGGCTATAGTAGCACAGTGCATAACAAAATGAACTGGAGTGGATGAGGTCCATGTCCTGTTCATAAGAGCAGCTTCAACCACCCATAGTGTGGCTCCGTGGAGTATGTTGGTATATAGGACCTCCAAATCAAGGCTAATGAGGGCATGTACCTCCTCAGTGGCATTGATGGAATCAAACAAATTAAGGACATCCTTAGTATCCTTCAAAAATGTGGAGGACTCTCTCACAATAGGTTGCAAAAAGTGGTCACAAAAAGTAGAAAGGGGATCGAGAACCCACCCTATTCCTGAGACAATGGGACATCCCGGGGATGGTAGTCTCCCCTTGTGGATCTTAGGGAGGCAGTAAAGGTATGAGGTAAGTAAAAACTCTGCCTCCCTATGGGATATCCATGCATTGGTTTCTGCTTTGTGAACCATAGTACGTATCAGAGTTTGTAATCTCTCAGTAGGATCTCTTGAAATAGGGGCATAGTATGTAGAATAGCTCAAGAGACTTAGGCATTCCTGTCAATATTCCTGTGAGTCCAGAACAACAATTGCTCCACTCTTATCTCCTGGTTTGATTACAATAGCTTGGTCTAATGCTAATGTTTTAAGTGCATTCTTCTCTCTTGTGGGAATGTTAACAAAAGCATGTTTAGGGTGTAATTTACTCACATCAGTCATGACTGTTTTTTCAAATGCAAGCAGCTCACAAGGCATTGCGGCAGATGGAGGCACAAAAGAGGATGGATTTTTAAGTCTAGAGTCCTCCCTCAGTGACTCACAAGGCTTGTCCTTAAAAAAGAAGTGTAACCGAATCTTTCTAAAAAATTGGGAAAGCTCACAGTTAAGACAAAAAAAAGTCTTCTTTAGGGGTTGGCACAAAACTCAGCCCTTTGTTCAAGTAATTTCATCTGTAGAGAGTTGTCTGGAAGACGAGTTAACAACAAAATTCTCACTGGCTGGTTCTTGCCCTGGCTCCTGATCACCATCTGTGGTTCTTCCTTTGCCCAGTGTACATGTCTGCCTCTTCCTTTGCGCCTGCCTCTTCCTCGGCCTAAAAAAGGCATGAAAGGCATTATTAGGCGTGATTGATAAAAAGGATGCAGGTTGCCATGGCACAGGTTCATATACCGGAAATTGGGGTAGATTGTAATGAGGTTGTGGTATACCTTCATCAGTGCTCCACCCATCTGAGGAGTAGCTACTGCTATAAGTACGTGGTTTCATATAAGAAGAACCCAACTCCTCTGAAGAGGAAACGCAGCCACTGATGCCTCCCTGTAGAGCCAATTGATGTGTATGCCAGGTAAGCAAAAATCGCCATTGCAGATCATTGGATGGTGAACCTGTTTCTTCTGATGTTTTCCAATCGTCTTTTTTTATTTCCCTTCCCACGACTTATTTTCTGCTGCATCATGTATCTTCATATTGTTTCTTCATTTTGTTTCCATCCCCTGGTTTGAGAGTAAGTTTTTAAAAAGTGCCATCAGGCAGCTACTTATAAACTTCTCATTGTCAAGTATCTTGTTGCTGCCTGTCTTAGTACGCATTGCCCCAGCCATTGTCATATCTAGCAGTACCAAAAATGTTCTCACAGGCCCAGCCCAAATCTTTATCTACAGTCGTCAGAACTTCTAAATGCAGGAGACTCAAACATATTGGGTATTATACTACAATTTGCTGACCTTGCCTTGTTACATTCATGCCCATTATAGGCCATTGAAAACACTGGGTTATAATGCACCAGATTCAGCAGAGCCTGAACCTTCAGAACTTCCACACTCTAGTCCCATCCTAAATCTCAATTAAGGTGCTTGTGACCTGACTGCACTGTAAACTGTATGGCTTATCCCTCCTTGGTGTTGGATCCTCTATGCTCCCAGTAACAGGTCCCTGTCTCAGGCACTTCGCCTTCCAGAGCTAGAGTTCTGGGGACACTCGCAGATAAGAGGAGGACCAGTTAATGGCAAAGCTGGTGATGGCTAGAGAGTTGAGGGAACGTTGAAACATAATAAACATGGCGTTGATACTTGCAACACTGCTTTTGCATATATGCTGTTCATAGATTGATATTAGTTCAACAATGATTCACTCCTCTAAAATATGCTTCAGTTGCTGTGTACAAATGATCATTTGTGAATTATGTTTTAAGTCTATCACTTTTTTTATTATAGGAGCTTAATGAACTTGTATTAAAATACCGGGAGGACATCATTAGTGTTCGGACCGCAGCAGACCACCTTGAAGAAAAACTGAAAGCTGAAATTCTATTTTTGAAAGAACAAATCCAAGCAGAACAATGTTTAAAAGAAAATATTGAAGAAACGCTGCAGTTAGAAATAGAAAATTGCAAAGAGGAGATTGGTAAGGACCCTCAACATAGGGAATAATGTATAGGATTCAATTTTCTGATGGTAAGGGATTCATGAATGTCCCCTATTTGAGGGGTGAGGAAGTGCATTTGTGGGTGGGGTGGAGGGCAACAGGGCAGACAAAGACTATTGGGCCCTGACTGAGGTGACTGAGTTTGTTTGCCACTGATGTCCTGGTATCTGTTTTCCCATTGCTCTGCAAACTGGGCTAAGTATAACTCTTTGCATACTTGATTAACTGTAGTTAAGGCGAGCATTCAAAAGCTTCTCAAGGAAGTAGTGTAGGGGACAAGAGTTCTGAACTCAACCAGTAACCCTGCCACAACAATGTATCTGTCCAGCCCAGTGCAGTGCTTTTATAATAGAAAGTACTAAAATATCAAAGTAAAATGATAAACTACTTAATTTAGTCAGAATAGCAATTTCAGGGTGGTAATCCCAGTTACGATTTACATTAGAGCACTGCACCGTCTCCCCATTCTAGGACCGCTCTAATACTAGTCTGCTGTCCTCCAGGATGATGCATGAATAGGCATACATTAGGCACAGGTGCAGATCACATCTGTTTATCCCACTGGTAAGCTGCGCAGTTAAGTACCGTTCACTTCTGTGCAGAAAGTCATAAATCTTCACGCCAGATTACTCTGCATGCTTAGTCCTCGTTCCGTTCAATGGCTCAGCGGTTTGTTACCTGATTGATGATTGTTGCATATCAAGTCGTGCAGCAGGCGCAGCTTGCACGCCACTGCTTCCCAGCAATAGCATCTCACTCGGGACCTCAGCAGTGATTTTTGGATAGGAATTGCTGGACGAAGTCAGCTCGGCAAGTCCTTTGCATCTGCTTTTCATGTTTGGCAGTTGCACTCCTCACAGCAGGCAGCAGTGGGGCTGGCTCCAAGCGGGAGTGCGTGATCTCTGCGTCAGGTTGTGATAGCCTTCCGGAAGTAGTTATTGGGGCAGACAAAACGGCATGCTCTGCCTATTAACTTCCTCACTTTAAACTACAGAACCTGCTATCCCGTTTACCATCCAGGGAATATTGCTGTCCCAACTGGAAATAATTGTAACAGAATCTACAATTAGCTCAAATATACGTGTTTCCTGTATCTGAAAGGTTGCTAATGTGGAAGCACGGTCGAATTCAGCGAGATAAAACAGAACTCGGTGTATACAGTTTAAAATGTGAAGAGTTTGCCTCACAGCTATTAATGATCAAATCGCATTTGGTAAATAGGGTATGAGGAAGAGCAGTCCCTCGTGCACGACTTCAAGTGAAACTGCATATTAATACTCCTGCCATGATATTGGGAGTACTGGCCAAGAGAGTTACATGGAGTTTTTTCCTTATTAATGGTTCCAGCTATAGGTCCATACGCTACAATGGCATCAAATAGACGGTGTTGTATCGGGCTATATAGCTACTTTCTTGTCAGCGGTTCGCTGGTTACCTATACCACATTTAGTATTTTACCAACAGAGGCAACCTTATCTCAGAACTGGAGTCAAAAGCTTACTTTGCAAACTCCACCCATCCACAAGGCAAAATAGTGTGAGACCTTCTTGTTTAAGTACTTCTTTAGAAGGCTAAACCCTACCAGGTCCGCGCATGAACAGTCCATCCAGTTAAGGATCGTATGATTGGGTAAACGGTAGTACAAGACCCAGAATACCATTCAAAACAAAAACTGGACGAGGTACTCGCACACAGCCTATAGTCACGCATGAACATGAAATCTTGAGAGCTCGGTTCCACGTGATGGAAAGTTCAGGAAAAAAAACAAGTGTTCGGAGGCTGATTTTTCTTTCTAGGAATATGTTGTACTTTTTGAAAGACTGGCCTGATTTTTATTTAAAAATGTTTCCTATTGTTTACGAATGCAACAAACTGTCCATAAAATGTAAGCTGAAATCATTAGCTATACTATTTACTTAATACTCTTCAAATAGATGCAGTTCAGGACCACACTTCGTCCAAAGACATCAACAGTGGAGGCTAAAGATTGCAATAGCACAACGATGTTCTAAAAAATATTTAATATCACTGACTTTTTGCAGACTGAGAGCAGTGACCTGATTTGTGATGAGCCCTATGCAATACGCTATTTAACAATGCCTTTTTTTTGTTGGTAAATCAAAGTATGAACAGTGTGTCAAAAATACTCTGATGGAGATACTAGTTGCAGATGTTTTTTCACATTGAAAATGTGAGCACAGGGCCAAACTTATATGTTGCTCGAGCTCCAGCTACCGACTGACCATTTCATTAACATATATGTTCGTTATCGTTGGTTCTTAAAAGTGTGTTGTAGGCTGATTTCAGAAATTGATGCACAGCGGCGTGAGTTATGATGTAAATCTAGCATGAGAGCACGACTACAACATTCATGTCGATGATTAGTCAGTTTTACGAGCACCGAAACGTCCCTGTACCTAAAACAATCATCCGACGGTGCATTTCTAGCTATCAAAAAGCATTAAAAGCCTTTCAGGTTTACTGAATTTACTCCGTGGGACTTATTGTTGGCAGTTTTTGTCTGAAATGTAAGCAATGCTGTAAAGATGTATTATGTTGAAGGGCTAAATATGAATCTAGTTTTAGAAACAGTGCTGTGCCAAAAATGTTTATTTTAAAAATAAAATATGCTGTACATAGTGTACACTATTGTAGAAGAATATTTTGTTTGTGTTCATTTCTTCCTTGTCCTGTTTTTGATATTTGTTTTCTAATTTTGCTTTCATTTTACTGATGTACAGACATCTTTGAAGGTAGGAAGATTAAACACACAGTGATCCTTTATCATGTTAAGTGTATGAGATTTCTCATAAAAAAAAAAAATTATCTGCATATTATAGATTGGGACATTTTGGTTGACGGAAAGGTGAGATGTCATTTCAGCTTTTGAATTGCTCTTGCTTTGGTCAGATGTAGACTTGTAGCATCTGAAAATTGTTATTGTAGCTTTTATATAAAGGTTTGGTGATGATGAGTGAGTTTGATTGGGGAGATAAGTACACCAATCTAACATCACACTTGTGCATTCTGTTGTTCAGTCCAAGTTGACAAAACACAAATTGTAAGCTTGTTATTAAAACAGTGACCCTTTTAGATTTCTACAGTTAGTCGGACCACAGTGTTTGACGCACATTAAATGTTCGGTGAGAAAGTGATTAAAGGATGATTTGATATAGTCTTTGACGGGGTTTACCGGCTGCAATTTTAATAAACCATAACTTGTCTGTTATGTTTCTTCATGTATCATATGTTGTGTAAGGACCGCCTGTGATTTTTGCACCAAGCTTCACTAGTCCTATAACAGTTGTTCTGTATATTCTATTTTTTTGCTCCATCTGCTGTCCTGCTGTTGTAAACTATCAGAAATACTGCTGCCATGTAGCAAGTTCAAGCAAACTCGAGTCTGTGGGACGATGAGTATTCAGTCCTTCTAGTTGAACCAGGCTTTGCTTCCATGAAAGCCTGCTTGTTTCCCAAAGTCTGTTCCTCTGGTTCCCCCGATTAACTAGGACTGTCAGTATCTTAGTACTTTATGCTGAAACTGCACACACAACCGAGGCATATTTTCTCACGTTATGTTTACTATTAAAGCCTTCTGTTTATTTCAGTGGTTGCTGTTTTACTATCAACTGGGTACCGCAAGAAGGAAAGTACACATAGTTATAAGGTTTGTGGACTACCATGGATTATAATCCTCCTACTTCGGTTTATATGGGGTCCACATGTTTTGTCTAGAGGATCTGCACAGAGTCCTATCAGCCTCCTCTAGATAAACGTTTGGTATATGACTTCATGCAGTATGTGCAAACATGCACTTTGGATGCTGACTTTGGTCTTTGACCTCAATTTGGACAGACCAACTTTAAGAAGAGATACTCAATATGGAGATTTGCAAAGGCAAGCAAGACCTGGCACAATAATGACATTTGTAATGTAGCCTTACTATTTCGGATCATTCAGAAAACATTTAGCATTCTATATCAGTGAGAATAGTTGCTGCAGTGATAAATATGAATAGTTGTATGACAAGTTGTCAGTCACTGGATGTTCGTTTTCTTTTATTTAGGAGATGTAGTCTAAACGTTTCAGTAGAAGATGCTGTTATGCTGCACCTGTGTTTGCAAGTTGATTCTAGAGCCGTTTAGGCTCGGATAAACCTACTTTGTGATTGATCAGAATGTGGTTAAACCCCTTCCAAAATCAAATGTTGAAAATAGCTCTAGTCAGGTCAATTTTGTTGGATCATAAGTTTTAAATGCTCAGTGACCAATCTCTTTTTCAGTGTTCTGGGGCATCCTTATTGTTGCATTCTTTACCATGAAAATTGATTCTTGTATTTATAAGAACTGTAAAACTGGAGAAGGTCACGTTCAGCCTAAGCTTACTCTAGGGTAATGGTTCCTTCAGTAGATGCATATTAAAAAATTCAGGATAGGAGCTGAGCATTGAACGCAATTTTGCCTACATTGTCAGTAGCAAAGATATCATTATTGCTTTTACCTTACGGGCTGTCTCAGTAACACATTGTTTATATAGTTTTACCTAAATGTTTTCTGTCACCTTTTGGATACTACAGAGTGCTGACCATTACCTGGTCCAGAGGTAATGCTCACTTGGGCCACACTGTTCTACACTAACAGTAAAAAAAAAAAAAAATGATAGTGCTCCTTCCACTATACAGTTGGAAATAGATTTTGGTAAAGAAAAGTGACAGTAACCATTAACAAACGAATGTTCTTCTACAAACTAGTTAGAAGAATATAGTTACACAAAAGTCCTTGGAGTACAGTCTGATTTTTACCTCCTGATATTTTAGAGGGCATGTAGCCTTATAAAAAAAAAGTCCCCAGTAATTCATGCCCATCTTTAGTTGAAAACTAAGCGAAATCAATAAAAAGATATTTGGTACAGTTAGTTTAGGGCAGAATGCTTTAGCTCAATTTCACAGTGCCGGATGGAACAGTTGAAATAATTTGTTGTGATAGACGGAGTTAACTGATCTTGATGATTATGTACTTGTGTATTCTTCTGTTCTAACCATGAGAAAAGTTTTTTTTTTTTAATAACTTCATTGTAGCTAATCCTGATGAACTGGTGTTAGAAGTAAATATACTTTCTATTTCTTACAATGATTGTTACATCATATCAACATTTTGAAACAAATGCATCTATCATATCAATAGGATGAAATAAATTGTGTGTCTGATCCTGCATGATTTCTGCTCATGCTAATTCATACAGATTGATCAGACGAAATGTCTTACATCAATTAATGAAAAGGGTTAAGATGGCTGACCCTCTTCTGACTATCTCACGTGTTGCTGATATGTGAAAAATCTCGGAGAAGAGAAGCACTTATCAGTCCAATCCAGTGTTCAAGTTAGTTAATTACATATTATATCAAACATATTTTTAAATGTTTATAGTATTGAGGCGCAGTTATCCACTGTGTTAAAAAGGAAGATATTAAAAATAAAGATCCATCGTATATTTTTAATCCATGGCATTTAAGTCTCCCTATTAGATGGTACACGGTGAATAACTATGCCTTCACACTATGGAAATTGGAAAATACGTTTTACATAACAAGTGATTAACTAAATTGAATATTGTATTGGACGTTTGAGTGTTTCCCTCTGTGAGAATATTCTTATATGTGAATTAAGAGATTGTAGGGCAGCTCAGCCCTGGGGTCTAAGCACTGAATAGAAAACAACCCAAGACTGTTTTTTGGCAGAAAACACAATGGGTTGGAATGCCACTCTGAGTCATAGATTACACTTACTGCAAGCATTCCACCTGTCACCTTTTGTGTGATTGTTGTAACGCCCCAAGTGGTCAAGGGTATGCAAGACCTAGGTCCCTCACTCACTGTGCAGCTTGAACTGAGCCTCAACCAACAAAAAAGGCCCAATCAGGCTGAAACTGGTCTTGGAGTGCTTGTGTTCCGGTTTGGGGAGTGTGTGGTTTGGCAGTCCAAGCTGGACTCTTCTCCTGGAGCAGGATCAAGACTGATATGCCTATGCTGGGTCTAATCTAGGGCGGCATGGTGGGCAAAAGAACAGTGGGCTGGAATGCTACCTGAGGGAGTGTGAATGCCAGATCATGGAACATGTTTACCCCTGTTTCTTTGCTGTTACATACTCCAGTTATGCCATTCACATCAGAACATCTCCCAGAGAACCACTAGTCCATATTCCAAAGATTTTTTAGAGTTCCCTTGGCCAAGGGACACATAGAACGGATGCTGGCACCAGAGATCAGGGCTGGCTTTTACTCCTGTTATTTGCTGGTGTTGGAAATGGTTGGAGGTCTCTGACCCATCCTCGATATGCACCCTTTGAACTTCATTCTCCCAAAAAAATAAAATGCTCACATTGGCCCAAGTTGTGTCTGCGTTCAACCCATAAGACGATGGAAGCATTGGATTTACAAGATGCTTATTTACACATCCCCGCCCTGCGCTCACACAGATGCTACTTGCGGTTTCTGGTAGGCCAAGAGTACCATTAGTTCACCTTGCTTCCTTTTTAACTTACCAGTGCACCTCGTGTTTTCACCAAGGTGATTGTGGTGCTTGTAGCCCATCTGTGGATCGATGACTGGCTACTAAAAGGGTCTCAACCTCACACGGTTGTAAATCATCTCCAGATGAGGGCCGACCTTTGTCTTCTTTGGGCTTTTCCAGCAACGTGTCAAAGTCACACCTGCTTCCTTCCCAACAGTTCTCTCCATTGGACCCACCCTGAACATAGTGCTTTTCCGAACCTTCCCTTTGCCTCAGTGAGTCAAGGTAATTCAGGCTATGATCCTGATGTTTCAATCATTGACCTCTGAGTCCATCCATGTGTTGGAGTAGACAGTGAAAGACCTGCAGTGGTGGTTGCTCAACTTCAATCGGACCAGCAGCAGACACCTCCCCCAACCAGAGCTATCGGTCCTGAAGGCTGCACCTTGACTGAGTTAGGCAGGCTACCGGGAGAGATGGAGATCAGAGGACTCTGGTCTCTGGCTGAGGCTTGCCTTTGTATCAGCCTGATGGAGTTGCGAGCGATTTGCTTGGCATTGACTGCATTCCTCTTGACCATCACAGAGAACAGGTGTAGATTATCAACCGCCATGTGATATTGCAACAAACAAGGCAAAGTGGGGGACATGGAGGTTTTATGCCTTGATATGTCTAATCAATCGGGGCATTTCCCAGACTTCCTAGCACCTATCCAAGTCACACAAACCTAGCTGACCACAAATTGGAGCTGCAGTTGGAGTTGAACCTTGGCTCGATCTATTCGCCACCACAGAGAACACACCTCAACTAGGAACATCAAAAAACTTCAAGTCATCCAGAACGCTGCCGCCAGACTCATTCTGGACCTCCCTCACTGAGAGCACATCTCTCAATGCCTGAGGACCCTTCACTGGCTACTGGTCGAGGAGCGAATCACCTTCAAGCTTCTCACCTACACGTACAAGGCCATACACGATGGAAGACCAGCCTACCTGAACCTCTGCATCTCCTTACACACTCCTGCCAGATCCCTTCGCTCCGCCCAGATGGCCATGGCCACCGTCCCTCGCATCTGCAAAACCACTGCCGGAGGACGATCTTTCACCTATACTGCAGCAAAGAGCTGGAACAACCTCCCCCGGCACCTCAGACAAAGCCCGTCGCTCACCATCTTCAGGAAGAACCTCAAGATGTGGCTCTTCGGATGAGGTCCCTCCCTTCCCCTCCCTCTCTCTGCCCCCCCCTCCCAGCGCCTTGAGACCCTCACAGGTGAGTAGCCACGCTTTACAAATACTGATTGATTGATTGACAATGTTCACCATTTTGCAAGTTGATGTACCTACAGCAGTTCTCTCCTTTCACCTCAACTTGGGCCCATGACTCCAGTGTGCCGTTCTTCCCTTACCTCTCCTGCCTAGTGTACTGTAGAAGATCAAACTAGACATGGTCCTAATGGCTCTGGACTGGGTATGAAGTGTGTGGTACCCAGAACATCTGGCTATGAGCATTTGTCCTCAGAAGAGGATGCCCTTTTGGGAGAACCTCCAGTCACAACATCAGGGCCGGGGTCCTGCATCCAAGCTTGCACCACCTACATATCTGTGAATGGTGAATGTGTGGGGACAGTTGAAGGTTTTTGATACCCATTCCTGGGGTAATTTGTGTAATCCTGGCAACTAGGCTTCCATCCACCAAAACACGATTTGCAAGACGCTGGGAGAAATTTGTTGGCTGGTGTACCTCCGGAATATCCAACCGTTAAACGTAAAGTTGTCTCACATCCTGTTGTTCTGTCTGTCTTTAGCCCGGTAGGGCCTTGCTTTGGCAACAGATAAGTCATCTTTGAGCCCCTTTCAACATTTGCCAGAGCAGCCATTACTTTTCAGACCACTGATATGTTGCACTTTTTGAAAGGGTTAATCCACGTGTCCCTGCCAACACATTTTGTGATGCCGCAGTGGAACTGTAATGTGGATCTAACTTGTGTAAGATGCACTCACCTTGAACCTACCCTCTATGCTTGTTAACCATCAAACTGTATTTCTGATCGCCATTACATCTGCAAGGCAAGTGAGTGAACTCCAAGCCCTACCTGTCCAACAACCATACACATTGTCCGTTAAGAATATATTTGTCCTCCAGGCAAAAGCGGCATTCCTGCCCACAGTAGTTACACCATTCTCCATCGGACAATCCATCACCTTGTTGGCTTTCAATAACTCACCTCACCCATCCATGGAGCTGGAACAGCATAGTAAGTGACCAGGGCAGCCATTTTAATTGCCTGTGCTGGACACTGGTCGTTACGAATTCCCCAGCTACATGATAGCTTCTCTGATTATAGGGATGTTTGGTAACAAACGTCTCAGATTAATAAACCCTCACTGATACTAATGAGGGTTTATTAATAACTGCACCCAGAGGGCACCTTAGAGATGCCCCTAAAAACGTACCAGCTACTAGTGTGTTGACTGACTGGTCCTGACCAGTTCTGCCACCATAGATGCGTTTCTGGCCCCCCAAAGGTGAGAGCCAGCGCCATCGAGGGCCAGAGATGAAAGCCTGCACTAGACAGGTTTTATCCCCTCACCCAGACAGGATAGACATTCCAGGGTGGGAAGCTTCAAAGGCCTAGCCGCCTTTGTAATGCAACCCAGGTCTCTCCAGATGGTGCACATGACCCTCCCCCGACCCCATGTTTGACAGCAGCACAGGTATGAAAATTAGGCAAATTAGGAGGTGTGCCCACTTCATGCCAGACCCACCCCTAAGGTGGATGAGCTGAAGTGGACACCACTTTTCAAATTCCTCCATCTTGTTTGAAAGGAATTAGGCTTCTAGGGTTAGGGTTAGGGTTATTCCCACTTCCTAGCGGAAGTGGTCATAGAAAGGGTGTAGTCACCCAAAGGTAGGCAGCCCATTCATTGGCTGCCACCTGGCACTCCCTGTAATGCCCCTAAATTGAGTATTTAGGTGGCACCCCTGAACCCGTGAACTCAGATCCTGATAACCTAAGAAGCAAAGGCCAGAGAAGAGTTGCACCTGCAGAAGAGGAAAAGAAGCAGCAGCTGACTTGGAATCATCCCCACCTGCCTGCGTGCTGACCTCGAATGACTCTGCTGAGAAAGAAGACTCATCCTGCAGCTGAGCCTCCAAGAATCCCTGGAGGGGACTGCCTGCCTTCCATAAAGATTCAAGACTCCCATGAGCAGGAGCTCGGCTTTGCAACAAAGTCTCTAGAAAGGACTCTGCAGCCTCCGGTACTCCGAAGTGACCTCTGACCTCTGTACCCAACATCCACGATCCAAGGTGAAGCCAACCAACGGTGCCAGCAAGGTTCCCCAGCTGTCCAGAGTCCAAGTCCAGTGTGGTCCTGCCCATCTTGGACTCTGACCCTTCCCCAAAAAAAGTCACTTGCAGTTTCTGCACGCAGGCCACCTCTCCCACTGCCTTTTGGTGAGAGAAAGCCTGACACCTCCAGCAACCACTGCACCCATCACCCCTGACCCTATCTGAGATGGGTCACTGGTGCCAACAAAGTCCTCAGTTCCCCGGAGCTCAAGTCCACCCTGGGTACCCATTCCCCCTTAACCTCCCCCCCACCCCCTCCCTCCCCAGGTGGGCTCCCAAATGACACCTGCAGCATCAACAAACAGGACCCCCTGACCCCAAGTGCTCCCGGATGGAGTGCACCTTCGTCCCCACCACTGCCTGCCTGTTTGTTGCCCCCGACTGACTTCCTACCTAGGGCCTGCAGCCACGAGGACCAAACTCCCAGAGGAAACCATTGGGTACCCAATGCCAAACTGCTCCTCTGCACCCGGTCTCTCCAATGCTTCCTGAGGTGACCAGCCGGTGGTGTTCTGATCAGTGGTTAGTACTTACCTTAACTGTCTGAGAGTTGCCTCATAAGTCGTTGGTAATCCTGTGTTTTCTGAACATTGTTTTCCCGCATAGGTTAACATTGACGAACTCTGAGGACTGCATGAAGTGTTCATTTTTAAAACTGAAAAGTATTTATGCTTGAAAAAATGCTTACCCGATTACGAAGTTCTTGGGTTTGAAACATATATAAAAAGAAGTGTTATTTTTCTAATTATGTCTCTGATTTATTCTTTGAGTGTGTGTCTCATTAATTACCTCTGTAAGTACAACACATTTTAACATTACCCTCTGATAAGCCTAATTGCTCTCCCACACTACCACAAAATAGAGCATTAGTCCTATCCACTTTTGCCTCTGCAAACCAAATGGGGATCCATTGGACACTGCTTGGTGTACTTATTTTTAGTGCATCATATAGAGAGGCAGCTTCCTACATTGGGACAGGCCTTTTCTTAGAAAATAGTTTAAGTCTTTCTGGCTTCCTGAATTTTGACTGCATGGAACAAGAACACTCTTGTTTTCCAGGGCATGACCAGTCAGTTTTCAAGTGGTAGACAGTTGTATCTGCATTATGGCTCCAACTTGAAGACCTTGAGGAAAGGGGGTCTTTTAGACAATGATGTACTCGGAAGAACTCCCACCACAAAGTCTAGTAATCCCTTTTTATTGACTGAACACTTTATTTAATTTTATTTAATCAGTATTATATTTGACGTTCCCTACAGTGGCAGAAGAACATATTGGCCCTCATTATGAGTTTGGTGGGCGGTGGCCAAAGTCGTTTGCACGGAAGACCACCACACCGGTCTTCTGCCTGCCGGCCTTATTGCGAGTTCCCCGCTGGGCCGACTGGCGAAAACCACTTTCTCGCCCGCTGGCCCAGAGAGGAACAGGGCCTTAACATTGAGCAATGTGGCAGTGCGTCAGCACCCGTCGCGCTTTTCACTGCCTGTAATTCGGGCAGTGAAAAGCACAACGGGGCTGTCAATGGGAGCCCTGCACTGCCCTGCCAAGTGCATGGGCAGTGCAGGAGCCCTCATGGGGCCCCGGCCACCCTCTTCCCGCTAGCCTTTGCATGGCGGGTCTACCACCATGCAAAGGCTGGCAGAAAGAGGACTCGTAATCCCCAGGGCAGCGCTGCCCTAGCGGATTGAGACCGCCGGCACCACCAGGCTGGCGGTGTCGGCGGTCGAACCTTGGTGGCTCTGCCAGGGTCGTAATATGGAGGCCGAACTGCTGCTTTGGCGGTGATCCGACCTCCACCGGGGCCCTGGCGGTCTCATGACTGCCAGGGTCGTAATAAGGCCTTTTGTGTTTTGTCTAGATCAAAAGATAATATAATGATTTTCCAATGTCATTAGCATTCCTGCAGTTTAAACCAATGATTATTAATCATCATATCCTTCCCAGATAATAAGAGGAACATGTTCAAGGCATAGATGGTAGCTACAAATTTGTTGTGTATTACAGTACATTTTGTAACAACTATTTGGTATCATATCTCTGGCTCTGTATATGCGTCAGTTTTCACAACTATTCATCATTTTAACTGTTCAAACTGAGTAATTGCATATAACATACACATTCATTTTTAAAGCGATATATAACTGATTGTCACTCTCCAATCAAGTATTATAACGTGTTATCTTGTCGGAGTAAGCATGACTGCTTGACCACAGCTACATCAAGAGAGTCAAGGATACTGAGGGATTTTTGGTAAGCAATAGTTTTCAGTTTCATGTGCCAGTATGGAAAGCATGCTGCTTGATTTCTAACATTCAGTGCTTGCTGCAATTGCTGGTCATGATGAAAAAATCTGATAGTCTCACTTCGGTAAGGCTTTTCCAAACGTGTGACTATCTGTAGGGGAATTCACATGACATTGCTCCCTCCTTTAATCCACATTGGTTGTATGCATCCACTCATTATCTGGAGTAATCATGAAACATTAGAATTTCTTTTAATGTAGACTTCTACTGACCTCCTGCTGCTGGTAGGGTGGAGATCTGTGGCACTGCCCTAAGGAGTGTCCCCTAAATATTCATGTTTGGATGAGGTTGAGCATGATAGTGTTTAATGGTATCCAGACAGAATCCTGCAGCAGGCAGTCTATTGATCCTATTTCCCTTGACCTGATCTGTTAGGACAGCGGAGTTCTGGTTTAATTATGAACTTTCATTTCGTAGAAAAACTCAGAAGATGTAATTCATCTTCTCACATTGTCTAAGAATGTCACCCAACCTCTAAATACTTGAGCAAGAACCTCCCTTTTAAGAGCCACCATGTTATGCCAGGTGGGCAATATTAATTTAATGTTCATTTCCCAAACATTCGACTTGAGATCTACAGCTAGTGTATAGGCCCTTTTAAATATCCCTGCTAACCTCACAGGCTTAAATAACTCACTTGATGCTAGATAATGATACTTAGCATTGTTAAGGAACCTCATGTCTAGAAAAGACACTAGAATTATTTTCATCCATCAGCTCAATACCTTACTTAAATCAACTTCCTACAGAAAAAGACACCTGCTAATTGACATATATTATTCTAATGACCTTTTTCAAACTTAGTCACCCGTTATACTTCTTCCGACCATTCATTACTGTATCTCATGCTTCTTTCAAAGACAACTGTCTATAAATAAAGCCTCACTGACAATATGCAAACTACAAGCTGGAAAATATATCAGCCTGAAGCTTTCGTTTTCAAAACAATCCATCACCTCTACCAGTCACGAAGTTCTGCATAATTATATTCACATTAGTTTATTATTGGCTGTAGATTTGCAAACCTCCTTTAAAGAAGTCTACCTTCAAACATATTAACTTCAGTTGGAGTCTTTATTCCATTTCTTTTTAGCAGAAGCAGAAAAAATATGCAGTGTTGACAAATAGGTGCAAAATGTATGCAGTTGACTCTAAATCTGCCTGTTATACGCAAGCAGGATATTACAAAACGTAGATGAAACAGGACGATTCTGGCATATATCTGTCATAGGATAGTCTTGGCCTCCATTATATTGAAAGAGATATTCACACTAGTTGATGAATTCAGGGTTGTCCTCCAGGATATTTTCATCGATCCAACCCCCCCCCCCCCCCCCAAAAAAAAAGTGAACAGCTGGCAGAATTAGTCCTGCCTAAAACCAGTCTGTTCTTTTTAATGTATAAGCGCAAAACTCTGTTCCCAAAAGTTGCATCTTTTGCTTAAAACAAAGTGGTTCCAAGTGTTCTCATCAGTCACTTTAGTTTACACGACTTTGAGACTTTTTCAAAGTTCTGTATAAAAGCTGTCTAATTGGATCTCTTTATGCAGTTTGCTTAGCTGTATCAATAATAGTTTTGAGACCCTCTTTAGAATCATGCTTATGATAGCTAGTTACTGCCTCTCTAATTTCTGGTATTTTACCTAGGATATGGAAAGAGGCTTTCCTTTCTGAATAAGGCAAATTTGGATCTCACTACCCGCAAACGACTGGCCCATTTTTTCAAAAGTCCTTCCTTAAATACACTGAGAATGCAGTCATAGATCAGCATCAACACTTTACATAAATAATTTGCTAGATAATGCACACATTTGCTTTAAACAAGGTGTGGGCACAGAATCTGTCATAGCTGCTTTTCTTGATTAATTTAGAATGCAAGCAGTCAATAGAGATATTTCCATTTTGGTCCTTTCCGACTAATAATCTGCTTTCTGTGTAGTTGATCATAACCTAATGTGCACCCGTCTCCATAAAATGGATGTTAAAATTCTGGTTTTATCCAACATTGCATTTTTGTGACTGCAAGCAGTTAGTAGCTATTCCACTGTTTAGATCAACAAATCAGCAACCATCAGACAAACACACAGCTCATGTTTGTAATTTAATGTTTTTTTCCACACTTCATGTAGTAGCCCCTGTGGTAGTTTTGGTGTTGTAGTTTCTATGGCATCCAACACATCGACACATCATCCAAAACATTTAGATTATCCATGGCTGAAATAGAAATCTTAATAGGGTACCTTTAAATGTAGTTGAATGGTAAAAAGACTGAGTTTTCTTTTCTTCCTTGCGACTTTACTGTTTTGGTGCACAAAAGGATTCACGCGTCCAACTGGTTCCATCTCTAAATCCAGCCATAGGCTTAGTGAAAGAACGCTTTACGATGGACTCCATGCTCCCTTTTTTGTTGCCTTCACTGTGTGCTCCAGTTCTTCAGTGTCCTACTTGGTGACTATCAGCAACGCATATATCTCTTCAAAGATGGATAGTTATAATGCAGCAGATCTGGACCTTTCTGTTGTTGAGATCTAACTAATGTGACCACATTAAAACACAGCCGCATGTGTTATATTAATGCCTTCTAAAAACACTATAGTGAAACACTAGTCTAGCTTCATCTGGCATCTAGTGGAAAGGGTGTTATTCAAAAGCAATGTGCTTGTTACCAAGCTCTGTCCCATGACAAGCCTGTCACCTTAAGAAATAGGTTGTATTTAGTCAGCACTTACATTATATCAGTGCTATACTCAGTTTGATTTCTACAAAGATTATAGAAATATGTTCAGATATAATGAAAATTGCAAAGTACCAGTGTTACCTTAGCATTGGTTAATGTACAGGGAGTGCGAAATTATTAGGCAAATGAGTATTTTGACCACATCATCCTCTTTATGCATGTTGTCTTACTCCAAGCTGTATAGGCTCGAAAGCCTACTACCAATTAAGCATATTAGGTGATGTGCATCTCTGTAATGAGAAGGGGTGTGGTCTAATGACATCAACACCCTATATCAGGTGTGCATAATTATTAGGCAACTTCCTTTCCTTTGGCAAAATGGGTCAAAAGAAGGACTTGACAGGCTCAGAAAAGTCAAAAATAGTGAGATATCATGCAGAGGGATGCAGCACTCTTAAAATTGCAAAGCTTCTGAAGCGTGATCATCGAACAATCAAGCGTTTCATTCAAAATAGTCAACAGGGTCGCAAGAAGCGTGTGGAAAAACCAAGGCGCAAAATAACTGCCCATGAACTGAGAAAAGTCAAGCGTGCAGCTGCCACGATGCCACTTGCCACCAGTTTGGCCATATTTCAGAGCTGCAACATCACTGGAGTGCCCAAAAGCACAAGGTGTGCAATACTCAGAGACATGGCCAAGGTAAGAAAGGCTGAAAGACGACCACCACTGAACAAGACACACAAGCTGAAACGTCAAGACTGGGCCAATAAATATCTCAAGACTGATTTTTCTAAGGTTTTATGGACTGATGAAATGAGAGTGAGTCTTGATGGGCCAGATGGATGGGCCCGTGGCAGGATTGGTAAAGGGCAGAGAGCTCCAGTCCGACTCAGACGCCAGCAAGGTGGAGGTGGAGTACTGGTTTGGGCTGGTATCATCAAAGATGAGCTTGTGGGGCCTTTTCGGGTTGAGGATGGAGTCAAGCTCAACTCCCAGTCCTACTGCCAGTTCCTGGAAGACACCTTCTTCAAGCAGTGGTACAGGAAGAAGTCTGCATCCTTCAAGAAAAACATGATTTTCATGCAGGACAATGCTCCATCACACGCGTCCAAGTACTCCACAGCGTGGCTGGCAAGAAAGGGTATAAAAGAAGGAAATCTAATGACATGGCCTCCTTGTTCACCTGATCTGAACCCCATTGAGAACCTGTGGTCCATCATCAAATGTGAGATTTACAAGGAGGGAAAACAGTACACCTCTCTGAACAGTGTCTGGGAGGCTGTGGTTGCTGCTGCACGCAATGTTGATGGTGAACAGATCAAAACACTGACAGAATCCATGGATGGCAGGCTTTTGAGTGTCCTTGCAAAGAAAGGTGGCTATATTGGTCACTGATTTGTTTTTGTTTTGTTTTTGAATGTCAGAAATGTATATTTGTGAATGTTGAGATGTTATATTGGTTTCACTGGTAATAATAAATAATTGAAATGGGTATATATTTTTTGTTGTTGTTAAGTTGCCTAATAATTATGCACAGTAATAGTCACCTGCACACAAAGATATCCCCCTAACATAGCTAAAACTAAAAACAAACTAAAAACTACTTCCAAAAATATTCAGCTTTGATATTAATGAGTTTTTTGGGTTCATTGAGAACATGGTTGTTGTTCAATAATAAAATTAATCCTCAAAAATACAACTTGCCTAATAATTCTGCACTCCCTGTATTTGAAACCATCAAATGAACTGAAATACAAGGTTAAATTATAGACATCCGACAGATCTCAGGATTTGCACCACCATGTCCAGTTTCTTTAGTATATATCTTGTGCTGTGTAATTGTGAAAGATTAATTGTTGATTAACATTAATAGTGATATACAGAGTAGTCCAGGTGCTTCATCCATGTACAGAGCAGCCCAGGGTATGAAAGTATAGAGGGCAGTATAAAGCATAGACACTTTCAGAGATAAAACATGCCTTTAATGTTTCCTTCAATTAAAAGTGTTTTAACCTCAATTACAACATGGCCAGTACTCTTGAGGCTTTGTTGTCGAACGTATCTGGTAAGTACCCTTTTGGATTATTTGCAGAGATATTCTTGTACATACTTAAATTAAGATAATGAAATTCTATGTACATGGAGCCCTCTCTCAGATGAAGAGAATGGTGCCAAAGCCATATTTGATAAGCAAAGTCAGGCGATAGTTCCAAAAAATCCAGTGTTTAAGAATGTTAAGAATTAAAGGGAGTCATTTTTATTTTTAAAAAGTAATTATCGATTAATAATCTGTACCTGTCTACACTACAGTCGTGAAAGAAAACCATGTTTGATTGAAAGCTGTCTTGCTATACAGAAAACCACGAGTCACCTGGAGAAATAAGCCATATTTTATTTTTAAAACATACCTTACCTCAGTCTAAATGTCTTTTCAGATGTCCTTCTCAATGTGAGCATTAATATGAACAGAAAGTAAGTATGAAGATTTGGATGTATAATATGGTATGGCTTTGCGGCCTTACTGTTGAAAATCCTTGTAAAATCTGTCTTGGGTCCAGTCAGACTCATTTGAACAACCTGCTCAACCCTGGGTAGCTATGGCATGGAGCAGCTAGGCTTGAATGAAAGAACTAGTGTAAAGCGCATTTAACTGTACCAGCCAACTAAATGAGAAAACCACTCAATACGACAGAAACGCGACACCATTCTATAAAAATAGATCATATTCTAATGACTTTGTATAGTCCAAGATTAGCAAAATCCACCAGAGGGTTCCGGAGGTACAGACTTTGAAAGAAATCTTAATTTTTAATCCAAGTGCAAACAACCATTGGTAACCATAAAGTTTGAATACTTTTTAAAACATTGTAAAGGTTAGTTTGGCTATTCTGGGTGACCAGATCTGGTCTGGGGGGCCAGTGGGATAGATTTAGATAGTTACCTTTCCACCAGAGTGTTTTCCAGTCCAGTTCTACTTTACTGCATAACTACCATAGACTTCAATTGTGTAGTCCTGATGGCGAGGATACAGGAGACGGATTTGCTCAAGAAAGCTTCAGTGTTGTGTGATCGATGGGGGTGCCTTTGTTGTTATTCTGTTGTCCATGTGTCAGGTGGGGTGACTTTGGCCACAAAGGTTGGAGTCCTTTGCAGTCCTCTTTGAGCCAGTAGAAGGCAAGCGGGGGCTAGACCACCAGTCTCTGAACGCAGGCGTCCCCGCAGTATCCTTTGGTTGTGGCTGGTGTCCGTCTTGGGTAACCAGTCTGAACACAGACAACACTCCTGGGTCTGGCTGATCCGGATGCAACTTTTGGCCATAAAGAATTGGTCTTTTTGGGTGCCTATCAGCAGTCAGTGAGATATTTTCAAAGCGGCCACTAACTTGCCGGTGTCTGCTATTTCAGCTTTGATGGCCCTGGTGCAAGCTCCACGGACTCAGTCGACTCACCCTTAGTGTCACTTCTTTGGTCTGGGGCTGGTGCTGGTGCATTACTTTTCCCCAAGCCATAGGCACAGTCCGCTCTTCGTTAGCCTAAAGTGCAGCAGGTTCATTCCAGCAGATGGTGCAGCCTCACTTTGTGCAGTTCAGGGGTCAGCAGAGATCTTCTTCGGCCCTTGTTCCAGTCCCCACGTGATCCGAAGTTCAGGGATGCCATATTTATTCCCAGAAAGTGCCCTGGGGAGATGATGTGGTCTCTAGCAATGGGCTACCAGGTCCTCTCTGTCTTGGTGATGAATTTCTGGCTGTGTGTGGTATCTAACAAACCCAGAGTGCACTATTCTTCCCACTCCTAAAATGTCTCCACCCTTCCTTGGCTGTTAGGAGCTTGGAAGCCCACCCTAAAGATGTGGCTACCTGTGGGCTACACATCCACGGTAAAACCAGTTTGGGCACTGGTCTCCCATCTCTGTCCCTGTTGCTAGCACATCTACCTGTACAAAGGGTTACCCTTCAGGAGTGTGATAGCCATTTGCCCACCAAAGGTGGATTTGCCTTTGAAGCTCATCTTTTGGTTCTAACGCCCTGAGAGGCTTCCTGCGAAGGGGGGGGGTGGGAGTAAAACCTCAAATGCAGTCACTAGCCAGTGGGCTACAAGGTCTCCTTCCCTCTTGGTGACAACTTCCAGGCTACATGTGGCATCTTACAACCTCAGACTGCACTATGCTGCCTACTCCCAATTTGTCTGCACCCTTCCTCGCTGCTAGGAGCTTGGTGGCCCATCTGAGATCTACACACCCACGGGAAAACATGTTTGTGCATTGGTCTCCCCTCCCTGTCCTTGTTGCCAGCCCATCAACTTGAACAAAGGGAATGGTTGATGTTGACTACGGTCATTCCGCTGTGACAGTACTGCTCCAATCTCATGTTCTGAAGAACCAGTTTGGGCATCAAATTCCTTGGTAAAGTCAGGTGCCTTCAGGACAGGTGCTGAGCACAAAACTTCCTTGAGAATGTCAAAGGCCTTTTGACGTGTCAGTCCATATGACACTTTTTGGCTGCTTATTGGAGGCTTACTCTGTTAAGAGGGGGAGTACGGTATCATACCCTTTCACAAATCTCCTGTAATACCAAGTCAGACCAAGAAAGGCTCTGACGTGGGTCTGTGTCATAGGAGCTTCCCAGGACAAAATTGTCTGGATTTGGGGTTGGAGACATTGTACATGCCCTCCACCTACTTGGTGGCCCAAGTACACTACAGACTCTTGCTCTACCTGGCAATTACTTGCCTTGATAGTCAGGCCCTGCCTTTTGAAGGGCTTGAAGCACTTCAGAGGTGGACCAGGTGGTCCTTCCAGGCAGAACTGAAGACAGAAGTATCATCTAGATATACTGCACTAAAGCTTTCCAAACTAGGAGGTATTCTGTTTACCAACCTCTGGAAGGTGGCAGGTGCATTTTTCAATCCAAAGGGCCTTAAAGTGGCCTTTAGGCGTTAAAAAAAAAAAAAAGAGCTTTCCTTAGCTGCTTGTGTGAGGGCTATCTGCCGAGAACCTGAAGTCAGGTCAAAGGAGCTCAGATATTTTGCAGCCCCCAACATGTCTATGAGCTCATCAGTTCTTGGAATGGAATGGGCACGAGTCTTTGGGACTGCATTTAAGCCTCTGTAGTCTACACAGAATCTGTTTTCTAGTTTTCCACCTTTGGGGTTTGGCTTGGGCACCAGGACTACTGGATTAGCTCATGGACTACAAGAGTGATCAGTCACCCTCATCTCTTGCATCCTTGCAACCTCATCTTTGTTGCTAGCTTTGACCTGGTCTTACAGTCTGTATATCTTACTTCTGACTATTAAACTGTCACCATTGACGTCATCATGGGTACACCATGTTGTCAAACCTTGAGTCAAGGGAAAGAGATTAGCAACCTGACTGACCGAATTGTAGCAGTCTTTTTGCTGTTGCTGTGATAAGGTGGAAGAGAGGACTACTCCTTCTACTGATCAATCTTTGACAGTGGTAGACAGCAGGTCGGGGAGAGGTTCACTCTCCTCTTCTCCATCTGGCACCATGACCATAGTGACATTGCTCTGTCATGAAGAAGCTTGAGCTTATTCACATGCATCACTATATGGGGTTGCCTGTGGGATCCCAAATCCACCATGGTCCATTACCACCAAGATGAACATATTGCCAGAGCCAGTAGGTTGGTCTAGGGTACCAACAGTGTGAATCCCTACCCTCTCAAAGGGGTCCCCCACCACATGCCGTGGTATGAAGGGAGCTTGCTACCTGCCTTGGCTCTAGCCTGGCAGATGACACAGGAGAGACAAAACTCCTTTACTTTCTCTGACCTCTGAGTCCAGGAAAATTCATTGACCTGCCTGTTTCAGCTCTTGGTCTGCCCCAGATATCTAGCTAAGGGGGTGTCATGGGTTAGGTGAAGGAGGAACTCTCTGTACTGTTGGGAGGGCACCACTCTCCTGGTTGTCCCTGGTTTGAAGTCTCTTGCCTCAACATACAAGATTTATGCCTCCCAGTACACTGTATGGCTTACAGTGACATTACCTTCCTCCTGTTTGACAGACAATTGTCTCAGGCCCTCAAGAGTGGGACAAGTCTTTTGCCCCAGGCTGAGGTCCTCTCTGAAGGGAGCACCTGCTCCTTGTAGTTCTGCCTGGTTAGGCAAACCTCCTAAGGAAGCACCCTCCTATTCAGACACCTCCCCTCCTCCAAACCCTCTCCTCGAAGGTTGAGCTCCTTCTGGTTCTGTGGACTTTGGGAAGTGTATATCTTCTAAAAAGGGGAGCCCGATCGTTGTATGTTGTGCTAAACCTCTGTAGGATGGGAAAAAAAAGCACTAGGCTTTGTTTTGTGTAACCCTCTCACCAGTGTTGCTCCTTTATGGCATGCTTCATCCTAGGGTTGCTCCCGTTCCGCTGCGGAACAGGGTGTGCTGCGACCTGCTAATGGCTCTGGAGCACCAAGTGGTACGCTCTTTATGATGGAAGGGACAGGAGTAGAAGGAGTTTATTTGTGTGTGGTGAAAAGATTAAAAATACCTGTGCAGTATGGAAAGTAGTATCTAACCCCCAGACAACATGATTAAACATTTGGGGAAAAGAGTAGAAGGTATGGGTAATAATGTTCTTTCCCTTCTACAGGTCCACAGGTTTCAAGCCAATCCTCATGGCTTTTTTTCAGGATCAAGGGTTTTAATTCCCTGATTCCACTCCTAAATATGTGCTGGTCCAAAATTACCACACACACTCTGCATGCTGATGAGACAGCACTTACTTGTTATCACTGCTTGAAAACATAAAGTAAAGCAAAATTATGCTTCCTAGGTCCTCTGGTGGTGGGGCATCCCTGTAGTCACACTTACACCAAGGCACCCCCTTCCCCCCTGGCCGAATCACCTACTTGGACATTCACTGCAGAGGTAAAGCACAATGGAGAACAGACAAGTTCCCCTTTTTTTGAAGTTATACACGACTAGGAGGATGTACCCCTGAGGGATATTCTTCTTGTCTCTCCCTTTTCAGACTTTGGGAAGTGGCCTTGCCAGACATCCTACCCTTCCTCTTGGTTCTAGAGCCTTGTGTCATTTTTCCAGGCTTCATAGGCCCTTGACTTTGCCTTAAGGCCTTTTATACTGTAGTGGAGACAAACACCCACTCAGGGAGACCCAGCATTGCTGGACGAGTCCTTCTCTTAACCTCTGCCTAGGCTTAAGTTTCAAGATCATTGCCAAGCATACACTCTACTGGGATGGTAGGGGACACAGGTACTGTCTTAGGGCCAGTAACTTCTCCCGACTCAGTCTACCGCAGCTATCGGATGAGACGTTGTAACATTGTCAGAGTTGGCTATCTGATGCACCTCATCAGGAATTATTTGACCTGGGGAAACCATCTTAACCATGAACATGATGATGTTGGAACCTGTACCCTTCAAGGCCTGAACTTCAGTCTCAGTGATTCTTGACCACTGCCTGTCTTACCAGTGAGCCAAGGATTGAACTTCCTCCCCACCAATGGAGTCTAGTGTGGCTTCAGTATAACCCCTGAAATTCCCAGGGACATCTTCCACCCCCCCTCCCTACAGTGGCAGTGCCCGTGGGATGGTCACCAGTGGGTGACTTTTTGGTGCATGCAAAATCTCTCTCTTGTGCTTTGGCTCGTTGACCTTATAGCATAACCCAGCCTTTGTTGGGTCATAGTTCTTTTCCAAACCTTGCAAAACCGTTTTTCCACTTTGTGAAGACTTGTTATCATCTTTTCATCTTCTGTAAAATGGTTGGCAACTTTTGAAACCTTTTGCTCAAAGTTGACTTGGCAAGTCCTTTCGATGGTTGCTAACTTGTAAGTGGTCCAGTACAGCTAAGCACAAGATCTGGATCCCACTGCTAGGCATCAGTGTGAGGATTTGGCTGTATTATATGATGTGGCATTGCGGTCTTACTGTGAAATTCACTCGCAAAAGCTGTCTTAGGTCCATTCAGGGTCGTTTGAACAATACTAAACTCAACCCTGGGTAGCTATGGCTTTGAGCAGCAAGGCTTGAACAAAGGAACTACTGTAAAGCATTTAACAGTACCAAACAACAAAATAAGAAAGAGAAAGAAACACAACACAATGTATAAAAATACATTCTATTTTTAATTATTTTTTAGAGTCCAAGATGAACAAAATCCACCTGAGGGTGGTTCTAGAGATACAGATTTTTAAAGAAATTTTAATTTATAATCCAAGCGCAAACCAGCATTGGCAACCAAAAAGTTTGAAAACGTTTAAAAGTTTGTAAAAGTTAGTTTGGCTACTCCAGCCCAGCTTACTTGACCTGATTCCAAAGGGAGGAGGTCCTTAAGGGGAAATGGAGTACATTTAGACAGTTACTGTCCACCAGAACATTTTCCAATCCATTTCCAAACTTTACAGCACAACCACCATAGATTTCAATGGAGTGGTCATGATGCAGAGGAAATGCAGAAGATAAAGATGATCAAGGTTGCAGCAGTTGCTGTCTGATTGACAGGGATGCCTTTGTGGTTATTCCTCAGTCCACGGGTCAGGTGGGGTGACTTTGGCCGCACAGGTTGGAGTCCCTCGTCGTTCTCTTTGAGCCAGTAGAAGGTCAGCGGCAGCTGGACTACTGGTCTCCAAACACAGTGGTCCCAACGATAACCTTTGGTGGAGGCCCGGTGTCCCTCTTGGGCGACCATTCTGGACTCTCATGACACTCCTGGGTCTGGCTTACTTGGGTGCAATTTTTGGCTGTCCAGGATAGGTCTCTTGGGGTGCCCACCAGCAGTCAGTGGCTATTCTTTCAAAGTGGCTTCTAACTTACCAGTTTGGGCTGCTTCAGCTTTGATGGCCATGGTGCAAGTTCCAGGGGGTCAGCTGACTCACCTTTGGGGCCGCTTCTTTGGTCTGGGGCTGATACTGGTGCATGACGTTTCCCAGAGCCAGGCATCATATGCACAGTCTTCTCTTCACTAGCCCAAGGAGCCGCTTGTTCAGTCAAGGAGATGGTGCAGGCTCTCTCTTTGTGCAGTCCAGGGGTCAGCAGGGTATTCCTCCTTCGATCCTTTTTAGTTAGTTGTGACATGATCTGAGGTTCAGGGTGCCAGGGATGTCATATTTATTAGCAGAAAGTGCCCTGCGGGGATGATGCGGTCTCTGTCCAATGGGCTACCAGGTCCACTCCCTCTTGGTGATGACTTTCTGGCTATGTGTGGTATCTAACAATCCCAGAGTGCACTATTCTTCCCATGCCCAGAATGTCTCCACCCTTCCTCGGCTGTTAGGAGCTTGGAAGCCCACCCTAGAGATGTGACTACCTGTGGGCTACTAACCCTTGGAAAAATCAGTTTGGGCACTGGTCTCCCATCTCTGTTCCTGTTACCAGTACATCTACCTGTACAAAGGGCAACCCCTCAGGTGTGTAATAGCCATTTGCCATTCAAAGGTGGATTTACCTTTGAAGCTCACCTTTTGCTTCTAACACCCAAAGAGGCTTCCTGCGAAGGGGGGGTAGGGTTAAATCTTCACCCTGCAGCAGACTGCTATTGTTAATAATGCTAGGAGTGTTTCACACTACTCCCTGGGCAGCCAGAATGTTGTCTGGTGGCCAGTGACAGTATGTGGCCACTAGACAAACTGGGTCAGAGTAGCAACTTTCTAGAAGTTGCATTTCTTAATAGTGACATTGAATTCGACTTGGGCATCAAGTCTAGTTTAATGCCACGATTAATTTGACCCCTTACAGTACCAAGCCAGGTAATCCCATTCAGAAGTTAGCCGGGCTGAGGGATTAGGCAGTGGAGCTCATACCCTTTTGACAGCAAAACGACAATTTAGAATTTTTGCGCGCTCTCTCTCTCTCTCTCTCTCTCTCTCTCTATATATATATATATATATATATATATATATATATATATATAATCTCCTACTTAATAATATACAGCTCTCTGTTTTAGGATTCCTTAGGCTTGTTAAGGGAAGTAGGGCCTTGCCATTAGTTTGAAGGGCAAAGACTAACTAGCAGTATGGCCATTGCTCTTCCAGTCTGCTAGCCATTTTGTACCTTGTCACACACAGGGTGGCACAGTCAGTGCTGCATCCCTGGGTAGACACTGCCTTGTAAGTCCCTAGTATATGCCCTTGGCGTCTTATACTAGGGACTTGTAAGTAGTTCACCAGTTGGGGCTAGCTAATTCAACATACGCTTTGTAACGGTTAGATCACTGGCACTGAGGTCTAGTTAGCAGGCAGACCAGCAGCATCAGTTTAAAAAATGTGGGGATGAATGTGCAAAAAAGAGGTTTTTCCTTTCAAACAGGATTTCCAGAAACAGTGAAATATGTTGCTTTCAAGACTGCCTAAAGACTTTGAGGAACTGTACTGCCCTAAGTAGCTGGGTGTATTAAGTATACTAGAAGATATAACTATACAACTACAAAGGACCAACTTTATGCAAATGTATCATTGTGCTCTATATCATTGTAGGGAATAAGGCACTACCCCAGGAGAAAAAGGGCTGTGGGAGGGGATGCTGGTTGAGGAGATAAGGATTAATGAATTGTTTACAGGTGTTAAGTCGGTCTTTATATTGTAAAACCCAGTACAAATGCATCGAAACCTTATTGTGAAAAACATACACTAGTGTACTCATCATACGTTGATGTTCTTTAAAAGTACATAAACTGTGATTTTTTTTCTCTATGAGGTAATAAAATCATCCATTATGTTTCTGTTCGGTTTTCATTCAATATTTTAAAAAACTGCAGAAACAAGGTATTTTAAATATCCGTTTCAACAAGCATCTATTTTCAAAACGCAGTCAATGAAAGACCTTAGATAAGGAAATTACATGCCCTGACATCTTCAGAAGAGGAGTTTCAACTTAAAATTTCCTAACAAATGACAAAACAATTGCAAATTGATATTTTCTGAAAATTGCTAACTTAAGTGGTCTGACATTTTAGACAGCACTGGAGAAGTGTTTGAGCAAGACTGCTTGAGAAAGTTTTGAATTAGAATAACTGCTGAACTTGAAAACTGAAAGGGGCTCTGCAACTTTTAAGTTTACCACTTTTTCTCTTTTTTTCAGTACATATGTAGCTGCCTGTGCACATATTTCATCAGCGTTACAAGACAGAGTACTGCCTGAATCCTTAAAGCTCGTGCCTTTCTTATTCCACAAGGTGCAGGAATACGAAGCCCTTTGACTCCCTGCTGCACCTCTTGTTTTGTAAAGATTAATTGCCATTTAGGTGAAGCTTCAAAAACACCTTTTCTGGGAGCAGTAATGAAAACTATCTGGTCTTACTGAAAAATTGTATCTGGAGACAAAATGCCATCTGAAGGCTGCCTTAACAGAATAATAATTGGTGCGAGAGACAAATAGATACCAAACACTTAACAAATTCAGCTTTTACTTGATGTTGTTCGAATTTGAGGGGCATTATCGAGATTGCAATTTTGTCCTGTTTGGCTCAATAAGTGTAAAGCTCGAAACATCGATTGCCTTACAACATCTTTTCAAGATTCCAAACACAAAGAAAAACTGACCAAAATATTCCACATATGTTCCTGTTTTAATAAACAACGGACCTTCAGTTTTAATGGATACTGAATGCCACATTTAAATATAGTTGGTGTCTATAACATCTCTTTTTAAAGGGTTTTCACTAGAAATGTTCCACTTTCAGAACTCTTCTGGTGACTCCATACTTTTTCAGGTGGTGCAGTAGTAGTACTTGAATATCCTGGTGTTGTCCTACATTTGCAACATGTGGCTAGCACATTACTATGTGGCTGGACCGAAAGCACCTTTCATAGCTGTTAACACAAAGCGTGGGATACTTTATATCATGCATCCCTGCATTTGTCATAAGCAGACAAACCCAATATCCTGGTACCTTAGTGCTCTCCCATCCTATAGAGACTTCTAGTTGCAGATTCCTTACTTTAGAATTTTCCCCCAGGCATCAGACTGGATACGGAGATATTTTTCTTTGAGCAATGCCCTTGCACATTGGTATGTGGTGTTGGCCGACTTCGCGGACGTCGTGGTCTTGTGATGACGTCTGGAGTTGTACATGGACGCCGCCTAAGCGCAGTCACCTCAGTTCTTTTCTTTCCACGCAACGTGCTGAACTGGAAATAGTTACCCTGGTCTCTTTTTGACCGAGTTCGACCGTTTTGTTGAGTTTTTGGGTGAGTTTTTGGTGTGCCGAGATGTCCCAGAAGAACGGTTTCAAGGCGTGTGAGGACTGTCACCGCATGATGTCAGTGACTGATCCGCACCCTGTCTGTTTGTGGTGCTTGGAGCGACCCAAAGTAGTGCTCTGAGTGCTGGGCCATGCACCTGGAGGCCTCAAGGAAGCGGTCCCTCAAGCTCATGGCAGCCCAGCACTCAACTCTACGTAGGTCCCGGTCTCGCTTTAGGGGAAGGTCTTGAGACTGTTCACGGAGCCACCACCATTCTTCTTCCTCCAAGTCTTCAGGCACAGGTAAGAAGAAGAAGAAGAAGTCGAAGTTGTCCCGTCGCCCTTCAACTTTACCCCGTCGCTTGGCTGATGCGACTCGGGAAGAATGTTGACGTTAGGGGCCTCTGTTTTCAGAGCCTGCTTCTGGATACGCTCCACGCTTCCCCGAATTTCCGGGAGCCTGAGCGACCCCTGCCCAATTAATGGAGTTTTATGAGGCCATGCTCCTCATTTTTGGGCAGACCGACCCTGATACAGTGCCTTTGGGCCCCAGGGGGTCAGTCGAGGTGCCTTCAGCTTTGTCTCCAGCCACCGCAGTCCCCTCCGGATCCGCTCGCAAATCCATACCGACGTCTGTCGTACCACTGAGACCTTCCCTGGCGCCGGTTATATTGTTGATGCTCCCGACGTTGGCGGTGCCCACCATCGAAGTCGACCCTATCCTTATCCCCGACAACTCGGAGTCAGAATGCCTCGGTCTTCAATGGGGCCTACTCACAGCAGGACGGATTTTGACCCTTTTCCTTATAGGTACGAATTCGGGAAAGGATTGGAGGGGTCCCTGGACCCTTATGAATACCAAGATGACCCATCTTTGAACTAAGCACAGGAATTGGGCGAGGCCAGTGGACTGGACACTTCTCCAGACGCTAGCATGCTGTCTCCTCCTACTGTGGCTACGGCGAGGGAGCAACTTATGCTATGGTGGTCAGTAGGGTGGCTGAGGTCCTTGAGCTACCTACTGCACAGGTCAGGTCCAGTCTCATGACGGAGGTGCTTAAGCCAGGGGCTTCCACATGTGAGATCCTTTTGCCATTCAATGAAGCCCTCACCAATGTCTTTTTGGGTACTTGGTCCAAACCCAACACAGGGGCTCCTGTGAACATGACTATCGCACGCTTCCATCGGTCTGCCCCGAACAACCCAAAATTCCTACCCCACGCCTGAGAGTCTTATCATCTAGACCTCCTCTTCCTCAGGTGCATTCCCTTCTGCACCACCAGATAGGGAATCAAAAAGACTGGAACAATTTGGGAAGAAGATGTTTTCTTCCTCCAGTCTTGCGCTGTGGTCCGTGAACACCGCATGCCTTTTGGGCCACTATTCCCACACTCTGTGGAATACGGTCGTGCAACGTCTGCCGCAGATACTGGAGGAGACCCGTGATATCGTCTCCAAAGCCGTCAGTGATGGCAGAGAAGTGGCGAAGTTCATGCCCTGATGTGGCTGGACACGACCGACTTTCTGGGCAGATCGGTTGATACGACGGTGGCCTTGAGCTGCCATGCCTGGTTGCGTACTGCTGGTTTTTCGGGGGATGTCCAACAGTCTCTTGTGGACATGCCCCTTTGATGGTTCCTGTCTCTGTGGAGACAAGGCCGACTAGGCCTTGGAGAGATTCAAGGACTCCCGGGCTACGGTTCGTTCCCTTGGCCTTTCCCCTGCCACTCGCCTTCAATAGTCTGCCTTTTGTGGCCACCGAAGAGGCTCCCTGTCGCATTCCCCACCCAGCAACCGTGCCATCCATGCTGTTCAGCTGCTGCGTGGCCGGGGATGCGGAATCCCACCTGGGCGTGAGACGGAACCAGAGGTCTGCCCAGTCCACCCCTGCCCCCGCTGCAGCCTCCAAACCCTCCTAGTCCGTCCCCTCCCTCCGATCCAGTTGGCGGCAGGATTCACCATCACCTGCTACACTAGGAATCCATCACTACGGATGTGTGGGTTTTGAAGATAGTTCAAAAGGGCTATATACCTCCCTTCGAATCTGCCTCACCAGCCATGCCTCCATCAATAAGCCAACTTCCGGAGGATCATTTGACACTTCTCCGCCAGGAAGCCGCAGCTTTCTTTGGCCAAGAGAACCATAAAGACCCTGTGCCAGAATTAGGTTGTGGTTGTTATTCCTGCTACTTTCTGCTGCCGAAAAAGGACAAGAGCTTATGTCCTATCCTAGACTTTCAGGACCTCAACTACTTCCTTACGAAAGAGGAATTTAAAATGCTCACCCTGGCTCAGGTCCTGTCTGTTTTAGACCATGGAGACTGGATGGTAGCGTTGTACTTGCAGGACGCTTATTTCCACATCCCAATCCTGCCTGCCCACAGGCGTTACCTGAGTTTTGTGGTAGGTAACGAGCACTTTCAGTTTACTGTGCTCTCCTTCGGCCTGAACAGCGCCCCTCGAGTGTTCATGAAAGTGATGGTGGTGGTTGCAGCTCATCTGCGCAGGTTAGGGTTCTCCATCTTCCCCTAACTCGACGTCTGACTGTTGAAGGCAGACTCGCCCCAGAAAGTAGTCTCCCACCTTCAGACTATGGCGAGCCTCCTGCACACGCTCAGGGTTCACTATCAGTGAGCCGAAGTCACACCTGACTCCCTCTCAGACGCTCCCTTTCATCGAAGCTGTGTCTGGACGCAGTGCAGTTTCAGGCTTATCATCCTGAAAAGCGAGTCCAAGATATTCAGGCTATGATTCCGAACTTTCAGCCTCTGTCTTGGGTTTCGGTGAGACTGACTCTGAGGCTGCTTGGCCTCATGGCCTCCTGCATCCTGCTAGTGACACATGCCAGATGGCATATGGAGGCTCTGCAATGGGACTTGAAGTTCCAGTGGGCACAGCATCAGGGGAATCTCTCCGACATGGTCCAGATCTCAGAGGGGACTGTGATAGACCTGCAGTGTTGGCTTTCGAATCCTCATAGGGTCCACGGCATCTTCATCCAGAGGTGGCGCAAGGTCTCTTTCATTAGTGGGGAGAGCCTTGGTTAGATCTGTTCGCTTCCGCAGGGAACACGCAAGGTCAGCTGTTTGCGCGTTGGAGCTTCCAGGCGGCACTCGCTCAGACACTTTTTGTCTCAAGTGGAACTCCGGCCTCCTTCCGCCTATACTACTACTGCCGAGAGTTCTCAGGAAAATCAGGAAGTACCGGGCCCAAGTTATCTTGGTGGCTCCGGACTGGGCACAGAGAGTATGGTATCCAGAGCTATTGAGCATGGCCACCGATCCTCCACTCAGACTGCCTCTTCAGGCGATCTTCTGTCGCAGCAACAGGGGACAGTTCTCCACCCGAACCTGTCCAATCTCCGCTTCATGCGTGGAGATTGAGCGGCGGCAGATGACGACTTTTGACCTTCCACCTGAAGTCTGCGATGTTATCTTGGCAGCCAGGCGTTCTTCCACCAAAATAGTATACGCTTGTTGTTGGCATACATTTGTGGCACAGTGTACCAACAAATCTGTTGATCCCCTCTCTGCTCCGCTATATGAGGTTCTTTTGTTCATTCTTTCTTTGGCCCAGCAGGGCTCTGCTTTGGGCACCCTTAAAGGGTATTTATCGTCCATTTCGGCCCTTCTTAGGCTACTTGATCAGCCCTCACTCTTTAAATGTCCTATTTTGAATAGATTCCTTAAAGGTCTCACCCTTTTATTTCCTCCCATTCCATTTATCATGCCTCAGTGGGGCCTCAATCTTGTCCTTACTTACTTAATGTGTACTCCCTTTGAGCCATTGCACAATTGCCCTTAACTGCTCCTCACTTTCAAGACTGTCTTTCTTGTTGCCATCACTCCTGCTCCCAGAGTAAGTGAGCTTCAAGCTCTTTCTTCCAAGCCTCCATTCTTGTCTGTGCACCCTGACAGTGGTGTTGCACAACAAGGCTTCCGTCCTTCCCAAGGTTGTTACGCTTTTTCATCCAGTCCAGTCCATCACCTTGCCTACTTTTTACGCACCCCCACATCCTTCTCATGAGGAGGAGAGACTCCACCGTCTGGACCCAAAAGATCCTTGGCATTCTATCTAAAGAGTACTAAAGATTTCCAGGTGGACGATCAACTCTTTGCAGGGTGCAAAGAAAGGGATGGTGCAAACACTTACCATCTCTCGATGGGTATTTCTTTGCATCAAGATGTACTACGCTTTGGCCAGGAAGCCAGCCCCTGAGGGCTTGCGCGCTCATTCCACCAGAGCAGCTGCCTCTTCCTCTGCATTAGTACGCAGAGTTCCTGTCCTGGATATCTGCCAGGCAGCTATGTGGGCATCCTTGCACACGTTTGACAAACATTACTGCCTGGACAGTCAGGTCCGTCGGGACGGCTACTTTGGTAGTTCGGTCCTACACGACTTTCTAATATGATCTTGGTTCTCAGCCCACTCCTGAGGATGGCATTGCTTGGATATCTATTCTAAGGTAAGGAATCTGCAACTAGAAGTCTCTATCAGATGTATAAGTTACTTACCTTCAGTAATGGAATATCTGGAAGAGACCCATTCTAATTGCAGCTTCCTTACTAACCCACCCATCCTCCCCACTTTCAAACTGATTCCCCCTTCAGGTCCTTAGCTCTGGCGCACCCCCCCCCCCCCCAAAATGTATAGTCCCGGTCATTCCTAAAACATAAGAGGAAAAGAAAAACGTCAAGGCACCCAGAAGCGCCACCACTGCTTGGGTCCACTCTATTGGTCAGTCACCAGCAGCAGTCTTCTTTGGAGCTGCTACAATAGACATATGCTCTTGTGCACAGCAGTATGTGACCTGCTATCTTCACTTACAATCTGGATCTTCGAGGAACAGGACCTGGCTCTGGATTCTTCAGTGCAGTCCCAGCCTGTACCAACAGTAACCACACAGGACTGCATCACTTCTGCATTCTCTCTTGGTTCAGGGAAGGTTAGGTTCATGGCAGACAAAGTGCACATACCCATTCGATTGAGAGCTGATGAATCTGGTGTTCTCCATCCTTAGTTCAGACTTCTTCCTCAAGGTTGAGTGTGTAGCTGAAGGCTAGGGAAACCACTCCATTCCTTTCCTCTCTACTTCCATTGTTCGCAGTTAAGCTCCCAGCACCTGAGTACTAGCTCCAATCAATCGCTTCTCTTCTTCCTCTAGTACTGACTGCTAATGGCTTGGAGACTCTGTCCATGGTGACCACTTTGAGTTAGTAAGCCAGTAGTTTGCAAGCGTGTTCAGAAAATCTGTGGCATTTTGCACCATGAGCTGACCAATTAGAAATCCTTAGACAATATGTAACTATCTGCCAAAGGCAGTCCACTTTGTATCCTCATGAATCTCTGAAGTAATTTTGCTGTTGTGATGGGTGCTTAAAGGCAGGGCAGAGATTCGTTCCCAGAAAAAGAGAAAGCCATTGCAATCCAGTCATCACTCAGGCAGGCCAAGATTGTCATGGTGCACGTTTGGCCTGTTAAATTGCCTTGCCGCAAAGCTATGCCTAGGAGGAATAGAAGCTTAGCTTGGCCAAAAGCAAATCAACCTCCTATTTGATAGGAAGAACCCGTTCAACCCCTTCACAAAGATAGCCTCCAGAAGTACACATTGAACACAGTCACAGCAGAATTACTTAGTACCATCCACACATTACTAGCCAGACCATAATTCTCCAGTCACCCAAGGCTTCTCAGTCTTTCATTGCTTTTGCTGCAAGGCACTAACAGCTGTCTCCACTTCGAAGTGAATGAATTGCCACTTCTGTGTATTATCTCACGAGGCTTGCTCGAACCTGGTCAGTGGAGTGTTTTCCATTAACCACAATAGTTGAACCCAGATTATTTTTGATATTTGTCACATCTTGGTTGTGTCAATCAGCTGTACTCTACAGCTTTCCCATCCACCTAGACCATATTTATCCCAGATGGTATCCCTGGAGTTCCTGTTAGGTGCGATAGTTGGTCTCACTAAAATAGTGGTTAAGGCTACTATTCCCAGTATTTCACTGAAGGGAAAGACTGAGTGATTCTTTCTTTCCAGTACTATCCAGTTCAGTTCCTCTTAAAAGTTGAAGATGGTGATTTTGGACGTCTTGGTAACCATCTTGGACAGTAGTTGTGGACATGCAGGACACTTACTATCACTTATCCGACATACATGGGCACAGAACTGCATCAACAAGGGGGTTGACAGGTTTTAGAACTTTACCTAAAGATGTATCTTTCTTCGGTTGGTTAAATTTGTTCACATTGATCACTCCATTCACAATTCTTCCTCTTAAGACCTCTCATGGTTTGATTCTTTGATGCAAAATTCTGAATGAATTTTGCATAGAATTTGCAACACCATACAAAATAAGAATCAACCTGTTCTTTGTTGGCTGAGGCATTAGCATTCATCATTACCTCAACTAGACCTTTGCAAGGCTTGTAATATTTTTTCAAAATAATGTGTCCCAAAAATTCTATCTTCTCTTTAGCAAAACCACATTTCTCCCTGTTAGTTTCTATTCCAGCTTCTGACAGGTGACTAAGAACCTTCCAGAGAATCTTGTCATGTTCTCCTTTAGTATTGCCTGCGATCAGAATGTCATCTTGAAACGCAGCAGCCCACTGATCCTGAAAGTACATTTTCCATGTTCCTCTGAAACATCAAGAGTGAAGACACTAAACTGAATGACATTCTGCAGAACTGGAAAAGAAAGGCTTCTTGTAAGATGTTTGGATGAGGAAGCCAAGATCACTTGGTGATATGCTGACGCTAAGTCTCTCTTCCTGAAATACTTTGTGCCACTAAAATTTGTTAACAAATCATCAACATAGAGGGTGAGATTCAACACCGATTTCCTTAATAATTTCCTTAATGGTGTTATCGCAAATTGCACTCTTAGTTTTCCACTTTTTGTTTTAATGGGCAATGACTTGGGGTAACAGCCAAAGGGAGGGTTCAGATGGTTCAGTCACTCCATCTATACATATTCCCTTCAACTCCTCAGCCAGCTCCTTCTCTCACACTGTAAAGGACATGCTTCAATTTGTGTTTGATGGTGGTTTTCTACCCATCATTGATTTGAATTTATGCTTTAACTGTCTTATTTTTCCAAGATTGCCCCCCAAGCATATTTAATCAAAAGCACGTTTCTGTGTGTCAGCTTCTAAGTCATCCTTCTCCCTCACTAGAAGTATTTGATCTTTTGATCTTGCTTTGAGGGTGATGCTGAATGTTTCCTGGTGGTACCACCCTACTATGTATGTATATACCTCGTTGCAAAATATACCTTCCCTTAAATATTTGTCACTAAAACAGCAAGGTGGCTTCAAAGTATCCTAATCTTCCTTCCTTCATATGAGACTTATCTGTCATCCTCTCAGACCAATTCATTCTAAATAATTCATCTGATCTCATTGCCTTTCTCAGCTGGAATTCACAAGTTAATAGGTTTGTGTTTTTACAGTATTATTGGTGTAAGGGTTAGTGGAGATTTCAGGCCCACCTTTGGCAGCCAAAACTGTTTTTTATCACTGGTGACACTGAACAGAGTGTCCTCTTCTGTTTCCGTAACACTGCTTACTGTACACTTTTGGCTTTGGCAAACCTTTCCAAAGTGTTCCACTTTACTGTATTTCTTACATCCACCAATGCTAGCAGGATAGGGTTGATTTGTTGTGGTGTGGGATGGATACCAGCACCTGCAACAAATATTCTGTAGCCTAAAGAGGTTGGATATGTCTTTGTAGCTCATTTTCTTTTATAACTACCTGTTTTCCTGTTCTTATTCTGTGTATTACTAATCATGCTATCTTTAACTATAGCATCATTTTTGTTTTCTCTCTTGGTAAGTTCTTTAGATGATGATTGGGAAATGTTGATGCTCTTTACAGTACCAGTGGTTTTTACTAAGGATGGGTTTTTCAAAGTCACCAATTTCTCTGATACATATATCCCTGCACCTGAAAAATATCTAGTTTCTAATGAGTGTGCATTATAAAACTTTCAAATTTATGTCTACAACTAAAAGTCTTAGAGCTGCTACATACACATCTATAGATCCGTCCTGGTTTTATTCACATGTGAGAAATTTGTGTCTCAAAGCAACAAGATTGGGTTGGGCATCAAAATGTTTTTCTAGCCTCTTAGCTTCTTGGTATTCAGCCAGTTCATCTTCCCCTTCAGCAAGCTCATAAAGAAGAAGATGCTTAAGAATTAACTGGCCTTCAAAACCTAAATTATATTCAAGTAAGAATCTTTTACATTCAGGACAATTTTGTGAACCACCAACTGCAATTATATAGTTAGTAAAAGCTCTGAACCAAATTTTCCATTTGATGAGTGGTTCACCCGATTGGTGGAGAGAAAGCAGCTTTGGATTAGCACTCTGCATGTTGCATAGGTAGTTTCTCCAGAACGGCAGTCAGTGCTGAACATGTACATTACGTACACCAGTGATTCTTAACTTTTTGACTTTTATGGACCTCCACTTAATCATTTCTGGTAACCAGGCACCCCCCCACACACACACATGCATTACTGGAAGCCATGGACCCCGCCTTAAGTCATTTGGATGATTTGAGCCTCAACACCATTCACAAAAATAGAGAAACAAACATTGACCAAACAAAACAAAAATACACAAATGATTCTATATTTTTATTAATTTACAAATAAAGAGAAAAATGAACTGTTAGCGATTTTCTGCTTTCAACTGAAGCCATATTCTGCATTTGCACTGCTCCCACAAATTAATCTGAGGACACTAACTTAATTTTCAGCCTCCAATTGCAGATTCCTTCACATTTACTTAAGTTATTTTTATTTTTTTATTTTACAGTTCTCTTCTTTATTTACATACACTTTATTAAGCTGTTAGTAAAATATAATTTTTCTAACCAGTCGCGGACCTCCTGATTATATGTTGTGGACCCCCATTGGCTCCTGGCCCACAGGTTAAGAACCATTGACTTACTCTGTTCTTTTTTTTTGTACTGCTAGACCATGTAACAAGAAGAGTTGTTTTTCTCAAAATACAAGTAGTAAGGTACATGTTTGCCTCGTTGCTTAGTTTGTTGCAACATAAAAAATGTATGTCACTGACTTTCTATATTTCTTACCCTAAGATGCAGATACATGCTATTCATGATGCATAGTGATGTGCATGTCGCTGATATTTCTCTGGACATTTGTGTTTCACTGAAAGCAGTCTCTTTTCAAATCCGAAATATGGATATAAATGTGTACATGTCACTGATGGTTTGTGGGACACATTAAACATGCCATCAAGATTAGAGTGCATCACCAAATATTAGCCCACCTTTAAAGTTGGGCATGAATTAGTTTAAAAGTACAGTGTTAACTAGAACTCACACTTTAAAGTACAAATTATGTTGAACCAAGATGACTTCACCTTTCTTGATTTGCGTGTTGTGGACAAATTCAGGCATGTAGTGTGGGCATGCCACTGGAAAACATGCTTTGAAGTACAAAGTACCATGGGATCCAGGAATCTCTGCTGACACCAACCCAACCATCAAAACCAGGCCGATCTGTAGTGTTTGATCGTGGTATCCCCGTAGGCTTTGGAGAGGAGTACCTAACCATCGAGACCAGGCCGATCTGTAGCATTTGATCATACTATCCACCAAGGCTTTAGAGAGGAGTGACACAGCCTGTTGCGAAAAGCCTGGAACTTTCCAGGTTTTCCTGTAATCATGCACGCCATAAGATGTAGCATGTTGTCCAGAAGCAGGCAGTGAGGCATCCCCTCTGGATCCTGGAGGAGACAGAAGACAGATTTCACAGGAAAAGTTCCATCAAGACCAGATACCACACTTGAGTTCTCCACGTTGGGGTCACTACCACAGGGTAGCTGTCTCAGAAGTTGCATAGAAAGTCTCATTATCATTGTGAACAGGGGGAAGCGTACCCCTTTTCTGCCAATCCTGTAAGAAGGCATTGGTTGCCACTACATTGGGATCACGCCTCCAGTTGAAGTACCTGACCAGTTGATGGTGCAGGCGAGATGCAAAGAGTTCTACCATGAATGGGCCTCACCTGACCAGGAGTTCTTGAAAAATAGAGGGTTCAGTTGCCATACGCTCCCATCCTGCCAGTGCTGGGATTGCCAGTCTATTACCTGATTTTCTTCCTTAGAAGGTGTTCTGCTATCACTGAAATGAGGTTCTTGAGGTAGTAGTCCATGGAGCTCTGCGCCAGATCCGAGAGCCTTCTGGATCTCGTGCCTCCCAGTTTGTTGATGTATTGGACCGCTGCCACATTGTCCCTCTACAGAAGGATACAGCATTGAATCTGGTCTTTCGGCCAGCACTTCACCACAAACAAGCCTGCTATCAGTTCGAGGCAGTTATCTGCAACAGTTTTGACAAGGAAAGGGCTTTGGTCCATGAGTAGAATGTTGTCCAATTCTACTATGAGGCGCATGCCTCTGGCTCAGAGGTGTTGCACCGCCGGCTTCATGACCGTTGGTGAAGTGCCACGGTGCCAATGACAACCTGAATGGAAGAGTCATAAGCTCAAAGGTCTGGAGTCACCCCTAAAATTGCAGGAAGCAATGGTGTGGATGGTAGACCAGGATCATAAGGTACGAATCATTTAGGTTCAGGTGCGTCTGGGTCTTAACAAGTAAGTGGAGACCCTCCATTTTGAAGAGGCAGAAGACCAGCCACTCGTTGAACTCCCTGCGAATGATAATGGGGCATTGTCCCAGTCTCTCATCTCCTCTAGGAAGAGATTACTGAGGAATCAGGTGTGGTTAGGGAAAGTTCGGGTTATAGCCCCTTTTGAGAAAAGATTTTTGACTTACACATCCACTAGGGCTGCATCTCATTCTGAGAAGGAAAAGGGGTTGGGGAGGAGAAGGTTCTATTTGGAAACCCTGGATTTTTTGAAGGACCCAGGAGTCCGATGTGTTTGCTCCTAGTTGTGGGCGAAATCTGACAGTCTGCCTCTCAGCCTTACTTACAAGAAGGAGTGTGCACTGACCTTGAGAGGAGCCGTGGCCGCCCCCAGCCCTGGAGATCCCCCTGGAGCCTTGCTGGCTGGGGTAGCCTCTGGTGACGTAGAAGCTTCTGAATCTGACAGGGCCCTACCACTGTCCTTGTTTGGCACCATGGCCTTTAGCGGGAGCTCGATACTGGGATCGGCAGGCCGAGCGCTCCCTGCCACAACTAGTCCTGGTGAAAACCCAGGGTGCAAAGATGCATTTTATAGGTGCCTGATACCGGACTTGGCTAGGAATGTGGCCACTCGGGCATCAATTTCTGGAGTTAACGCCACTTTGCCATCCAGGGACAAACGGGGGGTGAGGGGGTTATTCCACCTGAAGGCAGCTGTGGATTTCCTTCCGTGTCCAGGGTTTCCAGAGTCTCCCTTCTATATAAGTGTCCACTTTTCCTCCGGGCCCCATTCCACCTAGCGGGGGTGCGCAATGTCATTGGGGGTCAAGCATGTCTGACCCCGCATTAGTGGTACCCTTCTCGTGGTAGGACCACTGTCCAGCATGTGCATGGCAGCAGCAGAGACCAGGGCCTGTTAGCTCATTATTCCCATCAGAGGCTGTGGGGAAATCATCCCCCCACGCAGTCTGGTAGAGGGTGGAGTTTCTGACAGATGCCCCTCTGAGGTCCCAGGTTTGGGAATGGCAAGAGGCTCGAACCCTAGGGGTTGGCCATGGCTGATAAAGGCTGTCTTGATTCTATTAAAGCATCGAGGTTGACCCCAGGGTTGTGGGTGCGCTTTCGTTTACACTCCGAAGGGGTTGTCAGGCAACCCTAGAGTTACAGAAACTGGAGGTCCAGAAAGGTCTTCCCTGAGCTGGAGGGGTTTAAAATATTTCTCTGCCATATGCAGAAGCTTCTGCTCTAAGGTCGCTACCTCCTCAGACACAGCCTTATGGATGAATGCATCCATCACCCTGCAAAAGGTGTCATCAGTGGGAAGGTAAGTAATGCTTTCCTCCTACTGCTAAGTGCCTGCAGTGTTCTGCATTGCGAGGGGTAATTTTATGCTGGGATACCCCAGGTAAGTAATAGTTAGCAGCCAATAGGGCCTATGCACGGTCTGTAGCCTGGGGACTCCCAGCTCCCATTGGTTTTAAGGGGCAACAGAAAAACTCACAATCGAATCCCAGCCTGGATCGGTGTCCCTAGAACATAAGCAGCTTGGACTTTAGCTTGAAAGACGATCATGTGTATCCCTGCCGGGATGTTTAGGTGCCAGGCAGCTGGGGCAATTTGGAAAAAAACACACACTCCGGTAATTGATAGGCCCTGCCGGAAGTGCTACTCAATTTCTGTCCATTTAGAGTAAGTGGGTTGTGGCGCCCAGACATGTAACACCCTCATGGATGCATTGTGGATGAAATTGACATCAAGACAACTGTGAAAGAGCATTCCTGTGGCTGCCGTGGAATGGGAAAACAGTGCGTAAATACGAGTATTGGATAATTACACTAAATTACCAAAAAGCGGAAGTCGGGCACTAAGGATGGGCACACTTATCTGTAGGCTCCTTGAGCAGTGAAGAAAGAGGAGGGAGGAGCGTCTTCGCAGGACGATAAAGGGAGATCCTGATGACTGATTGGCTGGACTCTGTGTTCTTTTCTTTTCCCAGTGGTTCATGGGAAAGGTAGTTCATGTGTTATGTTCCTACTAAGTCTGCTGTCAGTAATAAAGTGAAGAAAGAACAGCATAATACTCGTCTCCGGTCCTGACATAGAACTAAGATAGTGGCACATCTGTTGGTTTTCATGTTGACATCAGACTCAGTGGTGTGGGGGGGCGGGTGGGGCGAGAGCCAACACACCCTGAGGAGTTCATTGCTGTACAACAATGACACTTCTTCCTCACGCCTTCTGGAAGGCTATTGTGAGAGGCTCCAGCTGGAGGTGACTTCTGTGGAAGATATATCAAAGTAAATTTAGAAATAAATAGTCTAGTTTATGCTGGTTCACTGAAGCATGTAACAGTGCCTTTGTTAATAATGCTCTCGCAAAATCAGGCTGTTCTACGTGGAGTGTAGAAACACTAGCATGGACACTAGCCAGGTCATAACCATGAAAACCAACAGGAACAGTTATGGGTCAGTTATGCTTCCCACTTTATTCTTTCTACCAAATGCATCTGAGGAAGACAGTTTACATCTGTTGGGCCTATGAAGTGCCCTTAGTTTCTGTACTGATAGGTTTAAGGAGTACCATACTAAAGATCAGCTGGGTGTTGGCTTCCCCATTGAGAAGAAGGGAGATCAATCAAGGATTTGTAAAGCGCGACTACTCACCCGTGAGGGTCTCAAGGCGCTGGGGGAGGGGGTGCTGAGGATCAGTCGAAGAGCCTGGTCTTGAGGTCCTTCCTGAACTGCGATAGGGTGGGGGACTGCCTGATGTGGATGGGGAGGGTGTTCCAAGTCTTGGCAGCAACGTGGGAGAAGGATCTTCCTCCAGCTGTGGTCTTCTGGATGCGGGGGACGTTTGCGAGGGCCTGGTTGGTGGAGCGGAGCGGTCTGGCGAGAGAGTAGAAGGAGAGTCTGTGGTTGAGGTAGGCTGGTCTGATGTCGTTTAGGGCTTTGTAGGCGTGGGTCAGGAGCTTGAAGGCGATTCTGTTGTCGATAGGCAGCCAGTGAAGGTCTCTCAAAAGGGCGGAGTTGTGGCTTTGTCGGGGGCGATTTTGATGAGACGGGCGGAGGGGTTCTGGATGCATTGCAGTTTTTTTTGGGTCTTGGCAGTGGTTCTGGTGTAGAGTGCGGTGTCATAGTTAAGGTGACTGCTGACTAGGGCCTGGATGACTGTCCTGGCTTCGATAGGGATCCACTTGTAGATTTTCCGGAGCATGTGCATGGTGTGGAAGCAGCCTGATGAGACGGCGCTCACCTGTCGGTCCATAGAGAGCGATGAGTCTAAGATTATGCTGAGGTTGTGGGCATGGTCGGTGGGGGTAGGGGTGTTTCCAGGGGCAGTGGGCCACCAGGAGTCCTTCCAGGCGGAGGGTGTACGTCGAGGATGAGGACTTCTGATTTCTCAGAGTTAAGTTTGAGGCAACTGTCTTTAATCCAGGCGGCAACTGCTTTCATTCCTTCGTGGAATTTGATCTTGGTGGTGGTCGGGTTGGTGAGACGATGTCGAGTGCGTTGCCCCTAACGATGGCGGCCAGCGGGGCCATGTAGAGGTTGAAGAGGGTGGGATTCAGCAAGGATGTTTGGGGGACGCCGCAGCTGATCTTGGTGGCTTCCGAGAGAAGGGGTGTGGGGAGTCGGACTTTCTATGTTCTGCCGGTGAGGAACGAGGAGAGCCATTGCAGTGCTGAGTCTTGGATGCCGGCGTTGTGGAGTCGGGTCCATATTGTGTTGTGGGAGGCAGTGTCGAAGGTGGCAGAGAGGTCCAGGAGGATGAGGGTGATGGTCTTGCCTCGGTCGAGGAGGGTACGGATGTCGTCTGTGGCTGTGAGAAGGGTGGTCTCTGTGATATGGTTGCTCCTGAATCCTGACTGAGAGGGGTCTAGGATGTTGTGGGCTTCCAGAAAGGCGGTGAGGAGTTTGTTGACTGCCTTTTAGATTACTTTGGCTGGGAAGGGAAGCAGAGAGGTGGGCCGGTAGTTCTTGAGGTCTATCGGGTCGGCGGAGGGTTTCTTCAGTAGAGGGTTGATCTTGGCATGTTTCCAACTCTCTGGGAAGGTGGCAGTTTCGAGGGAGCGGTTGATGGTATGTCTGAGTTTGGGTGCGATGATGTTGCTGGCTTTGTTGAAGATGTGGTGGGTGCAGGGGTCCGTGGGTGATCCTGAGTGGATGGTTGCCATGATGTTGCGAATCTCATCGTCGTTGATGTTGTTCCAGCGAAGGAGGAAAAGTAGCCCAGAACCAAACCTTCTTCCAATGGATTGTCCTCTGCAGCAAACTGTGTTATGCTTTGGCTACAAAAGAGACTCCCTTGGGACTTGGGGGCCATTCCATTAGAGCAAAGTCTGGGACTATGGGTCTAGCTCAGCGTGTTCCCGATTTTGGACAGTTGCCATATCAGTGAGTGATTTTCTGTCAGTACTTAAACCAGGCAATATTGGGTCAATTCTCAGGACTGCAGAAAGTGTCATTTTGCCCATTCAGTCTTGCAGGGCTTGCTGATCTAGATCAACTCTTTAGATCCATGTGCTTTGAGGGAGCATTTCTTTGATACTGATTCAAAAAGTGAGGAATATGCAGATAGAAGTATCCAACAGAAAAATGTTGCTTATCTTCGGTAGCACTTAGTCTGGTTGATACTCTGTCTACCTGTGTTGTGTAGCCATTTTAGTTATAGCTCCATGCACGTTATTTTAACACACTAGGTCGCTGTGCACTTTAACCTAGATATATTTTATTCAGCTTTGCTTTATTATTATTACAATAACGATTTTTACGGTCTTGTTTTATTTTCATCTATCTAACTGTTTTGCCTAGGCCAGCACTCTGTTCTTCAACAAGACGTTCTTGATCACTCTTTGCTTCATTCAAGGCTGCAGCTCGTTACATTACCAGTGAACGTGGTAGAAGTTTAGTCTCCAACATTCGTAGAAAATACACATCTTTATGTTGGGACATTTTCTCAGAACATCAGCTGTGTTATTATATAAACAGTTCCTTGTCCCTTATACGTTAGAGGGAGATTCCAGCCAGGGAATAACGACTGTAAGCTGATTGCTGAATGCTTTGCTACAGATGCTAACGCAGAACGCAGGCCTTTGCTCAGGTATGGGGGTTGATGTCTTCCCGGGCAAACCTGAAAGGCAGAATTAGAGCTTAACGTGCTGTGCTCAAATTACAACCTTGATAGGAACTAGTCCATCGATCTTGGTGACCATATGATAGTGTTGTTCTTATATTTCACTCTTCTCGTCACAATTTTAATACAGTCATGTTGTGTCGTCCTAGTTATTGCAGCTCACACTTTGCTATCTAAGATGCAGTCGTTTTATTCAACTTATTATTGAAACATATGAGACTAAAGTGCAAATGAGAGAACCGGGTGCGACCTGAGTGACCACGACTTCCCTGAGAAGCCTAGTATGTCATGCGCTCGGCTGCCCAATCATCACTATCCTTTGGTAGGGATGAGGCACTGCTAGTTAGCCGGAGCGAAACCCGGATTGGAGCGACAGTTTTCACCCGCAGTGGGTTGGACTCAGTCTCCCACACCCCAGGCGAATCTGCTGCTCAAAATCCAATAGTCTCATTAGAATTATGAGAGCCTACGCGACACCTGCAGATTCCTCACTCCCTGTCTCCCCTTTTTGTGGAATGCATTTAACATTAATACAGTTAAAAATATAGATTTGATCACTGCCAGTCATCATTTCAATCTTGTTAGCCATTCTCCGTAGTGTGAGAAAAATGAGATAAACTGATCCTAGTGAAGCAGGGGTGGCATTATCTCTGTAGCAAATTTTCTCAAGTCTGGGGTGGGAGGATTCAAGGCGGAGGTTCATAGCACCACTGTGGTGCTGTGCAGGAGCAGCAGAAAGAGTTTCTGGATCCAGTCTGGTGCCTAGACAGGAGGAATCTGTATATCAAATAATTCTGATTACTAATCCCCGCTGAAGTGGGAAAGAGAAAACCCTTCTCTTAGTCAACAGGAATTGCAGCTGATACTGGTAGATCGTGGAGAAAGGTGTGACTCTTGTGGACTTCACACACAACATGATTCTGGATTGAGTACAATGATTCTATTCTTATTTGCACATTGTGCTCTGAAAGTAAGACTGACACCATTAGAGAACATTTCTCTTCTCACCTCACTTGTTGATCCAGAAACTTTGAATACACTGGCTACGAGCCAGTTTATGGCAATACATCTTATGGAAAAAGGATCTGTAATGCTACAGGCCAGACTCCTTATACTATTGATGTTTAAAAATCACTGTAATAACTTCCTCCATTGTTCTAGATACATTTAGAGTGTCTGCTTGTTTCCTGATGAATACCGGTTTAAAGTGAGATTGCAGATAGGATACTATCACAGCGGATTACATCCTTCCATATTATAGAAGAGCTGATAGGAATATTGAAAAGAGTCTGCTGTAGCACAGTCTTCCATGACCACTGCCCCCTCTGTAGTAGATATCGTTTTGACACCCACCCTATGCTAATCCCCAAATGTATTTTTGCCCTCAATTGAGAAGCTACAAGCTTAGCAGCTTTAATACTTGAGTAATATTTTTGTTTAGCTTCTTATAAGGAATATATATCGCTTTATCTAAGTCAAGAGCCATCACTTGGGAGTCTGATGCTAAGATATTGCTTCATATTTTATTTCAGCTGTGCACGTTTGTTCCCTCTCCAGATATCCGTGAACTGAGATTCTAATGATTCTCACCTCTTTTTATTACTTTTTTACAGCTTGAAGCCCAGGTATAAAAATGACCTGGAGAACCACTTTAAGAGCATCCCATAGGGTAACCATTGAGAATTCTAGTGTTTTGTAGTTGGACACGTAATATGTTGTGGCTCCCCTGACCTCTTCTCATATTATGGGATCATAAAGTAAGACATTTTCTGATAGATACTTCGAGATGCAGATTCCTCACCAGGTGAATGCCTCCATGTGCTAGGCTGAACTTGGAGATTTGTTTTCAGCATTGCTACTGCGTGCCAGTCGGTTGTGTGTGGTTTCGTGTTGGCTTTGTCCTGCCCTGGAAGGAACACTGAAGCCACATATGTGTCTTCCTTGCACATTGATGTCAGTTCCTTTCTTTGTCAGCCTTTGAACATGACTCCAAAGTTCGCTCCCTCAACTTTTTCTCATCCTGTTGACAAGTTTTGTTGTTAATTTTCTCTTAGTGTGCAAGGAATCCTGTCTTCTCTGAAGACTACAGGTTTTAAACTTTGATGGGACTGTTACAAGCCGAAGTCTGTGACAGATCTCTACCAGGTATGTGTCTGGTGCCTGCTATCTGCCCACAACTCAGTGTCTTGTGGGGACTACTCAAGGATGAATCCCAGGGTGATTCAGAACTGCAAAGCCAAGCAGTATGTCACAAAGCATCCTCAGATGACACTTACGGACCAGTCCGGTTAAAGATACAGACCCTTTTCCGCTCTCTAGGCTGTTCCCTTCAAATTCCAAGTCACACAGTTATTCTAAATCGAAAAAGAAACAAAAAGTTGAAGCGTGACTATCCCGCTTTCTGCCACCCTCGTCCGACGAAGTTGTATGGACATCAAGGTGCCTCTCTGTCCCGGGCTCCTCCAGAGGAACCGTTCTTACAGATGGTACTAATGCAGCATAAATCTCTGGGTCCATCATCAACACCACCACATGTTAAGTCTTCAAGAAAGCTATGTTGCTCATCTTTAGCACACTTCCTGCTTTCCCTGGTGCCCCTTCGGGCCCAAGAATCTGAGGAAACTCCAGTCGGAATACTGTTGGCAGGTCTGTCCTTGTGCGGCTCTTGGATTTTCTCCAGGGTTGTCCTGACTCCAATTTCGATGCTAACCAGACTCCGTCTTAGTGAAACTAGTCTTACCTCATTCTAATTCAGAGCACCTCTATTACCTTGGATACTTCATATTCCTTTTGCCTTAGACTCAGAGCACAGCCATCGCATTGGTACTGGAGATGAGGGAGATGATACATCTAATTATTATGATGAGGACAGTCATTTATGGAGCGTCAGGGTGCCAGTAGGTTAGACACTTCTGCAGATACTTGGTTGATTAATCCCCCTGGCCCTTACATAGAGGAACCTGCTTCGTTTGCTGTGGTAATTGGAAAAGCTTCTGAAGTTTTAAATCTCCAACATCTGGCTGTTGAAGTCAAGGCTAATGTCCTGTTGGATGTCTTAGATACTGGACAGACTTCAAAAGAACCTTCAGGGCTTCATTAAAGGAACCATGATTAATAAGGAACCATTAAAAAACAATTATTACTTTTCATGAAGCCCTGATGGAAACGCGAATTGGTACTTTGCTGAGCCTCCCTCTTGTCACTAGTCAGCAGCCAGACAAAACAGGCCTACACCTGGTGGTGATCTTCCCTTACTTATGCAACATCCTACGCTTGAAAGCCTGGTGCTCCAGATGTCCACCAGTAGACTCAACCCTAACTCATTCCCTGCTGTGCTTCCTGACAAGAAGTCAAAACTTACAGAGGCATTCAGGAAGAGGATGTTCTCCTCAGCTAACCTTACCCTCCGTTCATTAAATACTAGTTGTCTCCTGGGGCACTAATCATATGCATTGTTAGATATGGCTAGAGAGACCTTACCAACAGTCCCTGAAGACTTCTGCCCCAACCTTGCCCATATTATTCAAGACTTTCTTGATGCAGTGAAGTAAGTCATTGACTTCTTAGGCAAGGGAGTCGGTACAGTAGTGGTGCATCAGCACCCTGCGTAGATGAGATCCACAAGCTTGTCAAGTGACATCCAGGCATCACCAATGGACATGCCATTTCATGTCACCTGTCTCTTTAGAAACAAGGCAGACTCAGCCCATGGGTGTGTTAAGGAAAGCAGGGTCAAAGTGTACTCCCTCTGCCTTTCTGACCTGTGTGGCATTATCCCCAACAGTTTTTTCCCTTCTGAGGCTTCCGAAGGGGTTTGTTGCAAAGATAACACCACGTTCCAGTTTCACAGAAACAGACTCGCCAGTCCTTTTGAGGCTGGTGCAGAGAACGGCTAGCCCCTGAGGGCACTCCTCAGTCCTCTCCCTGACCCTCGCTACTACCACCTTACCACTTTAACTTCCCCTGAGTGGCACATGCCCATCTTGTTGGAGGCATGATAAAGTATTACCTCCATGGGTCCCAGAGCATCACATTGTTATGTTATATAGGATTTATATAGCGCATAGCTGCCCTAAGGCTTCCCAGCGCTTTGCAGCAAAAATCTTGATCAGATAGGTGTAAGGCACTGATGTTAAAACAGCCAGGATTTTAGGAGCCGACGGAAAGTTAGTTCATGTCTGGTCTGCCGAAGAGAAGATGGCAGAGAGTTCCAAAGCTTAGCACTGAGAAAGGCCATAGATGTTCCGCCCCATCTGGCTTTTTTTTATAGGTGGTATCACTGCGAGTGCGGCTGAGGATGACCTCTTAGGTACTGTAAAAAGTAGCTAGGGCCTGTAGGAGCAGGTTGCCCTTAGCGTGAAGAGCTCTTTGAATACAGCAGAGTCTTGAACTGCAGTTGTTGTTCGATGGGAAGCCAGTGCAGGGCTGTGAGGGCAGGTTTGGCCGAGTGATGTCTGGGCAAGTTAAACAGAAGGTGCGCTGCCGTGTTCTGGAGCACCTGCAGCTTTTTATTTTAATTTTATTTTTTTACATATTTTGGTGAGCCTAGAAACAGGGCATTTCCATAATCTAATCACAAAGTGATAAGTGCTTGCACAATGAACCTCTTGGGAATAAATGGGGGAACTTTAAAAACTTTTCTGAGGAGTCTGAGTATCCAAACACAGGTAGACGATGGTTTCATTGCCTGATAGTCCATAGTGAGCCCTGGATCTAACCATACACCCAAGCTCTTAATATCGTCCTTAGGTGGTGGAAGATCGCCTAAAGGATTTAAGATAGGGATTAATTGAGAGAGTGATGAATGATAGCCCATAATCAGTACCCCTGTTTTGTCTCCATTCAACTTGAGCTTACACTCCGCCACCCAGTTGGAGACCGCCCTTAGGCGAGGGTCAAGCTAAGATTTAAAGGAATTCTAAGGGGAGGAAAAAGAAACTACAAGCTGAGTATCATCAGCATAGGAAACCACTGAGAGACCAAAGGGTTCAATTATTTAAAAAGCGTAAGGCTTAATGAAGATCCCTGGGTTGGAGCTTAATGAAGAGCCCTGTCACACTCCCCAAATGCACTTGAAACTGTCCGAAAGAACAGAGCGATCTAGAATCTGAAAATGTCTACCGTCTAAAAATTCTGTGAACCATTTAAGAGCATTTCCAGTGATTCCAGTTTCCCTCAATCTGTGGACTAAGATACCATGATCAATGGTATCAAAAGCTGCACTAAGGCCAAGGAGCACAATTGCAGAAGCTTTGCCCTGGTCCATTCGTTTCTTGAATTCTTCAGTCATTGCTAACAGGGCTGACTCTGTACTGTGGGAGGGTCTGATACCCATCTGAGAGGGGTGAAGGATCTGGCTATCCTCCAATAACTTCAAAAGATGAGTATTCACATGTTTCTCCAAAATTTGTTGCAGCGGTAGGTAACATGGAAATTGGCCTGTAGTTGTTTAACACTGAGGGATCTAGGTTAGATTTTTTTTTAGCAACGGTTTTACAATTGCGTGCTTCCACTGAGATGGCAGGGAACTGCAGGTTAAAGATAGATTTAATAAGTCTGCCAGAATAGGAACTATCGTTGACTCACCCTGAACTAGGACTGAAGGGGGAGAGGGTCTAAAGGGGATCCAGATTTGAGAGTACTTAAAAAGTTCATGTTTGCTTCTGTGGAAAGAGCCGGGATCCTGGTTAGGCTGGTTTTGTTCGTAGCTCCTTGTCCGATCCCTTCCTAGGGGCTATAGGACTGTTTGGGGAAAGCTGAATATATGTCTGCAATTTTTTGGGGCAAAAAGAGCCCAGCTTATTGCTGTGTTCAACAGAGGCTTCTATGTCCTCAGTTTGAACATGAGGACATACTGTTTCTTTAAGAATGCAACAGATTTCTTTGGGGGAGTTAGCTGTTTGTTCTATCTTTGTCGCATTGTATTTACTCTGAGCTGCTTTGATTTCAACATGAAATCGCCTAATTGCATCCCTATATTCTTTGTTAACAGAATTGTCATAGGATTTCCTCCACTTTCTTTCGAGGCGCCTACAATATCTTTTTAGCACTTGAAGCTGGGAGGTAAACCAAGGGGCCCCTTTTTTTGTTTTGCCTGCCAGCTGTCCTCGATGTCAATGGAAGAGTGGCATCAAGGCTGTTGGTTATTCACTTGTTAAAGGTGGCTGTAGAGTCCGCTATATTTCCTTTAAAAATAGGTATTGAGTTCTTTAGGAAGTCCATCCATTCATTGGCATTCACCGAGTGCTACCTTCTATGAGGATGGTATCTGGTATGAGCAGTCTTCACATGTTTTTTTAGAGTAAGAGTCAACAGAATTAACATATGATCTGACCATGCAAGGGGAACGGGGGGGGGCAGGTGAGTCCTTCAAATAGTCCAGCAATGTTATTCTCCACTATTACTTTCAGACCCACTTCACATTCCCCCTACATTGGATCGGCTGCTATTGGATCAATTTGTCCAATTTGCAGATGAGAGATCTGCACACTATATTTGATCAGTTAATAAGCTTTGAGTCTGACAGTGCAGGCAGAGTAAAGAAGAAAACGGACATCAACCATGATGGTGGCACTTTTGTGTGACTTCATCATCAATCCCTGGGCAGGATGAAGCAGATACACCTACTGCAGGCCTGCAGCAATGCTGAGAAAATTCTCCGGCTCCAGTCTGGTGCCTGAAGGTATTCACAAGGAGAAGATCCTGCAGTTACATTGCGTATCCACCACAAAGATCTTTACCCAAGGTAAGTAACCAAAGAGGCCAATAGAGCTATGGACACATCTGTAGTATTGGCTAGTGGTCCCTCGTCCAAAAAGTGATGGTCCAGGTGCAAGCACATGTTTTGTCAGATTGGAGTACTATGTGTAATCGTCCCCCCAACCCCTTTTGTGCTACTCTCTCTCTGGGTCTACTACACCCAGCCCCTTCAATCACTCTCTAAGGCTCATGCTGTCTGTCTCCTCCTCTGTCCTATCTGGGAAACCTTGTGTAGGTAGCTATCCATGACTCAGTTAGTCAGCCCCAGCATCACCTCCCCTTCAGCTAACTCTAATGCTGCTGAAATAGTTGTTTTGAATAAGCTTTCTTGCCCTGTGTGTAGGAATGTAAAGTGTGGCTATAATATAGGTATTGTTGGCTTATTGCATCATTGTCTTCAGCATTCTCCATGCTCTGTCCTAGATATATTCGTTTCCACTCCATTACATTTTTTGCTGCACAGAAGAGCCATCCCTGCCTATACTGAAGTATGCAAGGAGAAGAACTGCAGCAGGAAGAACTTAGATTTCACTTTGATCCCATCTGGCTTTAGTAAATGTGTCTCTTGCAAAAGCTATCTCTCCTCAGTTTCTTTCATCATATTAATAATAGCTTATCTCTTTGCCGGCGCAGTGCTGGTCTCCAAGCAGGACCCACTCTGTAATGATTTTACAGTGACTCTGGTGTAACCAACTCAATCTTTATAGTTGTCAAGCTTTTTCCAATGGTCCATGCCCAGCTTCCAACTCCAGAGGTCCTTTCAGCGTGCAGGCTACCACACATTGTTCCTGTGCTGCTGCCTGCTCTGCCTGCTTGCAAAAAGGCGGCCAACCGATTTGCCTCCCAGGAAGCTTCTAAAGGGCTGTGCCAGGTGTTCAGCTGGTGGTGGGGGGGCATGAGCCTCCTTTGCCTATTACTGTGGTGGAGCTGCGGAGCTACCTTGCTGCTGAAGCTGCAAAGCTGGCAGGTGCCTTGGTTCACAACACTCCACTGCTGGCATTCTCCAAGATGGTGACTGGAGTAGACTAGGATGACTCGAATCTCTGCGCTGAGCTTGACACAGATGCCCCAACTCCACAGACCACCTCTGAAAGTGATGACTATTTTCCCATTTCAGATCAGAACAGCTTTCAGAGAGCTTCACTGGCTTCTAGAGCTCAGAAAATTATATCTGATAGAGACTTCTAGTTGCAGATTCCTTACCTTTGAATTTCCCCAGGCGTCAGACTGGATCCGGAGATTTTTCTTCGAGCAGTACCTCTGCGTGCGGTCAGGTGGCCTTGGTTGACTCTGCAGGCGTCGTTGGTGTTGTGTTCACCATGATGACGTTGCGGTCATATATAGGCGCCACCGCGGCGCGCTGACGTCAGTTCTTTTCTTTTCACATTAGTCTACGCGCAGATCCGGAGAGAGCTATCTCAGTCATTTTTTTACTACGTCCACACTTTTGTCTAACATTTTTGACAAGTTTGTGGATGCGTCGAGAGATAACCCGCAAGACCGGATTCAAGCCCTGCGACTCCAGTCACTGAACTATGTCTGTGATGGATCCGCACCTCGTGTGTCTTTGGTGGCTGGAGCATGATCTTGACCAGAATTCGTGCTCCGAGTGTCGGGCCATGAACCTGAAATCTTTGAGGGAGTGGTCCCTAAAGCTCATGGCTGGCCGACACTCGACTCTGCAGCGCTCACGGTCTCCTTTGAGAGGAAGGTATCGAGACCAGCCACGGAGTCACCACCACTCTTCGTCCTCAAAGTCATCTGGACATTCGGGTCACAAAAAGAAGTTGTCAAAAAAGGGCAAGCGTTCTTCGACTTCTCCTTGTCGCTCGGACAATGTGGCGCGGGAAGAGCTTTGACGCTCTAGGCCTCTGTCATCGGAGCCTTCATCCAGGTCAGCGCCGCGCTTCCCAGACTTCCTGAGAGCCGGAGCCACCCCTGCCCAGCGTAAGGAATTTTATGAGCATACTGACCCACCTTTGGCGCCCTCGAGCACAGGTGAATTGGTGGGGGCCCCCTCGGGTTCGAAGTCGTCTGCTTCGGCCACGGCTCCAGAGGGCCTCTCCAGATCCAATCGCGGATCCGTCCCGATGCTGCTCATGCCACGACGATGTTCCCCGGCGTCGGGTCAAATCCACACTTCCTAAGTCGGTTGGGCCCACAATCGACGTCAATCCCATCCTCATACCTGACGAGCAGGAACAACCTAGCTCAAAGCCGGTTCCATTCTCTGTGGGCTCTCCTGGGCCCAGGCTTAATCCAGACCCTTATTCTTGTGGGTATGGATACCAGGAGAGTATGGAGGGGATGCTGGACCCTTTAGAATACCAGCTTGACCCCCAAATGGACTGGGTGCAGGATTTGGATGATGCCAATGGTCTAGACACCTCCCCTGACACTGGTATGCTCTCTCCTCCTACCGTGGCTATGGAGGAGGGTGCCTCTTATTCCATGGTGGTGAGAAGGGCGGCTGAGGTCATGGACCTTGAGTTACCTTCTGTGGAGGTTAGGCCTTATATCCTAACCGACGTGCTTCAGCTGGGGTCTTCCTCTTCCGATCCTCTTCTTCCCTTTAATGAGGCACTGAGAGATGTCCTTTTGGGTACTTGGTCCAGACCCAGCACAGGGGCTCCTGTGAATATGACGATTGCCCGTCGCCATCAGCCGGCACCGTCAGACCCGAAATTCCTCACCCAGCACCCCACACCTTTGAGCCTTGTCATCCAGGCTTCTTCTTCATCTGGGGCATTCCCTGCCGCATCCCCGGATAGGGAATCAAAAAGACTGGATAATTTGGGGAAGAAGTTGTTTTCTTCAAACAGTCTAGCAATGCGGTCCGTGAACACCGCATGCCTTTTGGGCCGCTATTCCCATACTCTCTGGGATACAGTCTCGCAAGTGCTGCCTTGAGTTCCGGAGGAGGCCCGGACTATCCTTTCCCAAGCCGTAACAGATGGAAGGGATGCAGCGAAGTTCATGATTCGTTGTGGACTGGATACGACAGACTCTCTGGGCAGAACGGTTGCATCGATGGTGGCATTGAGACGCCACGCCTGGCTGAGAACATCTGGCTTTTCAGGGGATGTCCAGCAATCCTTGATGGACATGCCCTTTGATGGCACACGTCTCTTCGGAGACCAGGTGGACTCTGCGCTCAAGCGCTTTAAGGATTCCCGAGCCACGGCCCTGTCCCTTGGCCTCGAGCATGCTGTACAACGCCTGCGCGGCCGGGGGATCCCACGCCCCTGGGGATCAGAGGCCAAAGGGTCACCCTGTCCACCCCCCCTCCCTCCTCAGCCTCCAATCCTTCCTAGTCCGCAGGTACACCAGGAACCAGTTGGCAGCAGGATTCACCATCACCTGCCCCAATGGCAATCCATTACCTCGGACAGGTGGGTCCTCTAAATTGTCCGAAGGAGCTACTCCCTCCCCTTCGAGACACCACCTCCAGCCATGCCACCTTCATACAATCGAATATCGGAGGATCATATGGCTCTTCGCGGGTAAGTCCAAGCCCTTTTGACCAAAGGAGCTATAGAGAGGGTTCTGTTGCCAGAAGTAGGTCGTGGTTGCTATTCCTGCTGCTTTCTGGTACTGAAAAAGGACAAAGGTCTTGGTCCTATATTAGATCTTTGGTCCCTCAACCTCTTCCTCAAAAAGTAGAAGTTCAAAATGTTGACATTGACTCAGGTTCTATCTGCCCTGGATCCTGGAGAGTGGATGATAGCGTTGGACTTGCAAGATGCATACTTCCACATTCCCGTCTTGCCGACCCACCGACGTTAGCTATGATTCGTGGTAGGTCGCGAGCACTTTCAGTTTACTGTGCTCCCCTTTGGCCTTGCCAGTGCTCCTCAGGTGTTCACGAAAGTGATGGTAGTGGTGGCAGCTCATCTACACAAGTTAGGGGTCCCAGTCTTCCCCTACCTCGACAATTGGCTTTTCAAGACGAACTTGCCCCAGACCGTCATCTCCCACCTCCAGACTATGGTGAACCTTTTGCATTCGCTTGGGTTTGCTATCAACGTGCCGAAGTCCCATCTGACTCCTTCTCAGACTCTCCCTTTCATCTGAGCTGTTCTGGATACAGTGCAGTTTCAGGCATATCCTCACGAAAAGCGAGTCCAGGATATTCGGGCTATGATACCAGTGTTTCAGCCTCTGTCCTGGATTTCAGTGAGAATGACTCTGAGGCTGCTGGGCCTCATGGCCTCCTGCATCCTGCTGGTTCAAAATGCCAGATGGCATATGTGGACTCTGCAGTGGGACCTGAAGTTCCAGTGGGCGCATCATCAGGGGAATCTCTCCGACAAGGTCCAGAATCAGGATTGGGTCAAGGGCAGATCTCTCTCCTTTACCCAACCAGATCTTACAGTCGTGACAGATGCGTCACTCCTGGGATGGGGCAGGGATCACAGGTCTCTGGTCTCCTGCAGAAACCAGGCTCCATATCAATCATCTGGATCTCCGAGCGATTCAACTAGCATTGAAAGCATTCCTTCCCTCTCTCAAGGGGAAAGCAGTGCAGGTGTTCACAGACAACACCATCACCATGTGGTATTGTAACAAACAAGGCGGAGTGGGGTCGTGGACCCTTTGTCAAGAGGCTCTTCGCCTCTGGGCTTGGCTGGAACATCAGGGCATTTCCCTGGTGGTTCAACACCTGGCGGGTTCCTTGAACGCCAGAGCAGATGAACTCAGCTGACGATGCGCGGTCCATCATGAAAGGAGTCTCCATCTGGAGGTGGCACAAGGTCTTTTCCTACAGTGGGGAGAACCTTGGTTTTGCGCATTGGAGTTTCCAAGGCGGCACTCGCTCGGCGACGCTTTTTATCGCGAGTGGAATTCAGGCCTCCTGTACGCCTTTCCACCCGTACCACTTCTGCCCCGAGTTCTGAAGAAGATCAGACGAGACTGGGCAAAGTAATACTGGTGGCTCAGGATTTGGCACGAAGAGTCTGGTATCCCGAGCTGTTGAGCCTGGCCATAGTTCCTCCGATCAGACTGCACCTTCGGAAGGATCTTATACCACCACAGCAGCAGGACAGGGTCCTCCATCTGAACCTGTCAACTCTACTTGAGCGGCGACAGTTGACGTCTTTTGACCTGCCACTCGAAGTCTGTGACATTATCTTGGCAGCCAGGCGTCCCTCAACCAAAATTGTATATGCCTGTCGTTGGAAGAAATTTGTGGCGTGGTGCATCGACAAATGTGTTGATCCTCTATCTGCTCCTCTTTCTCAAGTCCTTCTCTTTATTCTTTCCCTTGCCCAGCAGGGTTCCACCTTGGGCACTCTTAAGGGATATCTTTCGGCTATCTCTGCTTTCTTGAGGTTACCAGATCAGCCTTCCTTATTTAAATCTCCTATAGTTGGGAGGTTTCTTAAATGCCTCACACATCTCTTTCCTCCTATCCCTTTCATCATGCCCCAATGGGATCTTAACCTGGTATTGACATACCTTGTGTACCACGTTTGAGCCGCTTCACCACTGCCCTTTACAACTCTTAAATATCAAGACTGTCTTTTTAGTTGCCATTACTTCTGCCCACAGAATAAGTGAGCTCCAGGCTCTGTCACCTAAGCCACCTTTCCTGGCCATACATCCTGACAGTGATACTTCACATGAGGGCTTCTTTTCTACCTAAAGTAGTGACACCCTTCCATGTCGGACAGTCAATCACCTTGCCTACCTTTTATGCACCTTCACATCCCTCTCATGAAGAGGAGAGACTCCACAGTCTGGACCCAAAAAGAGCATTGGCGTTCAATCTTGATCGTACCAAAGACTTCCGGGTGGACTATCAACTCTTTGTGGGATATGTGGGTGCAAAGAAGGGGAAGGCGGTGCAGAAGAGGACCATTTCACAATGGGTACTCTTTTGCATCAAAATGTGCTACACTCTGGCTAAAAAGCAACCTCCCAAAGGTTTGCACACTCACTCCACCAGAGCTACTGCTGCTACCACAGCGCTAGCAAGTGGCGTTCCAGTCCTGGACATCTGTCAGGCAGCGACGTGGGCATCTCTGCACACTTTTACCAAACACTACTGCTGGGAAAATGAGGTCCGGAAGGACGGCTACTTTGGCTTTTCGGTCCGGAAGGACATCTTGGTGTGATCTTGGTACGCAGCCCACCGCCGGGGATGGTATTGCTCGGGTATCTATTCAAAGGTAAGGAATCTGCAGTTAAAGGTCTCTGTCAGATGTAAAAGTTGCTTACCATTGGTAACGATATATCTGGTAGAGACATATTCTAGTTGCAGATTCCTTACCAACTCGCCCTTCCTCCCCGCTCTGCAAACTGATTTGTAGGGACAGGAACTTCCCCTTAAGGGTCCTAGTTTTGGCGCACCACTCTGTGTTCTTCATGGCTCTGCACTACTGGCGTGGAACGTTGTGAAAAGAAACTGACATCAGCGCACTGGGGTGGTGCCTATATATACGACCATGATGTCATCACGGCAAAAACACCTGCGGAGTTGACCAACGCCACCTGACGGCACGAAGAGATACTGCTCGAATAAAAATCTCCAGATCCAGTCTGACGCCTGTGGAAATTCAAAGGTAAGGAATCTGCAACTAGAATATGTCTCTACCAGATATATCGTTACCAAAGGTAAATAACTTGTACATTCAGGCTAATCTACAAATCTTCCAAAGTTGGGAAGGATATTTGGATGAGAACTATCTGCAAAAGTTAATGCGCCTCGAAATGCCCAATCAAAGCTAATCCATCTACACACATAGTGCACCTCTGGAATTAAGTGGCTGGCAGCAGCGGTCACGTCATCATTGTTTCTTTTCTTATTCATTCTGTGGATGCTTCATATGATAGACAAAGTGAATTTATAGAAATAATCGAGGGCTATTGACTTAGTCAGTGTTTGATGCACCTCGACATGGGGCAGAGCTACATTCTACAGCTGTTCGTGGTGTCTATGGTGGGTGGGGCAGAGCAAATGGACCTGGTGTATGAACTCTCTCACCCCTCAATAGAGACGCCCATGGCCCAGTTATATTCCAACAAAAACTAATCGGATTTTCTAAAAAAAAAAAAAACACACGCATAGAAAGATAAATTTTACAGGAGAGGCAGCGCCCTGCAGAAAATTGTGCTATAAAATGATTTTTCATCATCCTAGGTACTTTCACTTTACCATACATACTCTGGAGAGCATGTTAATTTTCTTTACTTCACCAGTTAAAATAGCTAAGGTTCAGATTCACCAGCAGGCCTGATTTGAAACCCGACCTCCCCATTTAATGATTAATATCATTGTTTGTTCCTATGTCCCAGTTCTTGTGGCTTATTAAGAGATTAGAGAGGCATTTCAGTTCACAATGATATATGTCAAGAGTGCCAAGCCAAGCAGGAGGCATAAGAAAGAGAAACCATGCACTGGAAGTAAGTGGTAGGGACAGATTAGTGAATGGTTTACATTTGCCTTCCTGCATTGGCGGGGGTGGTATTTCCACAGTTCTAGTGCGTATATGTCAGTGTATTTGATCTGATTATACGAGAGAAACAAGAACAGCACACATTAGCGAGATTTTAATGCTTTTGAAATTGTCAACTATGCGGTCTTTTCCACCACTACTCTGACTCCAAAGTAGTTCTTGTCTGGGGAAGATTGTTTTTTCTTCAGGTTAGTGTTCAACCATTCTGGTAACTTCCTTGTGAATTGTAATTTTTCCCATGAACAAAGCATCTGTTTTTCCAATATTTGAAATTTTATTTCTTTTCATGTCTTGGTTACCAGACAACTTGGGAACCAAATAGTGTGGGCTTAAAATAACTTTCAGTGGACTTGGAGCCCCAACCCCTGCTTACCATTAGTTGGCTTTGTTGTCCATCTGATTTTCTTGCCTCATCTTGTGTTTGTATCTCCCTTGGCGCCTACCATACTTTTGCCTTGCTGATTTTTATTCTTCTGCTGCCCAGTTTTAGGGAACTACTTTCATTTTTCAGCTAAGGACTCCTTGAGAGTGAATTTTTTCCACTGCTCTACATTGTGTGCTTCTTCCTCACCAAATATCCACCTCAGTCATGCACTGCACATGCATTCTCTTGTGTGCTTCTCTTCCAAATTCCCCCACCTCTGCATGTGATGATCGCTCCCCTCTGCGCTTCTCTCCCTCATTTGCTGCACTCTGTGTGCTTCTCCACCTGCGCTCTGTTGTTTATGCCATCATGTACTTCTACCCCCACCGCCTGTGTTATTCTCTTCCTTATGTGCTGCTTTTTCCCCTCCTCTTCTCTCCTTTCCCACCCATTCCTCCATTGTCCTCTTAGCTCACAGTCTTTTTTATCTTTATTTTCCGTTTTTACCCCAAAAATAATTTATATACCAATCGAAGAGGCTTTCATCATTTCGCATAACTAAAAAATGTAAAAGAAATTGGTGCCTGCTTTGCAACATTGTGCTTTTTTCCTTTTTTTCCAGTGTTGCACATCATTGGCAAACTTTATTGGCAAAACTAATAGGTCTAAAAAGCGAGATCGGTTTCCTTTGATAATGCTTGTTTTAAGAAAGGCTAGTGAGGCATGCTTTTAATTAACAAAGCGCAATACCTATGCATGTGCAACAAAAGCTCTTGAGTAACTCCTTTAGAAGAGGTTTTGGTCCCACCACTATATGGCAAGGTCACCACAAACCAGATATTTAGAAAGAGCCCAGGGACTAAGAGTAACAGAATTACCTTAAAGATCTAGTTGGGGCTGCTTTTTTTTCAGTCTTTGCAAGTTTGACTGTGTGATCTGAAGCTGATACTTTGACTTTCTTGTCCATAATGTTTGTTAGAACATACGAGTGGAGCTTTGTTTTGACTGTGGCCTGAGTTTGGTTGAAGTGGTGTGTGGTTGAGTAGCATTGTTCTTCTCTATCAGGTGGTCATACATTCAGATTTTTCTTTCTGGATTGTATAATATGATTGGTTTTTAATAAGGGAGTTTACTGAATGATTTGAAACACTGTACATGTTATAAGAAACAAAATTGTGTAGTATATTTCAGTTACATTTTAATGCATCTACGCTAGAGTGATATTTTTGGAAGGGCCTTGTCTGATACGCATCCTTCATTATGTCGCAGAGTTTCTCTGCGGTTCTAATGTTTGATGCTTGTGTATGAATAGCCAAGGATTCACATCCATTAGGGCATGTGTAAGTGGCCTACTTATCTTTGTAGCTTTGTGCCATTCTCTATATTTCACTGTATCTTTCTTGTACATAGAGGGCTGATGAGCACTGCCTCACTGAATAATGATAGTGTGCAGTATGAGGCCTGTTTGAACAGTAAGATTTATCCTGAAAATCATGTGTAGAATTGTTGACTTCAGGGAATTAAACTTAGAATTTGCGTTCTTGATTTACTTTCACTTGTGACACCCCCCTCAGAACAAAATCATTTAGAAAAAAGCTTTAACCTAAACTGCTAGGGGTGAATTTTTATTTTTGGCATTAAAATTCGGAAGTATCTCAGTCAGATTTAGCATACCAAAGTTCACTGAGGAGTACATATTTTGTTACTTTGTTGCACACCTATTTCATGACCAGGGAGAGGTTAAATCAGGGGCTAAAATAATACCATTAATTATAACATTTTCGCATATCCTTCCTCTTGTAGGAGACTGTTTTCTAAAGTGTTATGCTTTCGGGAATTGCATAGTACTCTGTATTGTATAAACTGATATACAGTTTTTCTCTTCTCCAGCTTCTATTTCCAGTTTGAAAACGGAATTAGATCGTATTAGACGAGAAAAGGACCAGGTAAATGCTAGTCTTATTCTTATGTAGCTGGACCATTATAAAAATGCAGATCACATTTACGATTGTTGAATTTGACTTTTTTTTCCTCCTTCCTCCTTTCTCTATGCTTGAAAGCATGTTTTTTCCATAGCATATCAACATTCTGTCTTCGCAAATTTGATCTGCATGTTAAATTGTTAAAGTTATTAATATGGTTATTTTGTTTTTTAAATATGCAGCCAAATTGGATGATTTGATGTAGATTGATTAGATGTATTTCCCCTTAATATTCTTCCAAAATAATTATTTTATGTTCTTCAGGGTAAGTAATTTATGTTCGTGTTTGTAGAATTCCATTTGTGTAAGCATACTTTCGAAGATCCTTTGTTTATAGGGGCTTTATTGGACTTTAACTTGAAAATTGATGCCTGCTGTACTCTGACAAAACTGGTTTCTGCACAGCAGTTAATTTCAGCTTTAAAATTGGGCTCAAATCCGTTTGAAGAATTTGTTTTTTCTTGTTCTCTTTGCTACATAGTTAGAGGCTGCTTTGCAGGAAAAGACACAGGAACTACAGGATCTCCAGGAACTTAAAACTACATTGGAAGACCAGCTCAAGAGGGAAACTGAAGCAAAGGTAAACAACAGGAAAGAGGACAGCAAAACATAAGAGCATTGAACCCCAAAAGAAGAAAAAAGTAAATATTTTCAGTTGACCCTCAAGCCAATGGGTATATCGCTGTCGACACTGAATATCCTTATAAGGCTACGCTAATAGAATTATGCACAAGCAAGTTGTGCAAGTTGGGAGAGCTCACAGATTGAATACACATAGAGGGAGGGGTTTCTCAAGGCTGTATTTTAGCCCCCACTTTGTTCTCTCTATATATCAATGTCGTCATCAACTTCTTGATTGAGTGCGTTCATCACTCCCTTAAACTACAGGACATGTCTACTTGAGCTCTTCTCTTTGCAGACGATACTCTCCTTATGTTGCAAGCTCCAGTGGGTTTGCAGAACTTACTGAATAAATTCATTGACTTTTGTGTTTCCTGGGGGTTTGGAGGTTAATGCTACAAAAAACAAATACCTGGTCCTTAACCTCCTAAAGTCCTTTAGAGGTTACTTTATATCCAGTTTTCACATTTGATTATCTTTGAATCAGAGTTGACAACTCATATACTTGAAAGTCTCATATATAGAAGAGTGGTGTTTTAATGTATCACAGATCATCAGCAGTTGTTAAGAAATACAAAGCCACTACACCTTGATCAGTGTTGCCAGCAATTGTGATCTCCCAAGCTAAAGTCCAAACTGCATCCCTATGCAGGGAAGAAATTAGGACAACATTAAAGATCTGACGGACAAGAGAGATAATTTTCTGAGGTTACTCTTTAATTTGCCCCAAAGTACCACTACTATACCACTCTTCCACAACACTGGCCTTAAGAGGATTGGGGACCTATCCATTTTAAGACCCCCTCATTCTGTGGATTAAATTGTGGTCAAGCGGTGAGTTGATTTCGTACAGAAATAGTCCTGTAGAGATTATGAACATCAACAAAGCCCATACTTATCCCTTGGCTATGTTATATAAAACCCTGGCTCCTGACCTTGGTGCAGGAAAATTATTGGTATGATCCATTATCTATTTATAGGGCGACTAGGAGCATTATAAAAGCTGCCTACTGGGAATATGTCTTAAAATAGTGGCATAGAAATGCAAAATGTTATATTCTTACAGACAGGTCGCTGGCCCACAAGCCAAGTCCTTCTTTTGAATACTATGTGGATATGATTTTTCCACTTCAAGCCAGTACCTTATAATCAGATTTAGATTCAGAAATGTATTCACCAGTCAATTCACTCGCATGTGGAAGTTTAGCTATGAAAAAGATGGTATATGAAAAACATGTATTGATGCAATTAAGACCATATATCTTGTTTTATTTTTTCGTCCGATGTATAAATTGGCAAGAAGGAAATGGCTAAGACCTCTGTTCCGGAATATGGCTTCAAACATTACTGTATTGCATCAAGGGTCTTTCAATTGGACACTGGTCCTCTAGTATTCAGCCTGAGCAAATATCTATATGCTGTTTGGCTCATCGGGAAACAGCAGGCGCTCTTGATATGATCTAAAGTAGTTAATTGAGTCCTTAGTATAAAGCTTTTACCTGGTCAATTTTGCACACATTTGCTTAGGAAGTATTGTATGTATTATTTTATTTCTTATTCTCGGCTGATCAATTGTATTTACAGCCCTAGTGGGCATTTAGGGGTCTTTTATTATGAACTGTTAGCATTCTTCCTTCGTTCGAATTTGTACACTCTCCTACATGTACTATTGTATTTATTTTTATTTGTTGCTCTGTTTTTATGTGTTCGGGGAGTTTTTTTCCCTTGAAATAAAAAAAAAAAAAAAAAAAGCAAACATTTTCAAATACCTGATGCATTTTACTCTGAAACAGATTTCACATTTGGCTCATTTTTCAAATGGAAATAGTTTTGCTTTTTATTTATCGTTTCATCAATCAAACAAATACTGTTGTTTTTAGTGTTAATTATGTTTGATAGTGAGTTGATTATTTTGAGGAGGATGAATGCCAGATTTATTATTTGAGACAAATGTGTAATATTCTTTACATGTTTCTTTGTTCCCTTTGTACTAACCCAGCCCCCTGTTAAGGTGTTCCTTTGTTAAATCCAGTGCCCTTGAATGACAGAAGCATGCTGCAGTGCTTGCCCGCTATGATCCGAATTACACTATTTCTTCTTTCTTAAACATCCCATTAAGGTGCTCTTTTTTGAGTCCTCCCCACACAGTATCACTTTTGTCAGTTGCACTAAAGAACTATTAATAGAGCTTGAAAATTGTTATGAAGAATGTGATCTATAAATATAATCCTCTTTGCCCCTGCGTCATTGTTGTGCTCTCAGTATAATAACACTTCAGATGTACAAGACAGTACATTCTCACAGGTTCTTTGTAGTCTCTCTTAAGCTCAATCAAAAACGTGAAATGACCCATCAAGCTCTCCATCACTCCTATAGAGAAAATGTGTCACTTTAGGTCTTACTCTTGTTTTTGATAATAAACGTTTAATCAGCTCAACCTACCTGTGTGAAAGTAGCATACCTAATATATTTTCAACCTGGATTTAATAATTAAATACAGGAAGAATGACCACTCAACTGTATTACACACCTTACTGGTGTTGAAAATCAATCTACCCGGAAATGGGCAGGTGGTCTTATTTACTTTTTTCCCTCAATTTTCCCTAAATTTTATAATGTGCTGGAAAAGTAACCATACAACCATGCAGAACACTGAAGAATGATCAAGAGACTGAGCAGATGATGAAAGGAGGAGATGGAGTCCAAGTAAATGGGAGGTGAAACATCAGTATTTATTTTGTCTTGAGTGCTGGCCCTATTGTTACTTGTCATCAGCAGCATACCAGTCTAAAGTCTTCAGTGCTTTCTCGGTGTTAGGTCTAGATTTTGCGATAATTAAAAGTTAAAAAAGCTAAAATTACAAAATAAAAGGAAGTTTGCAAATATTTTGAAATGTAAATAAGCATTTAAAATGTGTGAGGTAGCAGGATAGGGCTAGCTTTGTGGTAAGGGTAGGGGTTATGGTAAGAGTGTATTGTTAGGGAAGGGTTAATGGTAGGATTAGGCTTCGGGTGGTAAGGTTAGTGAAAGTGCTAAGGGTATTGCACTGATACAGTTAGGTGTAAGCTTAGAATTAAGGATATATTAGTGGTGTGAGCTAAGGATTGGATTGACTGATATGATTACAGATAGAAATAAGGTAAGAGTAAGATGTAGGATTAGCATTGAAATAATGAATACTGTTATAGATAGGGTGACAGTTTACTTTAGGGTTAGGTATAGTGGTAGAGACGAGGTTTACAGTAGTGGTTTAGTGTTAGGGCACATTACAGTAAAGTGTAAGAGATAAGTTTAGCATGAGGGTACCTTGCAGCCAGAATTAAAACCTATAAAAAATAAGTTAAACAGTAACACAATTTCAAGCTATTGCCAGTTACACAACATTTAAATTAACATTTTTAATTTTACACTTATTTTAAAAATGTGGGTTTTCTCACTTTTTAGTTTTGAAATTTCAACCTAGATTAGCTTTTTTAACAGGAAGCGGTTGAGCCTTGGTCATTGTGTGGGATCCAAGGCCTTCCTAGGTTTGGGACCCTGGGCACCTACGTATCCGCCTTCATGGTCCTCCATGTGTTTTTTGTTTGAATATTTTTGTTGAAAGAGGTACATATTAATTGAACACTGGTTCTGGAACGCAACATGGGACTACGTTTTGAAGGTATTTGAGTCATAGACATTGTGGGAGGTGCACAGAATTTAAAATATAATCCTGTATTCCACTGGAAGGCAATGGAGGTCTTTCAAGGCTGATTTCTCAGGGTTGTGTTCGTGGTGGTTGAAACACAGTTTGGCTGGTTGCTGTTGCACTGTTTACAGACTGTATGGCTTTTTGAAAGGCCAGTCTAGATCACTTTACAGTAATCCTTTCAGCCCAATAGTAGGGTTCTTGTCAGAGACAATCTAGGAATTTTTTCATAAGTCTTATGAAACTCCTCATCCAGGGCTTTTGAATGTTAACACTGTGAGCTGCAGCTCTGATTGATTAACACACGGGTTGAGTGTGAGATTTGCATTGAAGATTATTTTCATGTTTTTAACTTTTTTGGGAGGTTGTCGTTGAGGGACACAGGGTTTACTCCAAATTAAGGCGAAGTTTGTTAGCTTTGTGCACCACAGACCAGAATCTCTTTTTGTGGTCTATTCAGCTAAAGATAAACTTCTTTCTTTCAGTGGAATGTTTCATCAAGGCAAGCTATGCTGTTTGTTTAGCTCCCTCAATTATTTTCTGTTTTAGAGTGAATTTGGGTATCCGTGTGCGTTTGGAAATGTCTGATGATGCACTAAGATATGTACCAGACAAAGCATGCAGATGTTGAAAAGTAGGGATGATAGTAAATAGCACTGTGGCATATCCAGAGTAACTCTTGTACTAAAGATTTGCACTTCTTTCCTACTGCTATGGTGGCAGGTGGCAGCCTAATGCATGTCTCTGATATGCCAACCCATTCATAGAGCTTTTTTTAAAAGGATCCGAAGGTCCTCCTGACCTCTGTAGAGAGGTCAAGGAGGATTATAGCTAATTTCTTTCCTTTCATCCAATGCAGCGTGAAGGTCTTCCCTAGCACTCCCCAGTGGAGTTTCTGTTCCCCTGATTGTGGGTCATGTTGAGTCTGATTAGATGCATTTTTGTAGTTGGATAGTGTTCTCTTTCTTCAGGTTTTTTGCTAAGATAAGGCAGGTTGGAAATAGGTTGAGAAATTTCCAAGACCATCCAGATGTGCTAAAGTTGGCATCAAATTGGTCCACTGGAGAAAGACACATGAATCCCTTCTGTGATATCAGGAGCTAGTGGAGAAAATAAAAACCTGCTGCACTCATGCTATAGACTGGTCCACTTCCAGAATAGATGCCCTGTGTTTTTGGTAAATGATTGCCCCTAAATCAATTTCTACCTGTTGGAGGGATGAGTGGAAGGCCTGCATTAAAGCAAGAATTGTGTCATGGTATGGTGATGGTTCATGATTGCAATTCATTAAGGCCTGTCTGTTTAAGATTTTGTCACCGAATAACTCGAGAAAGTCTTTGCTATGCTGTTAAGTAGCGTAAGAATTGTTACTTTAAGATGGGAAGCAGCCTGAACAACGACGCAGGAACAACAAGGGTCATTGACCACAAAAGCGGAACAACGCTTTCCTGAACAACGACCCTGTTTTCCTCTGCCTTAACCACGCATGTCTGACCAACGAACATGCATAATTTTAGTTTTTAGGGGTGAGGGGTCGGTACGTTTCAGGTTTTAGGGGCAGGGTAGGGGTCGTGGTAGCTTTACGGGTGGGGATGGGGGGTCAGGGTAGTTTTCGGTTTTAGGGGTGGGCTTGGGGGGTCGGGGTAGTTCTAGGGGCGGGGGTTGGGTTATTTTTAGGGGCAGGTGGGGGGTTGCAGTAGTTTCAGTGGCGGGGTTGGGGGTGTGGTAGTTTTAGTGGCAGGGGTGGGGGCGTGGTAGTTTTAGGGGCGGGGTTGAGGGTCGTGGTAGTTTTAGGGGCGGGGTCAGGGTAGTTTTCATTTTTCAGGGTGGGGGGTCAGGTTAGTTTTAGGGTCGGGTTGGGGAGGTCGGGGTAGTTTTAGGGGCTGGGTGGGGGGTCGCAGTTGTTTTAGGGGTGGGTTAGGGGGTCGGGGGTACTTAGGTTTTAGGGACGGGGTTGGGGTCAGGGTACTAGCGGTGGTGGGTCCGGGGTAGTTTTAGGGGTTGGGTGGGGGGGTCGGGTAGTTTTAGGGGTCGGGTTAGGGTAGTTTTAGGTTTTAGGGGCAGGATTGGTGGGTCATGATAGTTTTAGTTTTCAGGGGTATAGGGTCAGGGTAGTTTTAGGGGTGGAGGGTCAGGGTAGTTTTAGGGGAGTGGGTGGGGGGGTCGCAGTGGTTTTAGGAGCGGGTTGGGAGGGTCGCAGTAGTTTCAGGGGTGGGGTTGCGGTAGCTTTAGGGGCGTGGTTGGGGGGGCGGTAGTTTTAGAGGTGGATGGAGGGTCGCAGTAGTTTTAGGGGCGGGGTTGGGGTGGTTTTAGGGGCAGGGGTGGGGGGGTTGCAATAGTTTTAGGGGTGGGGTTGGGGAGGTCGGGTGGTTTTAGGAGCGGGCTTGGGGGCGGTCAGGGTAGCTTTAGGGGCAGGGTGGGGGGTTGAGGTAGTTTTAGCGGTGGGTTGCTTTAGCTTTAGGGCGTGGTTGGGGGTCGGTGGTTTTACGGGCAGGGTTGGGGTGGTTTTAGGGGTGGGGGTTGCGGTAGTTTTAGTTTTAGGGGCGGGGATGGGGAGGTCGGGTGGTTTTAGGGGCGGGGTTGGGGTAGTTTTAGGGGCAGGGTGGGGGTTGGGGTAGTTTTAGAGGCAGGGTGGGGGGGTTGAGGTAGTTTTAGGGGTGGGGTTGGGGGTCAGGGTAGTTTTAGGGGCGGGGTGGAGGGGTGGCAGTTTTAGGGCTGGGGGTGAGAGGGGTCAGGGTAGTTTTAGGGGCGGGTGGGGGAATCAGGATAGTTTTAGGGGCGGGGTTGGGGAGTCGGGATAGTTTTAGGGGCAGGGTTGGGGAGTCGGGATAGTTTTAGGGGCAGGGTTGGGGGGGGTCAGGGATAGTTTTAGGGGCGGGTTGGGGTTGTGGTAGTTTTAGTGGTGGCGGTAGGAGGGTCAGGGGAGATTTAGGGGCAGGGTCGCTGCAGTTTTAGGGGCGGGGCTGAGGGGGTCACCGTAGTTTTAGGGGTGGGGTTGCCGTAGTTTTGGGTTTTAGTGGTGGGGGGTCGGGTTAGTTTTAGGGGCAGGGTGGGGGGTCGGGGTAGTTTTAGAGGAGGGGTTGGTGGGGTCGGGATTGTTTAGGGGCGGGGTGGGGGCCAGGGTAGATTTAGGTTTTAGGGGTGAGCGTTCGTAGTAGTTTTAGGGGCGGGTCGTTTTAGGGGTTGGGGGCGGGGTGGGAGATCGCAGTAATTTTAGTTTTTGGGGCTGGGGTAGTTTTATGGGCGGGGTTGGTGGGTCAGGGTAGTTTTAGGGGCAGGGGTCGCAATAGTTTTAGGGGGGGGTCGCTGTAATTTGTTTTTAGAGGTGGGGGTCAGGGTAGTATTAGATTTTAAGGGTAGGGTAGTTTTAGGGGTGGGGTTGGGGGGGGTCACAGTAGTTTTAGGGGTGAGGTTGGGGGGGTCACAGTAGTTTTAGGGGTGGGGTTGGGAGATGCAGTAATTTTAGTTTTTGGGGGTTGGGGTAGTTTTTAGGGGTGGGGGTACGGGTAGTTTTTAGGGGTGGGGTGAAGAGTCGGGGTAGTTTTAAGAGCGGGGTGAGGGGTCAGGGTACTCGGATTTTACGGGCAGGGGTGGGCGGGTCAGGGTTGTTTTGGGGCGGGGTTGGGGGGGGTCGGGGTAGTTTTAGGGGCGATGTTGGGGTCACAGTAATTTTAGTTTTATGGGGTGGGGGTTGGGGTAGTTTTAGGGGGTGGGGTAGTTTTAGTTTTTAGAGATAGGTGGTCAGGGTAGTTTGAGGGGTGGGGTGAGAGGGTCAGGGTACTTTTAGGTTTTAGGGGCAGGGTGTCGCTGTATTTTTAGTTTTTAGGGTTGGGGGTCGGGGTAGCTTTAGTTTTATGGGGTCGGGGTGAGGGGGGTCAGGGTACTTTTAGGGGCGGTGTAGGGGTTGCATTAGTTTTAGGTGCGGGGTGAGGGGTCGGGGTACTTAGGTTTTAGGGACGGGGTGGGGCTAGGGTTAGTTTTAGGGGTGGGGTTGGGGTAGTTTGAGGGGTGGGGTGAGGGGGTCAGGGTACTTTTAGGTTCTAGGGGTGGGGTGTTGCAGTAGTTTTAGTTTTTAGGGGTGGTGGTCAGGGTAGTTTGAGGGGAAGGGGTGAGGGGTCAGGGTACTTTTAGGTTTTAGGGGCGGGGGTGTGGGGTCGCAGTAGTCTTAGGTTTTAGGGGCGGGGTTTGGGGGGTTGGGTAGTTTTCGTTTTGAGGGGGACGGGTAATTTTAGGTCTTGGGGTGGAGAGTTGGGGTAGTGTTAAGTTTTAGGGGCTGGGTCAGGGTAGTTGTGGGGGTGGGGTGAGGGGTCGGGGTACTTTTAGGTTTTATGGGCTGGGTGGGGTGTTGCAGTAGGTTTAGTTTTTAAGGGTGGGGTTGGGTTAGTTTGTTTTAGGGGTGGGGCGAGGGGTCTGGGTACTTTTAGGTTTTAGGGGCGCAGTGGGGGGTCAAGGTGGTTTTAGGGGTGGGGTTTGGGGGGTTGGGTACTTTTAAGGGTGGGGTCATTTTAGGTTTAGGTTTTAGAGGCGGGTTAGGGGGTCGTGGTAGTTTTGGGGGCGGGGTCGTGGTAGTTTTGGGGCAGGGTTGGGGTAGTTTTGGGGGCAGGGTGGGGGTTGCATTAGTTTTAGGGGCGGGGATGAGGGGTCGGGGTACTTAGGTTTTAGGGACGGGGTGGGGCTCGGTGTAGTTTTAGGGGTGGGGTTGGGGTAGTTTGAGGGGTGAGGGGGTCAGGGTACTTTTAGGTTTTAAGGGCGGGATGGGGTGTTGCAGTAGTTTTAGTTTTTAGGTGTGGGGTCAGGTTAGTTTGAGTTGCGGGGGTGAGGGGTCAGGGTACTTTTAGGTTTTGGGGTGAGGGGTCGCGGTAGTCTTAGGTTTTAGGGGCGGGGTTTGGAGGGTCGGGTAGTTTTAGTTGGTAGGGGTCGGGTAATTTTAGGTCTTAGGGGTGGAGGGTCGGGTAGTGTTAAGTTTTAGGGGTGGGGTCGCGGTAGTTGTGGGGGTGAGGTTGGGTCGGGTACTTTTCGTTTTTAGGGGCGGGAGGGGGGTCGTGGTAGTTTTAGGAGTGGGGTTGTGGAGTCGGAGTAGTTTTAGGGGCGGGGTTGGGGGTCGTGGTAGTTTTAGGGGCGGGGTCAGGATAGTTTTAATTTTTCAGGGTGGTGGGTCAGGTTAGTTTTAGGGGCGGGTTGGGGAGGTTGGGGTAGTTTTAGGGGCTGAGTGGGGGGTCAAAGTAGTTTTAGGGGTGGGGTTGGGGGTCGGGGTACTTAGGTTTTAGCAGTGGTGGGTTGGGGTAGTTTTTGGGGTTGGGTGGGGGGGTCGGGGTAGTTTTAGGGGTCGGGTTGGGATAGTTTTAGGTTTTAGGGGCAGGGTTGGGGGGGTTAGGGTAGTTTTAGTTTTCAGGGGTATGGGGTCAAGGTAGTTTTAGGGGTGGAGGGTCAGGGTAGTTTTAGGGGAGGGGTTGGGGGTCGAAGTAGTTTTATGGGCGGGGTTGGGAGGATCACGCTAGTTTTAGGGGTGGGGTTGCTGTAGCTTTAGGGGCATGGTTGGGGGGTCGGTAGTTTTAGGGGCGGGTGGAGGGTCGCAGTAGTTTTAGGGGCGGGGTTGGGTGGTTTTAGGGGCGGGGTGGGGGGGTTGCAGTAGTTTTAGAGGCAGGGTTGTGTAGGTCGGGGTGGTTTTAGGAGCGGGCTTGGGGGGTCGGGGTAGTTTTAGGGGCAGGGTGGGGAGTTGAGGTAGTTTTAGGGGCAGGTTGCGGTAGCTTTAGGGGGATGGTTGGGGGGGTCGGGTGGATTTAGGGGTGGGGTTGGGGTTGTTTTAGGGGCAGGGGTGGGGAGGTCACGGTAGTTTTAGGGGCGGGGATGGGGAGGTCAGGGTGGTTTTAGGGGCGGGGTTGGGGTAGTTTTAGGGGCAGGGTGGGGGGGTTGAGGTAGTTTTAGGGGTGGGGTCGGGGTAGTTTTAGGGGTGGGGTTGGGGGTGTTGGGGTAGTTTTAGGGGCGGGTTGAGGGGTCAGGGTACTTACGTTTTAGGGGTCAGGGTAGTTTTAGGGGTGGTGTGGGGGAGTCGGGATAGTTTTAGGGGTGGGGTTGGGGGGTCGGGGTAGTTTTAGAGGCAGGTTTGGGGGGTCGTGGTAGTTTTAGTTTTTAGGGGTAGGGGGTCAGGGTAGATTTAGGGGCGGGGTTTGGGGGGGTCGGGTAGTTTCAGTTTTTAGGGGTAGGGGGTTGGGTAATTTCAGGTCTTTGGGGTGGAGGGGCGGGGTAGTTTTAAGTTTTAGGGTTGGGGTCGCGGTAGTTGTGGGGGTGAGGTTGGGGCGAGGTCAGGTACTTTTAGTTTTTAGGGGCGGGATGGGGGTCGTGGTAGTTTTAGGAGTGGGGTTGTCGAGTCGGATAGTTTTAGGGGCAGGGTTTGGGGGTTGTGGTAGTTTTAGGGGCGGATCAGGGTCGTTTTAATTTTTCAGGTTGGGGGGCAGGTTTGTTTTAGGGGCGGGGTTTGGGAGGTCGGGGTAGTGTTGAGTTTTAGGGGTGGGGTCGCGGTAGTTGTGGGGGTGAGGTTGGGGCGGGGTTGGGTACTTTTAGTTTTTAGGGGCGGGATGGAGGTCGTGGTAGTTTTAGGAGTGGGGTTGTGGAGTCGGGATAGTTTTAGGGGCGGGGTGGGGTCGGGGTACTTTTAGGTTTTACGTGCGGGGTGGGGTGTTGCAGTAGGTTTAGGTTTTAAGGGTGGGGCTGGGTTTGTTTTAGGGGTGGGGGTAGTTTTAGGGGCGGGGTGGGGGGTCAGGGTAGTTTTAGGTTTTAGGGGTGGTGTTTGGGGGGGTCAGGGTAGTTTTAGGGGTGGGGTGGGGCTAGTTTTAGGGGTGAGGTGGGGGTTGCAGTAGTTTTGGGGGGCAGGGTTGGGGGCTCGGATAGTTTTAGGGGCAGGTGGGGGGTTGGGGTGGGTGCGGGGGGTCAGGGTAGGTGCGGGGGGTCAGGGTAGTTTTAGGTTTATGGGGCAGGGGTGGGGTTAAAGGGTAGTTTTAGGTTTTCGGGGTGGGGGTCATGGTAATTTTAGTTTTTAGGGGTGGGGTTGGGGTTCGCTGTAGTTTTAGGGGTGGGGGTTTGAGGTGGTTTTAGGGGCAGGGCTGGGGGGGTTGTGGTAGTTTTAGGGGCATGGTGGGAAGGTAAGGGGGGTTGCATGCTGGAACCACGCATGCCGTTCCACACATGCCTTTACAATGAAAAAATCATTGTTAACGCATTTGTGGTAAAGGCATTAGTGGTAACAACGCGGTCCTTGTTCAGAACGCGTTGTTCAGGCACTCGTGGTTCCAGCATGCATTGTTCCGACATATATTCCTTTAAGGCTGCATGGTTTGTCAATTCTTGGTAAATGCAGGAAATGTATTTAGGTTCATGTTGGTGCCTCTTTGATTCATTTGAGGATATTGGATTTTTGTTTCATTTATGGCTTTATGGTATACTCTTCTGTGTCTTAAAACATTTTAATGAAAACATATGGTCCAGCTCCTAATGAGAAATTAAGCATCAGCCTTTCCCCCCCGAAGCATCCTTGGGATTATTTCATTTAGACACCATTGATGACCTGGAAATCCAGGAATCCTCAGCTCAAGAAACACAGCTGAAATTAATTTCACCTGCATTATACATTTGTTTTGTTAGTGCTCCCTCTGTAAGTTACCCATATATTATCTTAGTCAATTTAAACAGATTCTCATTCCACTGTTCTAAAATGGCTGATCTATTTTCTGGCCTATTTGAGCCAGGGATTGAAGAAGTTTGACGGGATCAACTCCACCTTCATCCCCTTTATCCAGCTGAGTAACAGTACCGTTTTCAAAGCAGTGAGCCAATCACCTCTCCATGCTATGCAAGCAAAATTAAGATATTTTATGAGCTGTGCAACATTTGCAACGCCAGCATAACAAAACTCTGGACCAGGATGCAGGAAGGAGAATACTGTGACAGGCCTTCACCTGCTACTGACCAAGATTCTGGGACTCTGTATTCATCCAGATCCCTCCCTCCACTCTTCACTTCTGGAAGGAACAGAAGACACACCTTCATGCAAAAGCTTGCCTCCCTGGTTAACCACCCCTAGATGTTGGACAGCTCCTGAAGAGACCCACGTACCCCCAAACGCAGGTACTCTTCCCTTCTGTACATTGAAAGCAACCATGTGTGTTGTCTGTGCACCATACACTTCTTCACATGCCCAGAACTGTACAGCACTGCTGGGTTTCTTACCAAGGGTCAACCTCTAGAAATACCTGTATATATTCATACATGCAAAGGCTGCCATGTTTCAACAAACATTTAGGGCCTGATTTAGAGTATGGGGTTACTCTGTCACAAACGTGATGCATATCCCATCCGCAGTATTACGATTCCATTATATTCTATGGAAATCATAATACGGTGAACGGAATATTCGTCAGGCCTTAGTCTGTCTTTGTTACAAATAATAATTTTCTAAATATCCTTAGCATCTCATATGTTACGCTTCTAATAACGAAACCATGATTGTGCTCCAAAATCTGCAGAACGTTTACTCCATTTCCTAGCAATTAGCAATATTGGTTATGCAAGCACAGTTTGTAGTTAGTAGACAATAACACAAGTAAGTGTGTGCATCAAATCCTTCCCCAACGGCGTATTAGAAAAAGCAACAACTTAATTCCAGTATAATTTCAGTCACTCAAGCGCCAATCAACAGTTTGCTCTGAATAATTTTTTTAAAACTTTTTTCCATATTTGGCCTGTTTGTAAGTTTATTTTTGCTGCTTTCCCAGGATTGATCAGGCACGTCAGCAAGCCTTGGACTTTACAACCTAATACAACCAGAAAGTCCTAGAATTTCTGATCCCCATACAAAGCATTGCAAGCAAAATCCAAGTATATTGTCAGTGCATTTCAGTTTCACTAATTAGCTTGAGCCTCTCAGAGAAAGTTCCTTAATTTAACAAGAGGAAAAACAAACTTTGGCAAAGCAAAAAAGTCACACCTTATAGACCTATTGGCAATGGCAATGGGAATGTTTTTGCCAATGCTGTACAGCATCAGAAAAAAATGAAAAAATGGGCGCAGTGGTGCTGTTGCTGGTTGCATAATTCTTTAGGTGCAGGCATGTGTTATATTTGTATGTATATGCATACATTACCAGGCATGCACACACACAGGGAATAAAGCAGATGCCATTTTTTTTTATTAACTAAGATCAGTCAATAAAAAAATGTAAGTGTGTGAAAGTACTTTTTGTGCATTGTAGCACCCTGCAAAAAAAAGGCAGCTGATCAGGCTCTCTGAACATAAATGAAAGTATAAGAAAATTGTAAAAGCCTGCAAGAGGTGAGGGAGCAGTGGAGGAGCTAATGTGGAGCAGGTTATAAAATAGCAATGAAGCGAGGGGGTGGGGTAGAAGGAGGAATTCAACACACAAGAGGGAGAGCTAACCAGAGCACAAGGGGAGACTGGGCTTAGAATGGAAGATAAGCATGCATCACCAGGCAGGCCCACACCTGTGGAATAAAGCGGATGCCATTTTTTAAACTAAAATCTGAGGTATTAGATGTCACCTACAGCAGCCAATAAAAAAGGTTAAGTGTGTGAAAGTACTTTTTGTGCATTGTTGTACCCTGCAAAAAAGGCAGCTGATCAGACTTTCTAAACATAAATTAAAGTATAAGAAAATTGTAAAAGCCTGCAAGAGGTGAGGGAGCAGTGGTGGAGCTAATGTGGAGCAGGTTATGAAAGAACAATGAAGATGTCTGGGGTGGGGAAGCCCACAAGGGAGAGAACTAACCATAGCACAAGGATAGACGGGGCTTAGAATGGAAAAGAAGCACATGAGACCACACGAGAGGCAGCAGCAGAGGAGGGAGTGTGGGGAGGAATAGAACACAAAGGAGAGCACTAATAAAGACATACACTCTCTTGCAGTGCTTACCCAAAAAGAAAACAGTTCTCTAAAAGTGAGCAATGAAAAGATACAAGTCTTCACTCAAAAGGATGGTAAAGACGAAATGAGCTGGGGGCGGGTCAACACAGCAAACATTGGCAAAGCCTAAAGACCTCACCTTTATAATGCAAATGCAGAGATGTTGACCTTGACAGTGTGTTCTTGAAGAGCGTTTTTTTTTTTTTTTTTTAAGCAAAAGAAAAAAACAATTCAAAATATTGGAGAAAAAGCAAACACGCATCTTATGATAGTGGAAACTTTTTTCACTTAAGAACCTCTGAACAGAACTTGAAACATCAGTATCCAGATACAAAGGTAAACATTTCCCAAGGCCTAGTTTACTTTCCAAAGGATTCAGTAATTTTCTCCTCCTGACTAGCCAGCAAGCAGGTTCGTTGGCTTTCAGCACAGCAGCTGAGTGAGTGCAGCAGATGGCCCTTGAATGCCATGAAAGTCTGTGTCAAAGCTTGTGCTTTCACATAATATGTGAAATGTAGGAGATAAAACAAAAATAACCCTTAAATTCTACTTTTCAGTCATAACCCAACTCCAATATCTCTATTATGCTTTTATGGACAAGATAAGGGTGTGGTAGGCAACACAGCATAGGGAGCTCTCATTGAGTGCTGAATAAAAAAGGAAAGGTAGTTCCTTTAATGTGAGCAGTGGAAAGATACAAGTCAGCCAGTCTAAGGATCATAAAGAGGATATGCTTCATGGGATGGAAAACATAGGAAGAGTAAGGCAAGCCATCAAATAAGAAGCAAGTAAATTAGAGTGACAATAAAGCCAACCAATGGTAAGCAATGGGCAGTGCCTTAGGCCAGTGTAAACTCACAATTGATCATTTGCAACTCGCATGTTCTGCATTACACTGCACCTGTTTTAGAAGAGGTGACTTGTTGGGCCAATACACAGCGATTGGTTCTAGAGATCAAATATTCAGCATTAGAGTATGCGGTTCTAGAAGGGTTGTCATACTACACCAGGACAAATTAGGGGGTTTGAGAGCTGGAACGTGCTTTTCCACAGTCAAGGTTTTACGACGTTTGACTTACCGCCCAGAGCACACATGGAGGTCTAGAAACCAACACAGCTCAGATTCCTTGATGAGGTTCTAGATGGCCCTGCTCACACCATCAGTACATGTGAACAGGATCTACAACTGAAATATTAGGTGTTAAAATTCTTCGGTACTAGTCTAACCTACATATTCCTTTCCAAAGCTGCACCTAGAATCGTTCACGCCGTATTCTGACAGGTTGTTTCCAGAGGCCACCTTCAGCTTACAGAATTTGTTGGACAGATGGTTCAGGAGAGTGTCCCAACCCTGAACCCCTTTAATCATTCCAGAGTGTGCTTCTGGACACGATCGAGTGGAACCTTCTAGAGAAGGCAGCACTTTCACCCTGACTGCATCAAAGCAGAAGATGCTGCCACTTAGAACACAGCCTGGCATCACATACAGCGCAGAACACAATCTGGAACTAGCAGCACGATATATATGGACTGAAGCATATTAAATTGTTTATTTAATGTATTTTATATAGGATAGGTCGGCTACGAGGAACAGCAGGCACTTTACAGAGGACAATTTTATGTCAGTCATTGCATCCCAAACTTGATGCGCTTACATAAGAACGGTATTTTGTGTGTAGATTTGTGTCAGTGTGTGTAATATAACTAGGATGCAGTAATGTGTATTCAAAAACCTGCCGCTGGTACAAACTGATCCAGTGGGGCCTATTCTCAGTCCAGTACCAACACCAGATAAAGTTTCCACCCTGGTCCTTGGTTCCACAGCACTCCCTTCTGTGTCAGTGCTGATTCACTGGTGCCTGCATCTAACTTGCCTCAAAGCTGCTGTTGGCCTGTCCAATGTCTGTCATGCAAAGAAATTACAATGGCGGAACCAGTCAGCTTGCAGCTGGACTCAAATAGTCTGCCTCAACATCAGTTTTATCGGAGACTAGAGACTTTATGCCAATCTGACTCTGACATAATTCAGGTTATGTAAAACGTTTCCAATCACACTGGTCATGAGAGAATTCTGAGTACAGAATTCCACTGGGCTAGATACATATCAAGAACACGAGCTAGACTCGTCATGTAGGCCACCAGGGGAAAAAAGTGCCTCTTTCGCATTGTTCATGGGAAAGTCAGCAAACATGCTAAACTCACAATTATCTACTGTTGAAATTAAGATGAATTTATTAACTCAGATCCCTCAATCAGACACTCCTACAGGCACTCTCATGGCCACTTGATATGTGGCGGTCTTGGGTCCTTTGGTCTGTCAACTTGTGCTAGGTGACATAGATCAGCCCCCCTGGTGACCCCAATGTTAGACGAGGCATCCTTGTTTGGTGGTAGAAGCATTGACAGGTATTCAAGTCCCTTAATTCCCTTTTAATACCTTTCTAAACACCTGCCCAAGTATCAAGTCTAAAATGTATTGATGCCTTTGGAAAGAGACCCTAATGTTCTTTGAACGTAGTGTGCCTTCTTGGCTGGTACTGTTGCCTTTCGAAAGAGAAACTATGATCTTTGAACGTTGTCTCTCTTCTGGGCAGGTGACCCATGCTTTATGGCACATGGCTAGCAAGATATTGCTTGCCGTCCCAAAAGACATCAAACACTTGTTGGCTTAAGCAATATATGATGACTAGGACCTGACAAAACATGTTTAGCTTGGTGGCTAGGACACTTCAGACTGTGTTGGCAGAACTAGTGGCACCAGTGGCCCAATTAGAAGACGCTCCTGGATATGATCATCTGAGTTTTCACAAGATGACAAAATGTCCTTGATGGCCATGCTCTTAGATGGCTTCAGATTGTTTGGAGAAAAGGCTAATTCATCACCAATAGGATTTAGGAAAAGACGAGCTACAGCACAATCCTTGAAAGCACTTGCATACCTTCAAGCAGTTGCACCAACAGTATAGTAAATTTAGGAGCTGTTAAAGGGCACTAGTATACTGGCAGTACTGAACCTATGCAGCAACAGTAGACCCAGTCTTTTTGGGGCAGAGGTTGTGGCAGCTGCATAGGCTGTTTGCACTAGTATGGTCACCGCTCCTCTAATTCTTAATCCTCTGCTGCAGAGGCTACCAAGTTACTTTCTCTTGCATTCACAGGCCCACATTTAACTGTTAGGAGGCGTGATACAATATTTCTTCCTCATTTGGAGATCCATCACATCAGACAGGTGGTCTTGCAATTTATTCAAAGAGGCTACAGCCTACCTTTTCATTTCTTCCCTTCCCAGTTTACCCTCACATCAGAGCAACACTCTGTGCACTTGTCTGCAATTTGCTACAAAAAGTAACCTGCTGGCCAAGGGTGCCATTAAACCAATGAAAAAGATTCTGAGAAAGGAAAGGTGTGCTACTTGGACTACTTCCTTGTACTGAAGGAGGGTGGAGGCCTTATGCTTCCACAGGACCGCCGCTCACTGAGTGCCTTTTTGAGGAAGCACAAATTCAAAATGTCTGATTGTTTCTTCCGTGAATTGAGGAGACTGGGCGATGTCCTTGGAATTGCAGGATGCATATTTTCTGATACCCAGCCTACTGTTCCACAAGTATTATCTGTGCTTCGCTGTGGGATCGGAGCACTTCTAATTTGTGTCACGCCCCTTTGACATTATATTGGTCCCTGTTCATCTTAGCCCAACTGTGAGAAAGTAGCCTCTTTCTAGCCTTGTTACCCCCCCACTTTTGGCCTGTTTGTGAGTATATGTCAGGATGTTTTCACTGTCTCACTGGGATCCTGCTAGCCAGGGCCCAGTGCTCATAGTGAAAACCCTATGTTGTCAGTATGTTTGTTATGTGTCACTGGGACCCTGCTAGCCAGGACCCCAGTGATCATAAGTTTGTGGCCTATATGTGTTCCCTGTGTGATGCCTAACTGTCTCACTGAGGCTCTGCTAACCAGAACCTCAGTGGTTATGCTATCTCTGCTTTCAAAATTTTTCACTAACAGGCTAGTGACTAAATTTACCAATTCACATTGGCATACTGGTACACCCATATAATTCCCTAGTATATGGTACTGAGGTACCCAGGGTATTGAGTGTTCCAGGAGATCCCTATGGGCTGCAGCATTTCTTTTGCCACCCATAGGGAGCTCTGACAATTCTTACACAGGCCTGCCAGTGCAGCCTGCGTGAAATAACGTCCACGTTATTTCACAGCCAATTACCACTGCACTTAAGTAACTTATAAGTCACCTATATGTCTAACCTTCACCTAGTGAAGGTTGGGTGCAAAGTTACTTAGTGTGTGGGCACCCTGGCACTAGCCAAGGTGCCCCCCACATCGTTCAGGGCAAATTCCCCGGACTTTGTGAGTGCAGGGACACCATTACACGCATGCACTATACATAGGTCACTACCTATGTATAGCGTCACAATGGTAACTCCGAACATGGCCATGTAACATGTCTAAGATCATGGAATTGTCCCCCCAATACCAATTTGGTATTGGGGGGACAATTCCATGATCCCCCGGGTCTCTAGCACAGTACCCGGGTACTGCCAAACTGCCTTTCCGGGGTCGCCACTGCAGCTGCTGCTGCCAACCCCTCAGACAGGTTTCTGCCCTCCTGGGGTCCAGGCAGCCCTGGCCCAGGAAGGCAGAACAAAGGATTTCCTCTGAGAGAAGGTGTTACACCCTCTCCCTTTGGAAATAGGTGTGAAGGCTGGGGAGGAGTAGCCTCCCCCAGCCTCTGGAAATGCTTTGATGGGCACAGATGTTGCCCATCTCTGCATAAGCCGGTCTACACCGGTTCAGGGATCCCCCAGCCCTGCGCTGGCGCGAAACTGGACAAAGGAAAGGGGAGTGACCACTCCCCTGACCTGCACCTACCAGGGGAGGTGCCCAGAGCTCCTCCACTGTGTCCCAGTCCTCTGCCATCTTGGAAACAGAAGTGTTGGGGGCACACTGGACTGCTCTGAGTGGCCAGTGCTAGCAGGTGACGTCAGAGGCTCCTTCTGATAGGTTCTTACCTCTCTTGGTAGCCAATCCTCCTTCCTAGGTAGCCAAACCTCCTTTTCTGGCTATTTAGGGTCTCTGCTTTGGGGAATTCTTTAGATAACGAATGCAAGAGCTCACCAGAGTTCCTCTGCATCTCCCTCTTCACCTTCTACCAAAGGATCGACCGCTGACTGCTCAGGACGCCTGCAAAACCGCAACAAAGTAGCAAGACGACTACCAGCAACATTGTAGCGCCTCATCCTGCTGGCTTTCTCGACTGTTTCCAGGTGGTGCGTGCTCTGGGGGTAGCCTGCCTTCACCCTGCACCAGAAGCTCAGAAGAAATCTCCAGTGGGTCGATGGAATCTTCCCCCTGCTAACGCTGGCACCAAAAGACTGCAACACTGGTCCTCTGGGTCCCCTCTCATCCTGACGAGCGTGGTCCCTGGAACTCAGCAACTCTTTCCAAGTGACTCTTCAGTCCAAGTTTGGTGGAGGTAAGTCCTTGCCTCCCCACGCTAGACTGCATTGCTGGGTACCGCGTGATTTGCAGCTGCTCCGGCTCCTGTGCACTCTTCCAGGGTTTCCTTCGTGCACAGCCAAGCCTGGGTCCCCGACACTCCTTCCTGCAGTGCACAACCTTCTGAGTTGTCCTCCGGCGTCGTGGGACTCCCTTTTGTGACTTCGCGTGGACTCTGGTTCACTCTTCTTCCAAGTGCCTGTTAGGGTACTTCTGCGGGTGCTGCCTGCTTCTGTGAGGGCTCCCTGAGTTGCTGGGCGCCCCCCTCTGTCTCCTCCTCCAAGTGGCGACATCCTGGTCCCTCCTGGGCCACAGCAGCACCCAAAAACCTCTACCGCGACTCTTGCAGCTAGCAAGGCTTGTTTGCTGTCTTTCTGCATGGGAACACCTCTGCAAGCTTCATCGCGACGTGGGACATCCGTCTTCCAAAGGAGAAGTCCCTAGTCCTCTTCTTTCTTGCAGAACTCCAAGCTTCTTCCACCCGGTGGCAGCTTCCTTGCACCCTCAGCTGGCATTTCCTGGGCTCCTGCCCACTCTCGACACTGTTGCGACTATTGGACTTGGTCCCCTTGTCTTACAGGTACTCCGGTCCGGAAATCCACTGTTGTTGCATTGCTGGTGTTTGTTCTTCCTGCGGAATCCCCCTATCACGGCTTCTGTGCTCTCTGGGGGTAGTAGGTGCACTTTACACCTACCTCTCAGGGTCTTGGGGTGGGCTATTTTTCTAACCCTCACTGTTTTCTTACAGTCCCAGCGACCCTCTACAAGCTCACATAGGTCTGGGGTCCATTTGTGGTTCTCATTCCACTTTTGGAGTATATGGTTTGTGTTGCCCCTATACCTATGTGCGCCTATTGCAATCTATTGTAATTCTACACTGCTTGCATTACTTTTCTTGCTATTACTTACCTAATTTTGGTTTGTGTACATATAACTTGTATGTATATATATTACCTTCTTACTGAGGGTACTCACTGAGATACTTTTGGCATATTGTCCTAAAAATAAAGTACCTTTATTTTTAGTAACTCTGTGTATTGTGTTTTCTTATGATATTGTGCATATGATATAAGTGGTATAGTAGGAGCTTTACATGTCTCTTAGTTCAGCCTAAGCTGCTTTGCCATAGCTACCTTCTATCAGTCTAAGCTGCTAGAAACACCTCTTCTACACTAATAAGGGATAACTGGACCTGGCACAAGGTGTAAGTACCTCTGGTACCCACTACAAGCCAGGCCAGCCTCCTACAGAGGATTTCTTTTATTGTGGTGGTCCTAGACACAATGCCATTCAAGGCCTTTCCTCCACCACAGTGAATCTGAGACATTCAGGATGTGACCCTGCTGTTTCAGGCTCAATATGGGTCGTGTGAGAACAGCTCCAAGGCTTCTTGGATTCCTGATCTCATGACATTTTTTCATCAGAGATGGCACATATGGGCCCTGCAGTGGCGCACTCTTTTCAGAGGCCCCAGCATCAGGCTTCCCATCCAGATCGCCCATGAAACAGCTCAGGATCTTCTGTGGGGGCAGATCACTCTCTTTCACACCCAGAATTTACAGTTATGATAGATGCATCTCTGCTACAGTGTGTGTGTTCTTGTGTGTGTGTGTGTGTTGGGAAGGACAGGGGCACCTAGGGTAGATGAAGGTAACTGGGTTCTGATCTCCATCGGAAAGCCAGCTCCTTATCAGATTTCTGGAGATCCGAACCATCTGTCTGGCCTTAAATCTTTCCAACCATCCGATCATGGGAAGCTGGTGCAGGTCTTCATAAACAACACAACCCCATATGGTACTGCAACAAATTAGGCAGACTGGGGTCCTGAATCCTGTGCCTGAAGGCCCTAAGTCTCTAGAGGTGACTGGACCATAAGAACTACTTTCCAGTAGCCAACCAATTACTAGGATCTCTGACTGAGCAGAGCAGATGAGCTTAGCAGACATCAGCTGATGAATCATGAATGGCATCTCATCAATGGCATCTCCATCACGAGGTGGCAGGGGCCATCTTTAAACATTGGGGCAGGCCATGGTTAGCTCTGTTTTCTAGAGTTGGGAACAAGCAGTGTCAAAACTACTGCAAACTGGAGTTTTCTTCCAGGAGAGTCACTGAGAGATCTAAACCAACTGAAGTAGGACACCATGTCTCAGGTATGCATTCCCACTGCTACTTCTCCTAAGTTCTGAGGAAAATCAGTATAGATCAGGCCCGAGTCCTCCTAATTAGCCTGGACTGGATCAGGAGAGTATGACAAACAGAGCTCCTGACAAGTAGCTCCTAATGGATACATCTAGCTGCAGATTCTTCAAATTTAGACTATTTTCAAGGCACCAGAGTTGATCCAGATAGCTTTCAGAAATGCTCCTGCACTCCACAAGGTGCCACCATGAGGCTCCGCCCTTTGTTGGCCATGGATACACATGAGGTATGTCTTTGGTGTCTGGAATTGGGCCACCATTTGAAGGCATGCAGCAGCTGTGCACTTTTGCATCGTAACACAAGCCGGGACTGGGAGGCAAAGCTGTACGTTGGCAAGCTCCAGAATTACACCTTAAGCGATCCTGCTTAAACTTCAGTTTGCTGGCCGGGCCTGGTCCCACTCTAAAGGCAAGTCCTGTGAAGAGTACACCTTTCAGTCAAGATCTTTCAGTAATTATAAGTTGAAGTTTTAAAAATAAGTGCTGCAGGATGCATCCTCATCCCACCGTTCTTGTCAAAGGAGATGGCACAAGGGTGTAAAAAAACTAGTCATTCTTCTCTGTGGTTTCCAAGTACGGAGCTGATCCCCCAATTGATCCAGATGTGCCTTGAATTCCCCGGCTTATCGGTGACAACTAACCAAATTACCAGTGACACTACAGTAATTGGAAACCTTCAAAGAGTCCGTGCATCAGATCTTGAGCAGGGGCCTCCAATTAGCTTTCTGACACCAGGACAGCCATCAGCAAAAACTGGCCCCCTTGGGACCCATTGGGACCCATTTTGGACACAATACTGACTCCGGTATGGCCGCCTACTCCATCACCTACACCCGTGCCAGGCTGCAGCTTCTCGACGCAGGTGCCGACGTCCCTAACAACAGAGAACGTAATTCTAGTTCTGATGTCTGACCCGAATCAACTGCAGCCTGATCCCAAACATCACGCTACAAAGTAAGGAAAGTGATTGCAGTTGTCTTACAGACTGATTCTGTACCGGCATTTCTACTGAGACAGTCATGCCAAGAGAAGCTCCAATATCTTTTTGTGTACGAATCTGACCAAGGCACACCAGAAGGAGGAGATGATGGTGGAGGGGGATGATGATTAAATAAATTAATATTTTTACACAGACATACAAGAAGCCAGTGAGCTTGATACCGCCCCGTAACCTGAGAAAATGCATCATTCGCAGTTGTATTTTGGAGGACAAATGAAGTGCTGAATTTAGAGTTGCTCTCTGTTGTAACCAAAACTAATGTCCTTACAAAAATCTTACACTCAGGACCAGTTACGTCTGCGCTATTGCTCCCTTTCAATGAGGCCTTTATTGACAGTTTGATCCGGACTTGGTCCAGATCTTGTTCCTATAGGCCATTGAATAGACAGGTGGCCAGATGTCATAGGTTGGCTCCTCGAGACCCCGATTTTCTCCCCAAGCGCCCTGCTCTAGAGAGTTTAGTGATGCAGCCCAGTTAATCCAAATTCTTTCCCATCATCATCTCCAGATAAGGGAATATAAATGAACTGAGGCCTTCGCGAAACAGATGTTCTCTTCAGCAAGTTTGGTACTGTGAACAATTAACTCTGTTTGCTTGTTAGGTTGCAATAGTCAGCAAATTCTTGCCTGGAAGACTTTAGAGCCTCTCTGGCACAGATGAGAGAAGATAGCCAGGATGCTATCAAATATGTGATGTGCACTGGTGTTACCACTTCTGACTGGGAAGGACAGTCATCACTAGCCTTATACCTGCTTGGATGCTTCCTACAGCTTTTTTTTTTTTTTTAAAGAGATTTGTAAGTTTCGCTCATTGATATGCCCTTTGACTCTCACCTCCTTGGCGAGAATGTGGATTCTTCCCTTGAGCAGTTTAAAGGTAGTAGAGCTGTAACACGCTTCCTGGGACTGTTGACCCCTGCTAAGCAGTTCCCTCATAGTTTTTTTTAATTTAGGGGCTATTCGAGAGGACTGGCGTATAGAAGGCATCAATCACCTTTTGAGGTCATTTGACAGGGACCTGGCAGGCAGCACGCAGGCCATTGAGGACTCAAGTCCTCCCAGTCCCCTTCACCTGCAGCATCTGCATCTAAGCTACTTTCATTTACCCCTACCAAAGCATACCTCTCCCACTGGGGGGGAAAAGTTGATTTTTCCTCCAAGGGTAGCGATCCTTTATGTCAGGCAAGTAGTTCATTCAAATTGTTCAGCATGGCTGAGCCCTAATGTAGGGAGTTGGCTCTGTAAATACTATCTCAAAGTAAGAGATAGTGTGCACAGAGTCCAAGGGTTCCCCTTAGAGGTAAGATAGTGGCAAAACTAGATCATTCTAAAGCCCTATTTTGTGGTAGTGTGGTCGGGCAGTAGGCTTATCAGAGGGTAGTGTTAAGCATTTGTTGTACACACATAGGCAATAAATGAGGAACACACACTCAAAGACTTAACTCCAGGCCAATAGGTTGTATATAGAGAAATATATTTTCTTAATTTATTTTTAGACCCACAAGTTCAAGATTTGAAGTAAATACATAAAATGCAAGGTACTCCACACAGGTAAGTTAGGAACTTTGAATTAGAGCAATAACATATACAGTTTTTGTTAAAATGGCAATAAGCTATTTTAAAAGTAGACCGTGCAAAAATCAACAGTTCCTAGGGGAGGTAAGTATTGGTTAGATTGTGAGGTAAGTAAGAGACTTACAAGTCTCAGTTCCTGGGCATAGGCTTCCCACCGTTGGGGGTTCAGGGCAACCCTAAACTTACCACACCAGCAGCTCAGGGACGGTCAGGTGCAGAGGTCAAAGTGGTGCCCAAAACACATAGGCGCCTATGAGAACAGGGGTGCTCCGATTCAGGTCTGCCAGCAGGTAAGTACCCGCGTCCTCGGGGGCAGACCAGGGGGGTTTTGTAGAGCACTGGGGGGGACACAAGTAGGCACACGAAACACACCCTCAGCGGCACAGGGGTGGCCGGGTGCAGTGTGCAAAGCAGTTGTCGGGTTTAGAATATGAATCAATGGAGGGACCCGGGGTCACTCTGGCGGTGCAGGCAGGGCAGACGATGGCTTCTCGGGCCAGCCACCAACTGGGCAAGACAGAGGGTTGCCTGGTGGTCACTCCTGCACTGAGGTTCAGTTCCTTCTGGTCCTGGGGCTGCGGGTGCAGTGCTTGGTCCAGACGTTGGGTCCCTTGTTACAGGCAGTCGCGGTCAGGGGGAGCTTCTGGATTTGTAGTGAATCCTAGTTCGGTTTAATGGGATAACAGGAGTTAGCTTAGCCTCTGGCTTGAAGACTCGTGCCCCGTCACCTAGTGATTTTTAACAGAGGGCATCACCACCATCGCTGATATCGATGCTGCACATCATCTTGGCGCTGACCCAGTCTTCGTGTCCCTGCGGAGTCTGTGATGGAATGAGGTCTCTAAGGTAAAGAGGGTTGGGGGGTCCTCTCTTGGACATGCATTGGCAGATTAGGTTTAGCAAACTCAGCTCTCCTTTAGGTAGGAGGTTAGGCCTTTCACATTAGGGTATTAGTGCATATTACATCTCATATGTCTTTTCTATGCATTGCAAGAGGTCTTTGTAATAATGACTCTCGTCTTCACAATTCTGCTTCTTGCATTATTCATTATCCTAATCATTGCAGCCCATGCAACTTATCGCAAATTGCAGTTATGTTAAATAAAAACTATTGAAACTTTACTGCATCTTTGTCATTGCCTGTGTTTGTATGAGACATAATGGGGGTTATTCTAACTTTGGAGGAGTGTTAATCCGTCCCAAAAGTGACGGATATACCACCAGCCGTATTACGAGTTCCATAGGATATAATGGACTCGTAATACGGCTGGTGGTAAATCCGTCACTTTTCCGTCACTTTTGGGACGGATTAACACCTCCTCCAAAGTTAGAATAACCCCCAATATATCTGTGAGAAAGGGGTAATCTCCATTTAACTACGACACTCCCTGAGATGTCTTATTCTTGAGTTCATGTGTAAAGGCTGCCACAAATCACCTTTTACTATTGTGTTTCTGGTGAGGTGCTGCTAGTGAGCCGGTAAGTTTGGGACAACAGTTGCGACTTGTTGTAGGATAGGCATAGTTGCCTACAAGCAAAAGTACTGTCATCCTTTAACCAGCAGTCTTGCCCAGAGCAAGGGTCCAAACTACGACATGGCGCACCAACGATGGTGTTTAGGCACTAATTTACGGATACCCCGACTATCACTGTCTCACAGACAACAGGTACCCAAAGTACCATTATACGGAGACGTCCGTGGTCTTTGGGAAAATCCTCCTCAGCTGAAAAGGTAACACCTGACTAAGCTGTAGGTTGTTCAAGCTCGAACTCATAAAAGGACTTGTACTCACCAGTTTGGTGTTTCGTTTCTCTAAACAAAATGGCTGCTGCCATAGACATTCCTGAAAATGCTAGACAAGCATTAACACAACATTTATTAATGCATGGTCTTACAGATGAGGGTGGGGATGTTACTCCTATAATAGAAGCTAATGAGGCATACCAAACAGAAACATTTTACTGTTGGGTCACCTTTCCTGAGGTCGACCAAAGAACACATACGTTCCACACACATGAAATTGCGAACGTACCTCAACGGTACCGAGCATACCAGTATCATGAAATATTGCTCACATACCAAGAGCATCAGAACTGTTTCGAAGGCACCCTACCACATGTACTACAAAGAGTGAGGTTAGGTCCATTAAGTAATGACGGACCAACATGGCCTACGTTTGCCACATACACACCTCACCCAGGCATACAAAATATGGCGATAGCAGATCTGCGAGATTTATATAATGAATTGGTGACATTATTATATAGACGATTAGTTCAGTTCGTAATGCGAACATTGAACACAACACCAGCGCGACCAGCACCGCCATCACCTGGTGGTTATCAATTGGCTACTGGGATTAATCCACAAACAGTACATACTATTATGGGTAAAGTACCCGCGGAACGGGAAAAAATACAGTTCTGGATTGCCCAGAAAACTAATCAGCTGGAAGCTGTGTTTCCCCATACGGGACCAAAGGAAACACAGACTGCTCACTATGTGCTTGCCTTTTGGAATGGTTCCCCCGGTGGATGACTGTGCCACATGGGGTATAGTCTTCGCTGCCATATATACTACCACACCTGGTACCCCGACACTTGCTAATTTACCGGAAGTGCTAAAACAAATACAAAATGAGCATGGGGCTGCACCAGCCCTGGATTTGGGGATGAAATTAATGCGTAACTTTGACGCAGTTTCCTCAATAATACTCAGTAATATTAAAGGGGAAGCAGTAGCACTGGCAGTACGCCAGCGCCTCCGGGAAACTCCACACCAGGAACAAGAGAGACAGCTACCGAAAATAATTTCCGACACCTATACTAGTATAGGCCTCAATAGTTTAGGAGCCAAACCAAAGAAATTGGAGTTACAATGTACCACTCGTAAAGAGGGTACAAAGCAGGCACAGGAGGGCTCTAAAAAGCGCTAGGACAAACAAAAAGATTTCAAAGAAAGAAGAAATAAGAGAGCTGATTCTCCACACCCGGAGAACTCCGAAAGGAGATATAATATCAGAAATAGGGAAACATTAAAACTCCAGACAGATATACTGATTCACGTCCCTCTTGTTCCTTTCAGGACGCACCGGATAGACGTAGCGAGAGAGGGGGCCGTCAAGATGGACGTCCTGAATACATGAAAGAAAAGACTCACAACATTCTACCATTAAAAAAGAAGAAAAGACTCCTCAGCAAAAGCCACAGTTTAAAAAGAAGGTGGCGGCACTGACAGCTAAAAAATGCCAGTATACTTGAGAACACTGTTGAGGAACAAGACGTGGGCAGTGACTCTGTTAGACAGTGCGGCAGAGGTCACGATATGTCGCCAGAGTCTGAAAGATCATCCGGATGCGACAGCAACTAGCGATTTACATTGTGGTTGAAACAGCGGATGGCCGCGTTCTCCCCCGATAGGCTTTATGATTTAAAAATTCAGATAGAGGGAGACGTGGAGCGCACTATAAGGGTGATATTTTGGGATGAACTTACTAGTGATGTCCTATTAGCCAAAAGAGACTGGCCACCTGAACACGTCCTCATGCTCCCACATGGGGAAGATGTCATTTTGCCTTCTTTCTCCGATCTTGTTCTGGAAGCAGACAAAGAAGCCTATACTTCTGAATGGGCTTTTGCGCAGGCACCTGCGTTATATTGCAATCATGTAGGTTGGGACAAGGAGTCTCTTGTCATGTTATTCCCGTTAGGTCTACACCCCAACCGCAGCCACAATATCCTGTCAAACATGAAGCAAAAGCTCTGGTGAGGGAGATCCTCACCCAGCTTGAGTACCAGGGAGTGATTGAGCCCTGTACATCTGCAGTGAATAATCCGTTATTCCCCGTTGCAAAGCCGGACCATTCATATAGAATAGTCATTGATTATAGACACTTAAATAGTCATACACACATATGCTATACACAATTCACACAGCACGGCACTAATAAACAATATAGTGTGTAAAAAATATAAAACAACATTAGACATAACTAATGGATTCTTCTGCCAGAATTTAGCACATGAAAGTCGGGACCTGAGTGCATTCTCATTTGGCTCTCAGAAACGCTTTTGTCGTTTACCTCAAGGCTATAAAAATAGCCCAGGGCTATTTTCAGCCTCTATAACATCAACATAACATGATATTGATTCCGAGGCGTTATCCTATGTGGATGACCTATATCTCACAAACGACGTCCTCGACATTCATCTTGCAAGGGTCGATCGGATCATTTTGGGATTTGCAGACCTCGGTTACAAATTCAATTTTAAGAAAAGCAAGATAGCCTTTCTTAGCATATCATTCCTGGGATATGAGCTATCAAACGAGGGAAAGAGCCTGGCCCGCACTTTCTCGAAAAATGTGCTGAACTGCACCCTCCTAACACACTTAAACTACAGTCATAACTAGGTTTCTTTAACTTTGGCAGAACATACATTTCAGATTATGCACGACGGATCAAGCCACTTTATGACTAGGTTCAACCCAATTTTTCTAGCAGACACTGGATGGTTGAACACACCCGCATCCTTAGGGAAATGCAACAGGACCTGCTAGAAGCTAAACACTTGCACACAAGTGACAATAAAAATATTTGGTCATCAGAATAATTGCAGGTGCCATTGGATTTACTTATGTCACCTTCAATGAGGATGACACGGTTACCCATTGCATATAAATCACATTTATACTCCAATGCTGAACAGCGTTTTGCACCTACAGAAAGATTCTGAAGGCAGTTCAGATGGCCATCTTAAGAGAGGCCACTTGCCCAGGGAAAACATATTATTGTTGTCTCCCCCCGGTGCCGGCCTTAGAGGCTGTCACCAAATCAAGCGTTCCTAACGCTAAAGCATTACATCCACGTTGGATTCAATGGGCAACGTCTCTGACTGCCACAGATGTTGATTGTATATTCGATCCAAAACTTCAGAAAAGAGTTTCTCCAGTACGAACAAGAGTACCCCACTCCACTAAATATCTTGCCACTAGACAACTACCATACAGTCATATACACTGATGGTTCAGCACAACCGGCTGTAGGTACTAAACATCAATACTCAGCAGCTTGGGCAGCCGTGAGCGGAGTGATGGAAGATGGAGTCTTCCACCCTCACAATACCTACACGCAGGCCACAGGGGACTGCACAGCCCAGTTTGCTGAGCTTAAAGCTCTTATACTAGCGCTCGAACATACTGAGCCATGATGCCGGACTTTAATAGTCTGTGACTCTTATTACTGCGTCCAGTCATACAATGACTATCTCAGTCATTGGAAACTGAACGGGTCTAGAGATTCTAAGGGGAACACCATTAAACACAAAATATTGTGGGGGAGGGTGGCTGATCTTAAGGATAAGCTGCCATGTGTCCATGTAGTACATACATTGGGCCACCAACGTGTAGAAGTGCACGTTACTGGCAATACATTGGCTGATGAAGCGGCCAAAGCAGCAGTAGCTACGGCTTCTGTGGCTGCAGTGACTCGTTCTCAGACGAGATTGGATAATGAAATATTGACTGCCGTTAAAGCCTCAGCTGCATGCAAGCCCCTTCCGAAAGGATACCCTACAAACTATACTTACCATATCAGTGCACAGAATGTTGCTTACACTGCAATTCCTGGGGTTGGAGATCGAGTGATCCCAATGAAGACCAGAGATTAGATCTAATTAAAGCAGCGCATGAGGGTGTCGCTTCTGCACATGCTGGTATATTGGCCACGATAACACTCCTACAGAAACGCTTCTGGTGGCCTGGTCTATGCAGACGAACAAAGCAGTATGTCCTTTCCTGTGACATTTGCCAGCAGATAAAGGGCTCTAATATCAAACACCCACCACAGACATTCCTCTTAGTGTCCAACAGGCCACTACAGTGTGTGTACCTGGACCATTGTGGTAACTTACAGCCTGATGGTGCATACAAATACATTTTAGTCGCTGTAGATTCTTGTTCTAGATTCCTGTGGGTATGGCCACAGCGGTCGGCTGACGCCCAGACTGTTATAAAAGACTTGCTGATCTTTATGGGTACATATGCGGTTGCAGCATTCCATTCGGACCAGGGCCCTACATTTGTCTCTAAGGCATTCAGGGACACCATGGGGACGATGGGTGTTGAACTCCATTACTCCTCACCATACCATCCCGAGGGAAGTTCGGTCGTGGAGAGGCGGAATCATGATCTAAAGCAGTCCTTAATAGTATTAGGTTCAGGCCGCAGTTGGTTACATCACCTACGCAATCTCGGTCTCGAAGGTCGTTACGTGTTGTGGACATGTTTTGTTTCCCCCCACACTAGAGATAAAAGTATCTGACATGTGGCCCCACATAGATACTATTAATGTGAACTATGACAAGCTGAGCAGGCGAAAGGTGCTATTGTTTCAAAAACAGGTCGCCTTGACATCCGCAAAGGAGACGTATGCTTTCCAGACTGCAAGATCATCAGCTGAGATACAATCCCTATTAAATACCAACTTCCCCAAGCACTTTGGAGAACTGGTATCCAGAATATTCAATGCTTCAAGCACCACTGGGATTGTTCATTTCTTTAAGTCTGTCGGGTCTGGTTTCGTGTCCATCTTCCAGGCTGTCTTCGGAGTCATCCCGTCAGCCATCCATTCGCTCTTTTCAAGTGTGTTTGGTGGCTTTTCAATTATTTTGGCTTTGATTGGCGGACTACTACTGCTATTTCTTCTGATTCGCAGTGATTGTTTCTTTCCAGCATCGCAGAGCAATGGAGCCGCTCCCACCAACTCCACTGTGCCGTGAGCGCATGGTTCGGATCTTCGGTGCACCCTTGCTGGTGGAATTGGAGCATGACTGGTCATTGTCATTTCGGCCCCTTCTCTGGTTTAGCAAACCCAGTTCTCATTTAGGTAGGAGGTTAGGCCTTTCACATTAGGGTATTAGGGCATATTACATCTTGTATGTCTTTTCTATGCATTGCAAGATGGTGGGGGTCTTTGTAATAATGACACTCTTCTTCACAATTCTGTTTCTTGTATTATTTATTATCCTAATCATTGCAGCCCATGCAACTTATCGCAAATTGCAGTTACGTTAAATAAAAACTATTGAAACTTTACTGCATCTTTGTCATTGCCTGTGTTTGTATGAGACATGATATATCTGTGAGAAAGGGGTAATCTCCGTTTAACCACGACACTCCGAGATGTCTTATTCTTGAGTTCATGCATAAAGGCTGCCACAAATCACCTTTTACTATTGTGTTTCTGGTGAGGTGCTGCTAGTGAGCCGGTAAGGTTGGGACAACAGTTGCGACTTGTTGTAGGATAGGCATAGTCGCCCACAAGCAAAAGTACTGTCATCCTTTAACCAGCAGTCTTGCCCAGAGCATGGGTCCAAACTACGACAGATTCTCTCTGCATGCATCGCTGTGGAGATCCAGGGGGGGGGGTCGCCTGGGAGTCCTCCCTGTGGTGTTTGCTCTCTAGATCTCGAGTCGGGGGCGTCGGGTGCAGAGGGTGAAGTCTCACTCTTCCGGTGGGAAGAGTGAAGTTCTTTAAAGTTGCAAAGTTGCTGTTGAAATTGAGCAGAGCAGCTGCTCACGGGAGTTTCTTGGTCCATTAGTCCAGGGCAGTCCTCTGAGGCTTCAGAGGTCACTGATCCTTGTCGGATGCGTCTCTGGTGGCAGGTTTTCGAGTCGGGAGAGACAGGCCAGTAGGGCTGGGGCCAAAGCAGTTGTCTTCCATCTTCTCTGCAGGGCTTGTAGGTCAGCAGTCCTTCTTCTTTCTTCAGGTTGCAGGAATCTCATTTCCTGGGTTCAGGGGTGCCCCTAAATACTAAATTTAGGGGTGTGTTAAGGTCTGGGAGGGCAATAGCCAATGGCTACTGTCCTAGAGGGTGGCTACACCCTCTTTGTGCCTCCTCCCTGAGGGGAGGGGGGCACATCTCTAATCCTGTTGGGGGAATCCTCCAAACTTAAGATGGATTTCTAAGGGCAGAGGTCACCTCAGGGCACCTTAGGGGCTGTCCTGACTGGTGGGTGACTACTTCTTGTTTTTCTAATTATCTCCTCCAGCCTTGCCGCCAAAAGTGGGGGCAGTGGCCGGAGGGGCCAGCATCTCCACTAGCTGGGATGCCCTGTGGTGCTGTAACAAAGGGGGGTGAGCCTTTGAGGCTCACCGCCAGGTGTTATAGTGCCTGCAGGGTAAGGTGAGAAGCACCTCCACCCAGTACAGGCTTTGTTCCTGGTCACAGAGTGACAAAGGTACTCTCCCCATGTGGCCAGCAACTCGTCTGGTTGTGGCAGGCTGGCAGAAACTGGTCAGCCTAACACTAGATGTCGGATTGGTATTCAGGGGACATCTCTAAGATGCCTTCAGGGTGCATTTTGCAGTAAATTCCACACTGGTATCAGTGTGCATTTACTGTGCTGAGAAGTTTGATACCAAACTTCCCAGATTTCAGTGTAGCCATTATGGAACTGTGGAGTTCGTGTTTGACAAACTCCCAGATCATATTCTCTTATGGCTACCCTGCACTTACAATGTCTAAGGTTTTGCTTAGACACTGTAGGGGCATAGTGCTCATACACATATGCCCGCACCTGTGGTATAGTGCATCCTGCCTTAGGGCTGTGAGGCCTGCTAGAGGGGTGACTTACCTATGCCACAGGCAGTGTGAGGTTGGCATGGCACTATGAGGGGAATGTGTCATGTCGACTTAGTAATTTTCTCCCCACCAGCAAACACAAGCTGTGAGGCAGTGTGCGTGTGCTGAGTGAGGGGTCCCCATGGTGGCATAAGACATGCTGCATCCCTTAGAGACCTTCCATGGCACCAGGGCCCTTGGTACCAGGGGTACCATTTACAAGGGACTTACCTGAGTGCCAGGGTTGTGCCAATTGTGCAAACAAAGGTACAGTTTAGGGAAAGAACATTGGTGCTGGTGCCTAGTTAGCAGGGTCCCAGCACACTTTCAATCATAACTTGGCATCAGTAAAAGGCAAAAAGTAAGGGGGTAACCATGCCAAGGAGGCATTTCCTTACACCTACATTTTCTTTTCACTCCACCACATCCCCCCATCAACTTTTGGAAGAGCACTTCTAGTCCACTGCAGTAGGTGCGTGCGTTTCTCTCCAAGGGAGCCATCAAGAGGGTCCCGGAATCCAGAAGGAGGAGAGGGTCACGGCTGACAAGATTTCCGTGTGCTGAAAAAGGATGGCGAGTTCAGTCCAGCCTGGATATTCAGCCTCTAAATGCTTTCCTCAAGAAGAAAAAATTTAAGATGCTCACACTTGCCCAGATTCTAACGACATTGGACCTAAGAAACTGGATGGTGCCCTTGGACCTGCAGAAAGCATACTTTTTTTACATGTCCTGTGGTCACACAAGCATTATCTGAGGTTCAGGATTTTTCAGGAGCATTTTCAGTGTGCTTCCTACATGTAGAAGACTAGCTCTCTTCAGTCACTCGTAGGCCACCTCCGGGTGACCGAGAACCTCTTGACGTTGTTGGAATTTGTGATCAACTAACGGAAGTTTCACCTGATTCCATCATCGAGGATTCCTTTCATTGAAGTTGTCCTGAATATGTAACAGTTCATGGCCTTCCCTCCATTATGACAAGTGCAAGTAATTTGGGCTGAGCTCACGATGTTTCAGCCTCAGCCCTGGGTCTCGGTGAGACCAAACTCAGAGACTTAGTGGCCTTTTAGCCTACAGCGTCCTCTATGCTGACTACGTCATGTGGCATATGAAGGCTATGCTACGGAATCTAAAGTTCCAATGGGCCCAGCACCAAGGAAAACCTCTCGGATGCTTTTCAGATTACAGAGGAAACTGCCCACGATCTGCAGTGATGGCTGCTCCATCGCAATTGAACTGTCAGCAAAGACCTCTCCATTACCCATGCAGAGTTGACAGTGATGAGAGATGCATTACTCCTAGGTTTGGAAAGGTCACCTAGTGAAGGTGTAGACCAGAGGACTCTGGTCTCCAGCAGAAACCCGGTTGCATGTGAATCTGCTGGAGTTGTGGGCGATTCAACTGGCGTTGATGGGCTCCCTGCATCCATCAAGGGTAGGCTGGCGCACGTTCTCACAGGCAACATCAGTGCCATGTGGTTCTGCAGCATAATGGGTAGTGTGGGGTCATAGATCCTTTGGCAAAAGGCTCTGAGCCTCAGAAGTTGGCAGAGCATCAGAGCATTTCCCTGATTGTCCTCCTGGCGGGTTCCTTAGATGCCAGGGTGGACAAACTGAGCTGTGGTTTTTTGGCAGATTACAAATGGTGCCTACAACCCAAGATGGTGCAAAGTATCTTCTGGAACTGGGGAGAACCAGAGCTAAACATTTTCGCCACAGTTTAGAACACACAGTGTCAATGTTTTTGTGTGTTTCCCAATGGAAAGTCATACAAAGATGCATTCTGGCTGAAATGGAACATGGAACTCCTGTACACCTTCCAACCCCTGCCTCTCCTACCCTGAGTTCTTAAAAAGATCAGGAATGATCTGACCCAAGTCATCCTCTTGGCTCTGAAATAGGGCAGGATTTTGTGTTGCACAGAACTTCTGGGCATGGACATCTGGCCTCCGATCAGGCTCCCACTTCCAGTGGGCAACAGGGCAGGATTCTTCACCCAAGCCTGCACAATCTACACCTCTGTGTGTAGAGATTGAGCTAAGGCAGTTAGCTGCATTTGATCCACCATCCTAAACGGTGGATGGCAATCTTGCCGTCAATCATCTTTCCACGAAGTCCATATTGCCGGGCAGTGGGGCACATTTATGGCCTGGTGTGGAGTCCACAAGATATACAAATTATACTGCTGAATGTTCTTTTGTTGGTTCTTGTGAGAAAGTAGCCTCTTTCTAGCCTTGTTACCCCCACTTTTGGCCTGTTTGTGAGTGTATGTCAGGGTGTTTTCACTGTCTCACTAGGATCCTGCCAGCCAGGGCCCAGTGCTCATAGTGAAGACACTGTTTTCAGTATGTTTGTTATGTGTCACTGGGACCCTGCTAGCCAGGACCCCAGTGCTCATAAGTTTGTGACCTATATGTATGTGTTCCCTGTGTGATGCCTAACTATCTCACTGAGGCTCTGCTAACCAGAACCTCAGTGGTTATGCTCTCTCTGTACAAAATTGTCACTAACAGGCTAGTGACCAATTTCACCAATTCATATTGGCATACTGGGGCACCCTTATAATTACCTAGTTTATGGTACTGAGGTACCCAGGGTATTGGGGTTCCAGGAGATCCCTATGGGCTGCAGCATTTCTTTTGCCACCCATAGGGAGCTCTGACAATTCTTACACAGGCCTGCCACTGCAGCCTGAGTGAAATAACGTCCAGGTTATTTCACAGCCATTTACCACTGCACTTAAGTAACTTATAAGTCACCTATATGTCTAACCTTTACCTGGTAAAGGTTGGGTGCTAAGTTACTTAGTGTGTGGGCACCCTGGCACTAGCCAAGGTGCCCCCACATTGTTCAGGGCAAATTCCCCGGACTTTGTGAGTGCGGGGACACCATTACACGTGTGCACTATACATAGGTCACTACCTATGTATAGCGTCACAATGGTAACTCCGAACATGGCCATGTAACATGTCTAAGATCATGGAATTGTCACCCCAATGCCATTCTGGCATTGGGGAGACAATTCCATGATCCCCCGAGTCTCTAGCACAGACCCGGGTACTGCCAAACTACCTTTCCCGGGGTTTCACTGCAGCTGCTGCTGCTGCCAACCCCTCAGACAGGTTTCTGCCCTCCTGGGGTCCAGCCAGGCTTGGCCCAGGAAGGCAGAACAAAGGACTTCCTCAGAAAGAGGGTGTTACACCCTCTCCCTTTGGAATAAGGTGTCAGGGCTGGGAAGGAGTAGCCTCCCCCAGCCTCTGGAAATGCTTTGATGGGCACAGATGGTGCCCATCTCTGCATAAGCCAGTCTACACCGGTTCAGGGATCCCCCAGCCCTGCTCTGGCGTGAAACTGGACAAAGGAAAGGAGAGTGACCACTCCCCTGACCTGCACCTCCCCTGGGAGGTGCCCAGAGCTCCTCCAGTGTGCTCCAGACCTCTGCCATCTTGGAAACAGAGGTGCTGCTGGCACACTGGACTGCTCTGAGTGGCCAGGGCCAGCAGGTGACATCAGAGACTCCTTCTGATAGGCTCTTACCTGTGTTGCTAGCCTATCCTCCTTCCTAGGTAGCCAAACCTCCTTTTCTGGCTATTTAGGGTCTCTGCTTTGGGGAATTCTTTGGATAACGAATGCAAGAGCTCATCAGAGTTCTTCTGCATCTCTCTCTTCACCTTCTGCCAAGGAATCGACCGCTGACTGCTCTGGACGCCTGCAAAACCGCAACAAAGTAGCAAAGACGACTACTGCAACCTTGTATCACTGATCCTGCGGCCTTCTCAACTGTTTTCCTGGTGGTGCATGCTGTGGGGGTAGTCTGCCTCCTCTCTGCACTAGAAGCTCCGAAGAAATCTCCTGTGGGACGACGGAATCCTTCCCCTGCAACCGCAGGCACCAAAAGACTGCATCACCGGTCCTCTGGGTCCCCTCTCAGCACGACTCAGCAACTCTGTCCAAGTGACTCCCACAGTCCAGTGACTCTTCAGTCCAAGTTTGGTGGAGGTAAGTCCTTGCCTCCCCACGCTAGACTGCATTGCTGGGTACCGCGTGATTTGCAGCTGTTCTGGCTCCTTTGCACTCTTCCAGGATTTCCTTCGTGCACAGCCAAGCCTGTGTCCCTGACACTCTAACCTGCAGTGCACGACCTCCTGAGTTGTCCTCCGGCGTCGTGGGACCTTCTTTTGTGACTTCGGGTGAGCTCCGGTTCACTCTTCTTCGTAGTGCCTGTTCCGGCACTTCTGCGGGTGCTGCTTGCTTCTGAGTGGGCTCCTTGTCTTGCTGGGCGCCCCCTCTGTCTCCTCACTCAATTGGCGACATCCTGGTCCCTCCTGGGCCACAGCAGCATCCAAAAACCCTAACCGCGACCCTTGCAGCTAGCAAGGCTTGTTTGCAGTCTTTCTGCGTGGGAACACCTCTGCAAGCTTCTTCACGATGTGGGACATCCATCCTCCAAAGGGGAAGTTCCTAGTCCTCTTCGTTCTTGCAGAATCCTCAGCTTCTACCATCCGATGGCAGCTTCTTTGCACCCACAGCTGGCATTTCCTGGGCATCTGCGTGTGACTCTTGGACTTGGTCCCCTTGTTCCACAGGTACTCTCGTCTGGAAATCCATTGTTGTTGCATTGCTGGTGTTGGTCTTCCTTGCAGAATTCCCCGATCACGACTTCTGTGCTCTCTGGGGAACTTAGGTGCACTTTACACCTACTTTTCAAGGTCTTGGGGTGGGCTATTTTTCTAACCCTCACTGTTTTCTTACAGTCCCAGTGACCCTCTACAAGCTCACATAGGTTTAGGGTCCATTCGTGGTTCGCATTCCACTTCTAGAGTATATGGTTTGTGTTGCCCCTATACCTATGTGCTCTCATTGCAATCTATTGTGACTGTACATTGCTTGCATTGCTTTCTATTGCTATTACTGCATATTTTTGGTATTGTGTACATATATCTTGTGTATATTTGCTATCCTCATACTGAGGGTACTCACTGAGATACTTTTGGCATATTGTCATAAAAATAAAGTACCTTTATTTTTAGTATATCTGTGTATTGTGTTTTCTTATGATATTGTGCATATGACACCAGTGGTATAGTAGGAGCTTTACACGTCTCCTAGTTCAGCCTAAGCTGCTCTGCTAAGCTACCTTTTTTATCAGCCTAAGCTGCTAGACACCTCTTATACACTAATAAGGGATAACTGGACCTGGTGCAGAGTGTAAGTACCCCTTGGTACCACTACAAACCACTACACACTACAAATCAGGCCAGCCTCCTACAGTTCTGTCTTTGGCCCAGCAAGACCTAGACCTTGCTGTTGGCACAATTAAATGTTAGTTATCTGTCCTTTCAGCCTTCTTAAGTTTACAGGGCCAACCATTTTAAATCACCTTTTGTGATACAGTTTATTAAAAGGCCAACACACTTTTCCTCACAAACCACTTATGATGCCACAGTGGACTCTTAACTTGGTCTTGCCGTTTCTCTTGTAAACACCCCTTCGAGCTGATGCACTGCTGATTGTTGTGTCTTCAGACCTTAAAGAATGTCTTCCTCATTGCGATCACAGTTCATTGCATGAGTAAGCTTCAAGCCCTATACCACCTTTTTTTCTGGACAAATTTGTACTGAGGATGTGAGATACTTTATTGCCTAAAATCTTGGCTCCTTTCCATGTTGGGCAATCCATCACTCTCTGTGTTACTTGTCCCTCCTCAATCCTTGAAAGAGGAAGAGAGGCTCCATCTATTGGACCACTAAAGATCTTTAATCTTTTACATTGATAGTACAAAAGGCTATCAGGTGGAAGATCCGCTTCTTGTAGGGCTCCTAGGGCAAAGAAAGGGAAGGTTGTGCAGAGGAAGACTCTATTGAGGTGCATAATCATCTGCATTAAGGTCTGCTGTGTATTGGCCAAAAAGAAGCCTCCAGAAGGACTAAGAGCCTATTCCACATTACACCAGGGCTGAGACTTCCACCACTGCACTGGCACATTAGTGCCTGTCTTTGACATCCTCCAGGCCGTAATGTAGGCATTGGTGCATATGTTCGTAAAGCACTACTGTCTTGACAGCCAGGTCTGACAGGGAGGCCATTTTTCCCATTCACTCTGCATGGAATTTTAGCCTTAGTTTATTCCAGAGGCCAACCACATTTGGGAGGTACTGCTGTTTTAACATTTATTCTAAAAATGAGTAAACTAGGGTTACAAATATCTATCAAAAGGACAAGTTACTCACCTTTGGTGACACTCTTTTTGTTGGATACTCTCACCACAGATTTGTGCCGCCTCATTCTGTGGTATGTACTCCTAAACATCGTAAAAAGGGTCTACTTTCTTCTACAAATTGATTGCTCAAGGGCGTGGAAGGTGAAACATAAAGAAACTGATGTCAGCGTGCAGGGATAGTGCTTATATGCATCTATGTTGTGGGATGACAAAGAGCCACCTATCCGCGGGGTTGGTGTTGGTGCCTTTGACTATTATAAAAGTGAGGAATCTGCAGAAAGAGTGTTCCCAAAGGTAATTAACTTGTTTTGTTACTATTCTGAGACGCACAGTAATTCTGCCCTTCTCTATTTTACATACTCTCTTCTGTCCTCTACCTGTCATTGGTTGATCTGTTGCACGAGTTATAGTTACCTTAGAGCACGAGTTATAGTTACTTGAGGTAACTCTAACTATAACTGGTGAATTTCTATGGTTTTGAATTTCTAACTATAATGGCCCTGTAACGTTAGGTTTTTTAAGTGAATTTCTATGGTTTTTTTAATTAATCTTTTAATATACCGTCACTGTAACCTTAGGTTTATTCTGTGGATTTCTAAGTGTTTTTTTTTTATATATATTCATTTTCATTACTATACATTAATCCATCCACCGCCGCGCACGGACGACAGGGCCTAACCTGCAGCCAGGCGCTAACCTGCGTCCAGACCCTGAGGCCAACCCCCCATAAGCACCCAACCTTGCATCATGCTCGGCCTTTGCCTGGGTGCAGCAGAAATTGCCCACAAGGGCTGGCCTGCAACCAGTCCCTGTGGCTAACCACCCAACCCCTTGCTTTGCACGGCCCTTTGGCCTTGCGCACGGAAGTTGGCCGCGGCCTCTCTGGGTGACAGAATAGATGTGACAGGGTGTATCTGGGGGTGAGAGTGGCTGTGAAAGTGTCTGGGTGTGAGGGTACGTACATCAGTCTTTTAGTGGGTGTGTCAGTGTGTGTGTGCGGGTCTGTGACTGGGTGCATGAGGGCGTCAGTGGGTCTGTGAGTGGCTGCATGAGGGTCTGACTGGGGCTGTGAGTGAGTGCACGAGTGTCTCAGTGGGTCTGTGAGTGTCTGGGTTTGTAAGTGGGTGTGTAAGTGTCTGAGTGGGTCTGTGTGGGGAAAAAGGAGAAAGAGGGAGACAGACAGACTTTGATGTATGATATACTGAGAAAAATGTATTTGTCATTTAAAAAAAAAGTTAAATTACCTTTAAATTGACGCTAATAATTTTTTTTTAAAAAAGAAGAGGGAAACGAGTCCTGCTGAAATCAAATCCTGAATGCTCAGTGTTTTCAACCTTTTTTTTTTTTTTTTTTTTCTTTTTTTTTTTTTTTTCTTTAAAGCCCTTTATGGGCCGTCTGGGAGGGCTCCCCCACGGTCCCTACATGCTTTTTTTCAAAGTTCCATGTTGCCATTTATAGGCAATCTGGGACCGCGGGGAAGCCTCAAGGACACCCCCATGGTCCCATTGCTTCAGCAACCATGGAGCTGATTTTTAACAGTAGCTCTGTGGTTCCTGAAGCAAACCATTCATCTCTGTTCCCTGATTGCATATTTGCATGCAGGGAAGAGAGATGAAAACCTTGCTTTTTGACATTGATTCCGCTGTCAAAAAGCAGAGTGTTAGCTGTGATTTGGCTGCAGCTGTCAAAGCTGCAGCCAAGCCACACCAAACAGCTATGTCCCAGTGGGCACCCTGGGACATAGCAGGTGCTGGCCCTAAGGGTGGTGGTCCCCAAGGCCATCAGTGGCCCCTTGAGGGGGGGGGCCCGCGGGCCTCCTCCAACGTTCACATAGCCCCAGGGAGGTGGTGGTCCCTTGGGCTACCGTCGGAGGTCCGATACACTCTTTACTAACTCTTTGTCCTGGGGCAGCGGGGAGGGCTAGAGGGGGAGAGACCTGCCCCCACACCAAGCACTCATATATTCACAAAGCCCCGGGGTGGTGGCGGTCCCTGGGGGGCTGTCTGGGAGGCCGACAAGCCTCCCCCAAACCCATAATTAATTTTGTCCCAGGGAGGTGGTGGTCCCCGGGGCATCAGTCCCATGGGGTCAGGATATTCGTACTCTGACTTCTGACACTTTTAAATGTTATTTTCTCTGCTGGGGACCGAGTCCCAATGAACAAAATGGTGGCAGCAAATTTCCTCTCAGGCTGTGGCCAGGCAGTCACAGAATTGCTGCTGGCAGGAGGATCCACAATTCACCCGAATCCACAGAGGAGCCGATCTGGGTCTCTAGATATACAGAAATCTTTTTACTTTAATAACCTCAAAACTACTGAACAGGTTACGCCAAGTTACTAAAAGCACTCTTTCTGGACCAAGATCTAGCTTTCTGCCAAATTTGGTGTAATTCTGTTTCGCAGTTCGGGCTGTTGTAGTGTCTAAAATCCCTATGATAAATTGCATGGAGAAAACAGTGGGAGGGTGTGCCAATGAGAGATTTGCTCCTACAACCGGCATAGGAGTGTGCCTCGATTGTCTCTATAGTATGTATGCTCATTCCTCAATATCCTGACACCCAGACATTTGAAGTGGTTATATTCTACTCTAGGGACATGAGGAATGTACCTTTGTGAACTTTAAGGATTTCTCTCAGTTTATCCCCAGTCCCAAAAATCTTCCATATGTATTAAATATTTCAAGAGTCTTGTAAGTGAGGTCTCTGGCTCTGTAATATAAATAAGGATGACATCTAGGAAATCCTTTCATCCCAGGAGCTGTCCCGTAACCATCCTCTTAACTAGGCATCTTGTCTTATTTATTCTGCAAATGGTTCTGCTGCCAGGGCGAAGAGCAATAGTGACAGTCAGCACCCCTGTATCGGCCCTCTAGCAATTGGGAGATGACTGTAATGCTTACCATTTATTTTCACATCAGTCTTCGACTCACAATACAGAAATCTTACCCAGGAGCGGAAAATTGGGCTGAAACCTACTTGCTATGAAGTGTGGAATAGAAACGTCCGTTATATAGAATGGCGTGCTTTATTCCTGTTGAGAGACACTACAGCAGTTGGTTCTGTTATCCTGGGGAATAAGATAGATTATTGTGGAGACAACTTGGTTTAGATTTGTAGCTCTCTGATGCATGAATCCAGTTTGATCCTGAGGGATCAGTTTTGTAATTATCAATTCCAGCCTAGTAGCCAGTACCTTCGCCAGGATTTTTGTCTCACAGTTGAGCAATGCTTTTGGGCCATATGAATGAATGTTTATCAGGACTGATGATGTGGCCGTCATCAGCAAACTCTTCTCTCTCCTTTGGGCATGTAGGAACATTTTCTACAGTGAACTGGTTATCAATGGTGGCATTTTTGTTTGAAAATATGTTCGTAGTCCATTCATGCCTTATCTCTTTCCTGCATTTACATCTGTTAGGCGACCCTTAACTCATCTTTAGTGATTTCTTGTCTGTTGTCTTATGTTAGGTGTCTGGTGGTGCAGTCTGAGTGCAACAAATTCGCTTGGCTTGCGCGTGTTTTAGGACTGTAGAAATCTTGAAAATCTGCATGTGTTCCTGCCACTTACAAATCACCCACAAGTTTGTGTTTCTCTGGTGTTAATTTCTTTTGTATGCTGTAATCCCTCTTCTAGGCTATTCAGCTTCCCATCTTTGTGTCCTGCCTTCTACAACTTAATTTGTCCACCTCAGCCCCCGCTGCCGCCTCCAAACCCTCCTAGTCCTTCCCCTCACTCCCGTCCAGTTGGTGGCAGGATTCGCCATCACCTGCCCCACTAGGAAAACATCACCACGGACAGGTGGGTTTTGCAGATAGTTTGAAAGGGATACTTCCTTCCTTTCGAATCTGCTCCACCAACCATGCCACCATCCTTCAGTCACCTTCCAGATGATCATTTGGTGCTTCTCCGCCAGGAAGTCGCAGCTCTCTTGGCCAAGGAAGCCATAGAAAAGGTCCCTGTGCCAGAAGTAGGTTGTGGTTGTTATTCCCAGTACGTCCTGATACCAAAACAGGACAAGGGCTTACGTCCTATCCTAGACCTTCGGAACCTTAACTACTTCCTCAAGAAGGAGACATTCACAATGCTCACTGTAAGGAATGCCTCCTTGGCATGGTTACCCCCTGACTTTGCCTTTTGCTGATGCCAGTTATGATTGAAAGTGTGCTGGGACCCTGCTAACCAGGCCCCAGCACCAGTGTTCTTTCCCTAAACTGTACCTTTGCTTCCAGAATTGGCACTGCCCTGGCACTCAGGTAAGTCCCTTGTAAATGGTACCCCTTGTACCAAGGGCCATGATGCCAGGGAAGGTCTCTAAGGGCTGCAGCATGTCTTATGCCACCCTGGGGACCCCTCACTCAGCACATGCACACTGCCTCACAGCTTGTGTGTGCTGATGGTCAAAAGTAGGCACACAAAACACACCCTCGGCGGCACAGGGGTGGGCGTTGGGTTTGTATTAGAAACAGGGGAAGGACCCGGGGGGCTTCTTGGGCATCCACCAACTGGGCTAGGCAGAGGGTTGCCTGGTGGTCACTCCTGCACTGAGATTCGGTTCCTTCTGGTCCTGGAGGCTGCAGGTGCAGTGCTTGGTCCAGGCGTCGGGTTCCTTGTTACAGGCAGTCATGGTCAGGGGGAAGCCGCCGGATTCTCTCTGCATGCGTCACTGTGGAGGTCCAGGTGGGGTCGTCTCGGGCTACTCATGAGGTCCCAGTCGCCTGGGAGTCCTCCCTGTGGTGTTGCTTCTCTGGAGCTCGAGCCGGAGGCGTCGGGTACAGAGGGTGAAGTCTCACGCTTCCGGTGGGAAGAGTGAGGACTTTGTGGAAGTTGCAAGAAAGTTGGAAAGTTGTTGCTGGTGTTGAACAGAGCTGCTGTTCACAGGAGTGTCTTGGACCTTTGGTTCAAGGAAGTCCTCTGAGGCTTCAGAGGTCGCTGGTCCCTGTCGGATGCGTCGCTGTTGCAGTTTTCTTCGAGTCAGGAGACAGGCCGGTAGGGCTGGGGCCAAAGCGGTTGTCGTCTCTGTCGTCTCTGCAGGGCTTTTAGGTCAGCAGTCCTTCTTCTTGTTTCCGGTTGCAGGAATCTGATTTCCTGGGTTCAGGGGTGCCCCTAAATACTAAATTTAGGGGTGTGTTTAGGTCTTGGAGGGCAATAGCCAATGGCTACTGTCCTAGAGGGTGGCTACACCCTCTTTGTGCCTCCTCCCTGAGGGGATGGGGGCACATCCTGTTGGGGTAATCCTCCAAACTTAAGATGGAGGATTTCTAAGGGCAGGGGTCACCTCAGGTCAGGGCACCTTAGGGGCTGTCCTGACTGGTGAATGTCTCCTCCTTGCTTTTCTCATTATCTCTTCCAGCCTTGCCGCCAAAAGTGGGGAAGTGGCCGGAGGGGCGGGCATCTCCACTAGCTGGGATGCCCTGGGGTGCTGTAACAAAAGGCATTAGCCTTTAAGGCTTACAGCCAGATGTTACAGTTCCTGCAGGGGCATGTGAGAAGCACCTCCACCCAGTGCAGGCTTTGTTCCTGGCTACAGAGTGACAAAGGCACTCTCCCCATGTGGCCAGCAAAAAGTCTGGTTGTGGCAAGCTGGCAGAAACTGGTCAGCCTAGCACTAGGAGTCGGACTGGTATTCAGGGGGCATCTCTAAGATGCCCTCTGGGTGTATTTTAGAATAAATTCCACACTGGCATCAGTGTGCATTTACTGTGCTGAGAAGTTTGATACCAAACTTCTCAGATTTCAGTGTAGCTATTATGGAACTATGGAGTTCGTGTTTGACAAACTCCCAGACCATATACTCTTTATGGCTACCATGCACTTACAATGTCTAAGGTTTTGCTTAGACACTGTAGGGGCATAGTGTTCAGGCACATATGCCCTCACCTGTGGTATAGTGCACCCTACCCTAGGACTGTAAGGCCTGCTAGAGGGGTGACTTAACTATGCCACAGGCAGTGTGAGGTTGGTATGCCACTCTGAGGGGAATGCCATGTCAACTTAGTCATTTTCTCCCCACCAGCACACACAAGCTGTGAGGCAGTGTGCATGTGCTGAGTGAGGGGTCCCCAGGGTGGCATAAGACATGCTGCAGCCCCTAGGGACCCCAACTGGCATCAGGGCCCTTGGTAACAGGGGTACCATTTACAAAGGACTTATCTGAGTGCCAAGGCTGTGCCAGTTGTGGAAGCAAAGATACAATTTAGGGAAAGACCACTGGTGCTGGGGCCTGGTTAGCAGGGTCCCAGCACACTTTCAATCATATCTGGCATCAGCAAAAGGCAAACGTCGGGGTAACCATGCCAAGGAGGCATTTCCTTACACCAGTAGACTGGACACCTCCCCAGATATTAACTTTCTCTCTCCCTGCACTGTGGCTACTGAGGAGGGAGCTTCCTATGCAATGGTGGTGCATAGGGCAGCAGAGGTCCCTAACCTCGAACTGTCCTTGGTGGCTGTCAAGGCAAATCTCTTGACTGAAGTGCTTAAGCCCGGGGATTTCACTTCCGAACCTCCACTGCCCTTTAATGAGGTACTTACGGACATCCTTCTGGGCACTTGGTCCAAGTCCAGCACAGGGGCTTTTGTCGAGGACGGCTGCCCATCGTCCTACTGCAGGCGACCCTAGTTTCCTCAGCCAACACCCGATCCCTGAGAGCTTGGTAGTCCAAGCCTCAACTTCCACAGCGCATAGCCTTTCACTCCACCAGACAGGGAATACAAGAGGCTGGACATGCTTGGAAAGAAGATGTCTTCTTTCACCAGCCTGGCATTGATGTTGGTGAACATCTCATGCTTATTGGGCTGTTTCTCGCACACCTTATGGGATATGGTTGCGCAAGTGCTGCCACAGGTCGGGGAGGATGCCCAGGCCATCATCTCCCAAGCGGTGAAAGATGGGAGAGACGCAGTGAAGTTTACCAGTCGGTGTGACCTGGGTACAACTGACTTGCTGGGCAGAGTGGTTTCATCAACGGTGACCTTATGCCACCACGCCTGACTTAGAACATCTAGCTTTTTGGTCGATGTTCAGGCAACCCTTATGGACATGCCCATCCCCTCGCTTGTTTGGCGAGAAGACAGACTGCGCTAGAGTGCTTTAAGGATTCTCTGGCTACGGCCAAGTCCTTGGGCCTCTCGACAACCCCTTGTTCACTGTCTGCCTTTTGCCCCTTTCGTGGCCAATGAAGGGGTGTACCACAGCGCGGCCCTATGCCAGTCACCATCTTACGCAAGCTCCCCAAGCTATGTGAGGACGTCGGTGTGGTGTCTTCAGACCTAGAGAGTCTGGAAGCCAGAAATCATCTGCTACCCAGCCCCCGAAGCTGCAGCCCCAAAGCCCTCCTAGTTTGTTTCTGCAGGACCATGCTTGTCCAGTTTGAGGGGGAATTCAACATCATCTCCTCCACTGGAAGTCCATTAATGGCAGATCATTCGGAAGGGACCTTGCCTTTCCAATCCTTTTTTCCCCCAATACCACCAACATTGGAACGGCTGGTGGAGGATCACTTGTCTCTGCTCTGAGAGGAAGTTACTGCTCTTTTGGTCAAGGGAGCCATAGACGTAGGTAGAGGTTGTTATTCCCGCTACTTTCTGATACCCAAAACACAAGGGTCCTATTCTAGACCTACGGACCGTAAATCTCTTCCTCAAGAAGGAGACGTTCGAGATGCTCCCATTTGCTCACGTCTTGTCTGCCCTAGACCCAGAAGACTGGTTCATAGCGCTGGACTTGAAGGATGCGTATTTTCATATCCCCATACTGCCTGCCCACAGGCGTTACCTTCGGTTCACGATAGGACACGAGCACGTTCAGTTCACTGTGCTGCCATTTGGCCTTACCAGTGCCCCTTGTGTGTTCACCAAGGTGATGGTGGTTGTCGTAGCTCTTCTGCGCGGGTCAGGGGTTTCAGTCTTCCCTTACCTTGACGACTGGGTGTGGAAGGCAAGCTTGCCCCCGGGCTGTCGTCTCCCACCTCCAGATTACGGTGAACCTTCTGCGTTCACTGGGGTTCACTATAAAGGTGCCAAAGTTACACCTGACATCTTCAGATGCTCTCTTTCATAGGAGCTGTTTGGGACACAGTGCAGTTTCAGGGTTATCCTCCCGATCAAAGAGTCTAAAATATTCAGGCTGATACCGATGTTTCAACGTCTACCCTGGGTTTCGGTGAGACTGTCTCTGAGGCTGCTATGCCTCAAGGCCTCCAGCTGGTAAATCATGCCAGATGGCGTATGCGGGCTCTGCATTGGGACCTGATGTTCCAGTGAACGTGGCATCAGCAAAATCTCTCCGACATGGTCCAGATCTCGGAGGGAACAGCGAAAGACGTGCAGTGGTGTAGATGAACCACAGTTGGGTCAAAGGCAAACTCCTCTCCCTTCCCCAACCAGATCTGACAGTAGTGACAGAAGCATTTCTTCTGGGATGGGGCGGCCATCTGGGAGCAATGGCGATCAGAGGACTCTGGTCTCCAGCAGAATCCAGGCTCCACATCAACCTGTGGAGCTCTGGGCAATCCGACTAACATTGAAGGCATTTTTTCCGTCTGTCAAAGAGAAGTTAGTTCAGGTGTTCACAGACCGCACCAGCACCGTATAATACTTTAACAAGCAGGGTGAGGTCATGGACCCTTTGTCAAAAGGCCCTGCGTCTCTGGACATGTCTGGAACAGCAGGGCATAACCATGGTGGTTCACACCTGGCAGGTTCTCTGAATGCTAGGGTGGACAAACTCAGCAGTTGATGCCTAGCGGATCACAAGTGGAGTCTCCATTTGAAAGTGACACAAGGACTCTTTCAGCTGTGGGGGTAGCCCTGGTTAGATCTGTTCACCTCTGAAGAGAAAGCGCAATGTCATCAGTATTGCATGTTTCCAAGGCAGGTGCTTGGTGTCGCTTTTCGTCGCAAGTGACGCTTAGGCTGGCTATACACCTTTCTGCCCATACCACTCATGCCCAGTTCTCAAGAAGATCAAGAACAACCAGGCCCAAGTAATCCTTGTGGCTTAGGACTGGGCAAGGAGAGTCTGGTATCCCGAGCTTCTAAAAATGAGCATCAGTCCTCTGATTAGGCTGCCCCTTTGCGAGGGTCTTCTGTCACAGCAGCAGGGGAGGGTTCTCCAATCGAGCCTGTCAACTCTGCGCCCTCATGCGTCAAGAGTGAGCGGCGACAGTTGACAGCCTTCTAACTTCCTCTCAAAGTCTGTAATGTTATTTTAGCAGCCAGGCCTTCCTCCACAAAAACGGTACACGCCTGCCGTTGGCAAAGATTTGTAAAATATTGTTCAGAGAAGTCTTTAGACCCTATTTCAGCTTCTCTCTCTGATGTTCTTCTTTTCATTCTGTCTCTCGCCCAGCAGGGCTCTGCTCTGGGCAATCTTAAGGGCTATCTATCTGCTTTATCTACTTTTCTGCAGCAGCTTCATCAACCCTCATTGTTTAAGTCCCCTATTGTAAATAGGTTTCTAAAAGGGCTTGTATGTATGTTTCTCCCTTTGCCCTTCATTATGCCTCAGTGGGACCTGAACCTAATTCTCTTGTACCTTGTGCGCTCTTTTCAAGCTGCTAATCATTTGTCTCCTCTGGCTTCTCACCATCAAGACAGCCTTCCTAGTCGGAATAATATCTGCCAGGAGGGTGAGTGAGCTGCAGGCCTTGTCATCCAAGCCTCCGTATCTCTGTGTTTCCTGACAAGGTGGTGCTTCTCACCCATGTCTCTTTCCTCCCAAAGGTGGTGACCCGGGTTCATTTGGGACAGACTGTCACCCTGCCCACCTTCTTTGCGCCCCCTCATCCCTCTAAGGAAGAGGAGCGACTCCACCGACAGCCCAAAAAGAGCATTGTTGTTGTACCTTGATCGCACAAAGGAGTTCCGGACTCCAGCTCTTTGTGGGATATGTGGGAGCAAAGAGAGGTCACTTACTACAGAACTAACCATTTTGCGCTGGGCCCGTCTTTGTGTAAAGATCTGCTATGCCCTGGCCAAAAAGCAGCCTCCTGAGGGCTTAAGGGCCCATTCCACCAGATGAAAAGCTGCAACCACTGCATTAGCTTGTGGAGTCCCAGTTCTGAACATCTGTCAGGCAGCAACGTGGGCACCCCTGCACACATTTGCCAAACACAACTGCCTGGACAGTCAGGTTTGAGGGGACGGGCATTTTCCTGTTCAGTCCTGCAGGACTTTCTAGTTTAAAAAATGTGTTCCCTGCCCACCACCAGGAGGACATGGCTTGGGTATCTATTCAAAGGTAAGGAATCTGCAGCTAGAATTCTCTATCAGGTTACTTGCCTCCAGTAACGCAGTAACTTCAGTATCTGGTTGAGACTATATCTAGCTGCAGACTCCTTACACCTACCCATGCCTCCCCGCTCTGTGGACTCATTTGCATCTGTTTCTCGTCCGTCTGCTGGTGGACTGCCATTGTATAGTTGAGGAAGATCAGGATGCTGTGAGATTTTAAATTAGTTGTTCCCAGAACTTGAATTACCTTTTCGTCTCTGTCCCTATAATTCATTATAGTTATTATAGGTCTGGTTGGTGCACCGTGGAGATCTGTTTGTAGGTGTGAAGTATGTTTTTTGAGTAATAAAGCACTAGGAAAATTTAACCATCAGAATTATTCCTCTAAGCCAAGTTTCAATAAAACGTTCTGGGTGAGGCTATTCTACCCCTCTGGAAGTGGCGGGAGCCTGAAGCAGATATATCTTCAGATCCTTACATCAGCATCCTCCACCCTCAGGTTCTTGTCTTCCCGTATTTGGCTCACTATGTTGGAAACAACCAATATGGTTTGGCCCGCCATGCTACATGTGCCGTTTGCACCACTATTTGGAGTATTAATGTAGCTTGACTTTAAGCACTCAGATTTGAAAAGGGAATTCAATTATTGTTCATGGTTTCCTATATATGAGAGTTGTTATATTTATTACTTTCCAGTAAGTAAATTAATGAGAGGATTTCACCCTCTGCTTTGAAAAATAATCCAGTTACCTTATGCTAATTGTGCTGCAGCAACTATTATTAGGCTATAACAGCTTATATGGATCCCTAAACAAAGCTAGGAAGGTTTTGGAGTGAGTGACTTGGGTTGAGAAAGGGCTTTTGAAAAGCATTAACGACTGAACATCACCTGATTCTCTTTAACTATGCTTTCAGACGCACCATTTCTGCTCACTGTGGAGGTCTTTGCTTGTGATATTTCCACATGGTGCAGAAGTTATTGGTTTCCAAGGAGATGGTGTAAGATTTGGGAAGAGCTATGTCTTTTCAATACAAATGTTCATTATTATGGTTCTACATTACACAATTCTCACTGATGATGAACATAGAATAGTCCTACCTGCGTGATCTGAGTCTGTGGGGCAAACTGCCACTACAGTGCATACTGGGTAATAAAAGCAGTTATCTCTCTTAAAGTTACAGTGTGTATTGAGGGCAGCTAATGCACTTTTGAACTGACAAGCACCTTTTCCTTTATTTTTTTTATTTGCAACTACAGCAGATATTTAGGCTATCTTTCATTTTAGGGCACATTTCGACTTTGAAGGATGCAATGTAGGTTACACTTAGAATTGTAATTATATTACTATTGCTTTTTATGCAGAAGAAATACAGTTAAAAAGTTGGCCTGCCACAGACTTATGGGGATTTAGCCAGACTGTTCAACATTGAGTTGGCTACCTCTAATGTCAGAAATATATATAAAGAACTGTACTGCAGGACTATTCTACATTTGTGACTCCAGTGAAAATACAAGTGATGTAGAACTGGTATTACAGATGAGTAACATTTCCATCTCTTTTAATTTGACTGCTGTACGACACTCCTTCTGGTCAGAAACTACATCGTCCTGTTGAAAGTGTGGAATATAGCTATGTAAGGGATTGGCAAGTTTCAAGTTTTTATTTCATGAATTGGAACTCCTAAGAGGTCCACATGCTAAACCACATCCTAAAAACATAAAAGGACCTAAGAACATTCATATAAATTCCACAAAAGTTCAAGAAAGAACTCAATAATTATACAAATACATTGCACACACAATGCATCATGGTGGTGGGTCTAAAGTTGATCGAGTTATTCTAACCCGCACATACCATAACATTTTCTACAATAAAACACATATAAAACATATACATCGAAACTGGAATAAAAATAAAGTTCAAGACGAATGAACTTTAACAGTAAATGCGAATTGGAAAACACCATGAGATCTTATCTAAGTTAACAAATCTTCCCTGTAGAGTACATTTTCAAACTTCGTATTTAACACCCATACCAGACACTCAGTAGAGATTTAAAAAAGACTGAAAGATTTTAAAAATCCTAAAACAGAAAAGTTAATTGGGAGGATTGAAGAGGGCTTCCAAAGCTGTTTCTGCTGAGCAGATTTTAAGGTGCAGATAAGGAGGTTTTAGCCATTTTTTCCCAGCTGAGGCTAGTGCCGGGCAAATAAATAGAACATGTTTACAATTCTGTACACCCATTTGACATAAATTGCAATAATAATCAGAACCGTCCTATTTGGAGGTAAGATCTCTAAGGGGCAATCTATCTAATCTCAGCAGAAGGAACAGGCGGCTTCTCCCATGGGGAAGATTCCAAGAGGGGTAAGGCTGAGGTTGTTTAAGAGTTACAGATTCGGTTAACCTGGACAGTCTCCTTTTATTACTGCAGAATTAAGTCAGAGGAAAAACTTTTCAACCAAGACGTTTCTTTTAAAAGAGTTTTAGGAGTAGTGGGCTGGGAGGATTGAATTAAATCATGATCTAGCTCAAGCAGTTGTAAAGCTTGATTATAATTTTAGGAAAACATCGATTTTTCTTTCTATCTATTAAAAGTTTCTAAAAAAGCTAGATTTCTTAAAGTAGCTGCCTTACTGTGGGCTAAACTATACACTCTCCTAACCACAGCCACAATGCCCAATACAAAAACATTCTTAGTATCAAATTCGAGCCTTAAAGCGGCCACTGAGGATGAGGTATTACATGGGGCTAATTGTCTTAATATCTGCCATTCCATTTAGAGATATCTGTGTCCTCTAAAGCATACAGGAGAGTGGCCGGGACCTTTGTTTGATATACTGTTAATAATGACGGCGGTCAACTGCTGTATAAAATGCAGCTAAACTTTGTGCTTGAGATAAAGCCTTCGAGACATTATTGCAGATATGATCATTATCACTGAGTGTGGAGGAAAAGGTTTTCCCCAAAAAACAGTAAGATTTCACCCGCTCTAGCTTGTGTTTATTTTCTTGCAGAGTTTTTTCATAAGAAAACATATAACTTGAGATTTGGACTGATTAATCTGTAGATGATGCCGTGTAGAATATTGATGTAACGCCGCCAAGCGCTGATTTAAACCTTTTGGAGTGAGGTCAATCACAACTGTATCATCTGCATATAGGAGGCAAGACAGAGGGTATCCTCCAATTTTTGGTGAAAACCCATCCACATCCTGCAGAAAACTGGGCAGATCATAAATATAATAAGGAAAATAACAAAGGAGCCAACAAGCAGCCTTGCTTCAGTCCATTTTTTGTAGGGAATTTATCAGACAAGCCCTGTTCTCCTCGTAACAGAATTTTACACCAGGTAGAGCAGTGTAAAGCTATAATCAGGCGTAGCAGGTTTGGGGGAACACCCAGCTCAAAGTTTTTTCCACAATATTTTCCTATCCACTCTTATCGAAGGCCGTAGAGAAATCAATAAACGCTACATAAACTGTTCCCCCCACCTTATTTGCACATATTTTTCATTTATTGTATGTAGCAATAGAATATTGTCCAGAGTACTATGTTACTTTCTGAAAGCCGCTTGTTCCCGGGGAAGTATTTCATTGTCCTCAGCCCAGGAGGTTAAATGTACTAAAATACTTATTGCAAATATCTTGCCGGTTGCGTCCAGAAGTGCAATTTGGTGATAATTTACGGGCAGGGATTTGTCACCCTTTTTATGTAATGGAACAATAACACTCCCTGTCCAGGAGCCTGGGACTCCTCTTTTTAAGTAGCAGGCACGAAAAACGGAATGGAGGATGTTTGCCCACAGCAGGGGTTCATGTTTGATTAGAGCCATCAGGACCTCGTCTGGGCCCATAGCTCCGGAATTCCTCATTGACCTAATGAACCCATCAATTTCAGACACAGAGGGGGGGACCCTAACAATTCTTGTCTGAGCTAATATTTTTACTCCAATCCATTTCCCATGGCTCTCTCGCCTCACTTTTGGCATATAGGGACAATATATAATTATTACAATCTACCTCGGCTAAAGGGAGGCAGTAGACGATTTAGGCCTTTCACAGCCTTTAGCGATTGCATCCCAACATTTGCAGAAGGTTTTTTTGTCAGCGCTGCTTCCCTTACTGCTGTCCACATTTGTTCGTCCTTTTCCCTTTTTATGCCTAGCTTTACTCGTGCTCTTGTTCTTTTTAATAAAGATATTCTCTTGCTCCTGTCTATAGATTCCCAATCATGCTGTCTCCTTACCAATTTATTAATTTTTGTTAATTTAATAATAGGATGGATTGGCTTACTTTCTTTTGTCGCGGCTTTGGACAATGATATTTAACACTTCGAATAATATATTTGATGAATTTAGAAAACTGACTTAGGGGATCAGCGTTCCGTTCCACTCCATTTCTCACTACAGATTCAAGAGCTTTTTTTACAGAGGACATTTTAGAGGGAGTCCAAAAGATTCTACCTGTTTTCCAACAAGAACTAATGGTTTTACCCAGGGGATTCCAAGAATCAATAGGGGAAAACTGCATTTTTAACGATAGAATGAGAATTTTATGGTCACTAAAGGATGTGCTCATGACTCATGTCCTCTATTAATTGAGCAATACTGTAAGAAGCTATCATATAATTGATTATTGAGCTACTCAGCAGGGATTTGTGTGTAAAGGCTGCTGGATGATCAGAACTAAAACACCCATTTAGAAGCCCTGGGCAAACACGGGGCAGGTGAACACAAAAATGGTTGTAGAACATGTCGCCCAGATTGTTGCGGATCTGCCTGAGCGACCCTACATGATTTTCCAGCTTGGCCTGGGTTTAGATTTACATCATCCTGTTGAAACTTTGGAATATAGCTATGTTAGGGATTGGCATACTACCTTCACTCTTCAAAAACTCAGGCAGAGCCCTTTTATTGTCAAATGAACGTTTAAAGAGAAGAACATCCTTGGTATTTCTGAAGGAAAACTGTCAGATTTATAACACCTGGTCTGATTCTACATTTCTGAAAATGTACCGTAGGATTGTAGAAGACATCCTCCTCAACATGCGCCCAGGCCTTCTCAGGCCTTGGTCTACTGAGGAATTTTGTCCAGAGGGCAGAGGTGCCAGTAGTTAAGAGGTTCTGACCAAGAGACACCCGGATAGTCAGTTGTCGGCCAGAATGGTGTAGACCTCTACCGGTTGTGTGGATACACATCCAAATCCAGAAGCACTTTGATTGCCATAACCAGATCCAAGTAAACCAACATCAAATCAACTTGACCTGGAAAATTCCAGTTTGTAGAACAAAAAACCCATCTTTGAAGGCTTTGAAAGACCTACACAAACCTAGAACTATGTTCTACTCTGAGATTTTCGATTTCTGCAAAATAGTTGACTGGGGTATTGAATTTCAAAGGTGAATGGCTGTAAACTCTCCTTGCCAGGTAGTTTGCTGAGTCGACATATTAACTCAAATCAGACCCTTGGATATATTTTTTTCTAGCTATTTCTTTATTGCACAATGTGCGCCACAAGAACTGCTTAAAGGTATGCAACTTCAATACTGTAAAGTCTAGGAAACAATATTAGGACCTGTGCGCATCTTGTTGAGAAGTACCCCGGTGGAATAAAGTGTGCCAAGTCCTCAAACCTATTATGATATTCAAAGCTCTGCAAACTTGGGCAGTTCATTTTAAAGTGTTGTTACACTTGCTTGCAATGGTTTTGCCTCCTCTGTGCTTTTTTACTTTTAGGCACCAACAGGCTGTCCTCAGGGATCTAGACGCACTGTGTTTCCTGATAGAGCATTGTGGATGTCAGCCCACAATTTAAACTTCTGTCTGAACTTCAGTGGCACCAAATGGATTTTTTTCTCAGTGCAGCTGAGGTGCTGTCATATTTTCAGGCTGGAATTTACAGAAGAAAAAGGCAGCATTGTAATGCTAAGAACATATAGCTTTGGTCATTAACGGTGCATTTGTTTGTGGTCTTTTTAATCCATATGTTCATAGCTCATCGAGGGCTATCAGTCAGCATCTATGAGTTCTTGGAACCTAAGCTGTAGCCTTCAGCTTCAGCCACTGGACTGATTTTTTTGCTGCAGAAATAGATTTGAGTCTAAACTTATAGGCATTAGCATGGACAACCCACCTCTTGGGGTCTGACCGCATGCACTTATCTACCAGTCTGTCCTTGCATCACTTTTATAACTGAACTTTTATATTTTTAAGTGTTTTTGAACCTCCATAGATTAAAAAGGGTTTTTTTCTTAAGTGATGTCGGATTTGTTACAAGGTTTTTATGTTAATCAAACATTGGCTATAGCTTTAAAGTTGATATTTCTTATGCTGTATTATAATTTTTTGGTTTGTTTCAACACCTATATACATTTTCCAGGGAATTGTCTTGCTAGTCAGGACAGGCTACTAAATGTGAGCATTGTTAAGCCCTCATGTACAGTAATAGTTCTCATTATGAAAGTGTCTGCTCTCCTACATATCCTGCCAGTAGTGTTTCATGTGCCCAAAACCAGTATTTTTCAAGTATGGTGTGGCCTTAACTTTGAATTGTCAGTGTGTTTTGGTCCTTACATTTCCCTCTCCCAAACAGACTCCGAACTTACCATTCTTAACTGATAAATTAGTTCTGATCAGTTTAGTCAGGTACTTACCAGATTTTAAGTGGCAACCTGAATACTGTATTTTAAGAATCATAACCTAGTAAATGAAAAATGCATCTTGGTCATATTGTTAACTGTTCAGAAAATTAAAAATATCAACTCAGTATAATAATGAGCTACCTAAGGAACAAAATACATGAATCTGCTTAGACATTCACTGGTGTCTTAACCATGTTATCTTATGACCACAATGAACTAGTTTCTCTGTAAGACACTCCAACAAGTCGGCTCATATACATTTCCAGCTGTATTGGCATTATGGTGGCATGAATTGGTTTATATATGTTATTTAAAGAAATAAGCCAGATGTCTCCATATTTACTGATCTTGTTCCTCTTCTTCAGGATTAGATTTATTCAAGTAATTTTGATTTAGAACGTACCTTGAGGATTTCAGTATTCATTACAGTATAACCTGATGTCTCGTCAACTTCACGTCTTACTGTCTTTTGTGCAATGCCACCCATTCTGCAACAGGCACTGCAGAAGCGAATTAGAGGCCTTTTGTTGAACATGGTGCATTGAAATGTTTATCTGCTAGATCACAATCAGTTGAGAAATGCTGCTGTTTATATACTGGTAGTTCAAGTGGATAATGTGGTCTCCTGATCTTGATTTAAAAGTCACAAGCATGAATCTCAGTGAAGGTCACCAACCGATTCATCTTTCTGATGTTTATGAATTGCGTATAATCAAACTCTGTAATGTTATTTACAACACTGCGAACTCTGCCGTAGAAAAAGTTCTATAATATGACAAAAACATAATTTGACAAGTTAGCATTGTGAAATTTTACTACAGAGTTGACTTTTGTTGCTGTGAACTCCACATGTTTGCCAATTTTTGATTGCCAGTGTTTGATTTTACAGAATAGTCTGGAACAGCTTATGTATGAAGACAGGAATAAAGCTCAGCGGTTACAGACTGAACTGGATGTTACTGAACAAGTGCAAAGAGACTTTGTTAAGCTTTCTCAGACCTTGCAGGTAAAAGTGCCTTTCAGGGCTTATTTCAACAATTATATGTGAAGTATTATATACGATTTCCTGTGTATTTGTATTGACAAGCTGGTGTGTTTCCATTAAAGATTGTCATTAGCATGGTGTTCTTTTCAACAGTTTCAAAATACACACATTTAGCAAAATATTCTAAATGTAGTACCAGCACTGGGCTTTACTTTTAAAGCTTCATCTTCCTGTAGGTTACTAGGAACGTCTATATAACGTGTGTTGGTTTATTCAGAAGATAAAAAGACATAACTCGGGGGGGGGTCTCTGTAACATCTTTACTTGCAAAATTAAACCCATAGGAAATATGTACAAAGAATTTGTAAGAAATTGGGCTATTCTTTGAAAGGGGTGAGTACCCTCCTGATGAAATAACCACAACCCTTGCCAGGATGAACCCTTAAAAGTCCCTAAATTAACCTGAGCTCAAACTCATGATAGCTATGGCACACAGCTGACAGGCTTAACTTATAGGTAATGTATAAAGTATGTATGCAGTACTAAAACAGTAATAGTTAGAGCAATAACTGAACACCAGACAAGAAAAATCCCAAACAAATTAAAAAAGAGTAAATTTTAATAAATAAAAGGACACTAAAAAAATCAATAGGAGCAACCAGAGTAATGCATTTTAAATGTTTAATGCTGAAAATAGCATAAAAAAAGCTGCTTACCTAGGCCTGATTAAGACCAATTTAAGTGGAGCGTGGGTTGGATAGAGAAACCATAAATCATCAGGGTAAGGGTGCAGGCTGTGGCTGAAGAGAGTTCCATGTTGTCAGGTAGCTGCTGGACAAGGTCTTGGTGAAGCCATTGATTTTTGGTGGGAAAGCTCTGAGTGGGGGAGTTTTTATTTTGTGCCCAGAGACGGTTTCTCACCGGCTGGATACTTTGGCATCTTCATCCAGCTATGATGTCTAACTTTGGTCTTAGTCATTTTTTGATCACACCTCATCAAAGGCCTTTGTCTCTGCCCCAGGAGCATGATCACACCTCATCAAGGGTGTCAGGTGATAGTTGAAGCGCTTGCAAATGAGCATCTAAAGGATTTAGGCAAGGAAAATAAATCTTTCTAAAAGTACATTTTCCAAAGTATTTATTACTAATCCTACTTCCCCAGTGAATTGGGATTGTAATAAATTTTGTAAAAAGTCTAAAAAAAAAAAATATTTTTTAGTGTTTCCTAGCTGGAGATTAAAATTAATATTATATCCTAAAGGCAGCCTACCCTGCTACAGTGGAAATACCTTTAGGGGCATTTTGGGGCATGTTTGACATTAAACACTTATGTATGTCATACTTTTAAATACCATGCATCCTGCCTAAGGGTTAGTAAGGCTTACTTAGGGATGACTTAATAATATTTAAAAGGAAGGTTTAGGTCTGTCAAAGGGGTTATTTTGACAGGTTGAATTTCAACTTTAAAAGTACACAGCTAGGTTACAGAGGGTAGGCCTGCAGTCATGTCAACACTGTCACTGTATGGATGGCACAAAGGGGCCTGCAGACCACATTTAACTTGAAAGGCGGTGGGTACACTTTTGTAACTTATACTAAGGACTTATAGATAAGTTAAAAAATCAGGGGTGTGGCAATTTCATGATGTTGAAAGGGGGAGCCCAGGTACTTTACCACTGGTTAGCAGGGGTAAAATGAGCAGAGTTCTAAAGCCAGTAAATATAGTGATGACAAAAATCTGGGTGTACACCATGCAAAATATGGTAATTTCCAAGCACATTTGTAACAGATACTATTTAAAATCAAAATTAAATTCACAGCAAAACTTCTTTCTCAAGCTCACAAACCTAGCCCTTGTCAGTGTAGATAAAATAGTTAATCACTGACATTTAATTTGACACCTTTACTCCATTTAAAACATTGCTTTTTTCAAACTTCCATTGAATTAAAACCTGTAACTAAAAAAATGACTAATCTGCTAGTTAGCTGTGGTGATCATGATTCGGTTGTCTTTCATGTGTGCAATCTAAAGAAAAAGTTACTTATGTTCTATAACAATGAAAACAATACGATTATCCGTCGAGGCATCAGACTGGTTGAGAAAAGCTTTTCCAACAAAATCTCTCTCGAGCGCTTCCAGGTGGCAACATGTGGGCTTTAGATACAAATCCTCCTCTGGACATAACATCAGGATATGTTAGGCCCTAACCGCCACGTTTGCATCACTTCTTCATGATAATTGTGACCCCAAGCAGGTGTGCAGAGAGGAAAGGAGAGAGCAACGAGAGCCGCGAATACGGCACATAACATATTTGCGTATTTGCATACCTTGGGAGCACAACATTAACTCATCAATGGAGGAAGGAGAGTGGTAAGGAGTCTGTAGGGCAATTATGTAACCACTAGAAACATGGTTACTTGAAGCTAGGATACATTTTGTTCTGATGGATACATCTTCCTTCAGATTCCTCACCTTATTAGTAATTCCCACAGCAAAACTTCCCTAGCAGATATAGTACAGCTTAACCGAAGAATTTGTTTAGCACAGCTTGGGAAAGGTGCAGAGGCGAAGTTTCGGGGGAGTCTTTGGGGTGTTACACCCCCTCTCAATCATTGTATTTTCTGGTGAATAATTGGATACAGGTGCTTCCAGTCGCGTATGGTGAGGTACCTGTTGGATTTCAGAAGGATTTTTTACATTAACACAGATAAAAACAGACACACACTCTGTCCCTCTCTGCTTTGAAAGTCTTCAAAAATGCTGGTTACTTTACAAAAAAAATATTTCTCTTACTTAGTACCTCTACCAACCTACATTTGTCTCCCTGTCCAGTGATCTGCTTGTCGTATAATGTATTTTAACATTATTTGCCAGCATGATTTTTGAAAAATCTTTAGTTCACACCCCCCCAATTTTACTTACCAAGATACATCCCTGTAAAAGTGGTGCAGTCACTGCATGCCTGAGACTTGAAGCAATAGTGCATTGCAAACATATGCAAAGTAAACCATATAGCTGTACTGCAGAGGTTCTCAACCGGCACATCTCTGCAGAGAGCCGGGGAGTCAGACATGGCACTTGTGCAATGAGCATAAATGCTCTGCACAGGCTCTTTGTTGGCTAAGGTTTGGCATATTTTGATACAGATTATGACTCAATGCAAAATAATGCATTTAATTACTGCCTTGCTCTTGGCTCCTGCGGAGCCCACAAAGAGCTGATCTTTCTATGCTGATGAGTCTGTCGATGTAGTAGAACATGGCATATGTGCATTCCAGTCTATGCAGCCACTCCTCTTCCTTGGTTGCATGTGAAGGAAGTCAGAAAGATGGAAGTATAATAGATTGTGTCATTTGAGAAATATATACCTGAATTTACCTACGTACCCAACACCTACTAACCCTGCTGCTCCTCGGGCAGCCATACTACTTTCAATTTTACTAAACCATTAAGGTATGTACCTAGTGATTTTTTTCTAACCTCTAGTTTATACTCTTACTACTATGACTTCTCCTCCAAATCATTCTTTCCTTTTTTATTTTTCTTGCCTCAGTCCCACGGACACTCTATGATCTTGCTCCTTTACTGTCCACTTATAACCTACCGTATCGTGTTCATTATTATTATTTTTCTTTCCCTTCCCAGATCAATATCACCTATTCTAGCCCACATACCTAATTAACATTGAGCATTCTAGCCTTACGGCCAAGGTATGAATTATTGCTCTCGGCTCCTATGGGCTCCCATTTCCTTCCTCTCTCTTAAACACTTACTTACTTTGCACCGCTCCGTTTCTTCCTATTTGGTGTTCTTATTCACCCACATGTTTGGTCTCTCTCAAACCCTGCCCTACTCTCGTATTTATCATACTTCACCTCACAGTTTATATAGACGACTTTTCACATCCTAACAGTCTACTATCAGAGACATATAGGTTCTTTATATTTACTGTATGGTCATTTGACTTACTTTATCTAATATATTTTTTTCTAATTGGTGTCCCTTTCACATATGTCTGCTTGTCATGTTCACTGAAATACACATTTTCTCAAACTCTTACACTAGTCACTGGTCTCTGGTTCTGGTATCTTTTCTACATGTTCACCAATGAGTTCATTACTGATTCCGCAAACATGTATATACCAATTGTTGCTTTTTTCACTATCTTTTTGCAGCCTTGATGAAGTCACTTGTGTGACGAAACACGTGTTGGCTGTCTATCTATGATGTTACTATGGCTGTCTATCTATGATGTTGTTATGTTCTACAACACCCACGAATAAAGGCATCATCTACTAATGAGAGCCAGGACTTTTCTTCAACCTCATACTTACTCTGATTTTCATTACACTATCAGGGATCCTTATCCTTGCAGCACTATTGGACACTATATTCTGTGTGCTTTGGCCAATTCGTTCGAGAAATATATATATATATAAACATGCAGAAAAATTGGAACTAGTAATTGTCATCCATTATCGATAATACCGTCTGATAGCGCACACAAATCCAACCTCGCCACAGCTTATAATTTTCCGCTGCCTACATGTGACGCCACAGGAGTACTGGTCTAGCTGAAAGCTAAAACATGCAATCCATCCAAAAAAAGAACTGATGAATGACATCCATAATAAGAGCACAGCCAATGACGGCTTAAAGTTTCACATCGCCTCAGGTTATAGTTATCCTTTGCCAACGTGTAACGCCACGGGACTATTAGTCCAACAGGTAGAAATGGCATATGTTCAACTCAGAAGAATTCACACCCTGACAGGTATTCTACAAAAAGGAATTGGATCTATTTTACACCACCTTTGAGGCTGTGGAGAAACAACGTACCTAGGGATTGCCAGGTACTACAAAATAAGTCATCAGCCCAGAGGAGACAAAAATTGCAATATCAAAAGTACTTTCATCCATATTCAAAAGACCTCTGCCAAGTGTACTCCAGTGGTGGCTGGTGACTGAAAGCAGTGGTGGGGCACAAATACAAGACGGAATTGCACCTTGTGAGTGAGCCTCACTACCCATGTATTTGCATTCACCTACTCACCCACTGCCTTTGGTCACCTACCCCTTTACTTATCCACATTGTCATCCACTGCCATTCACACAACTCTTATACACAGACAACCACATTTTCTCAGCCACTCAGTCCAGCCCTGCAAACACTCATTCAAACACACATTGCCTCACCCATCCAGTATCCAGCAGTTTCAGTGATAAAAGGTACACGTTTATTTGAGCTGCAGATTACATGTTTAATATGACATATCACATTAGTCTGCAGAAGAAATAAAAGAAGCATAATTAGCCATGATAAATTACTGGAACCATTACTGCCTTTGAGAGACGAAATCACCTACAGAGGCAGTGAAGGGAGAGGAGAACTGAGAGAACAGATTTTCTTCTTATTGTCTGTAAAAAAGATAGAGCTCCAACTTACTTGTGTGCAGGGTTGTGTTTGGCATATTTATGACTTGAGGTCTTCAGGTCACACTCCTGTCTCCCAAAGAGCCCTGGATTGAGTTATTTATTGTACTTATTCCATTTCTCTGCCACAGACTGCTTGTGATGCAGGAAAAGGGCATTTTCTTTGCACAATGCCACATTCTTTTAATAAAATGTGACCTCTGGTATGTAGACCCTTCTGATCACACCCCACCATTTGAGTAAATAGGAAAGGGTGGTTAATAATATCGGAGTGACATGAAGTTTTCAGAAACCCGGGCTGAACAAAAATGCTCCAGGCTGTTTACTATCAGGGCTTCTGGTGGAGGAGGAGCTAAGCCAGGGACATCACTGCGTTCTGAGAAAACGTAAGGGCTTTGCGTGGGCAAGCCCTGTCAGCCCTGCTGTGCAGCTTTCAGCCACATACTGACGCAGGTGCAGTGGGGCTTTTCAAAGTGCACAACTTTCACTCGGAAAATGTTGTGCAGAAAATGTTTTACTTTCATCATGTAATTAAATATATGCTTCACTAGAGAGGCCAGAAAAGGTTAGGGGCGCAGCCCCTTAGCCCTTGAACACCAGCCACCCCTGGTGTACTCCATGACTCACCCCTGTCATGTCTACTCTCAGTAAAGGATTACACAACATTAAAGCAATACGACACCATTAACAGGTATCACCATTTCCGCAGAATTCATTTATTTATTATTCTTTTAGAGAAGGTGTCTCTCTTCTGGAATCCATCAGTATATTTCTCCATGTCCCGATAAAGTTGTTTGAAAAGGGGAAAATTAGATGTAAACACGAGTACAGAACCTGATAAACTGATACAATTTAGCTAAAGTTGGCAGCGGAGAGGTCCTGAGGGCAAAGATTTTAAAAGCAACTGCTATGTGAAATCCTAATATAAAGATCATTCATAGTCCCGTATTTGAGTGTGATGTGGCGTTCATGACCTAATTGAAGCCAACATCAGCAGATCGAAGTGTGTGGATCCATGTTTCCTGTAGTCTCAGTTTCTGCTCTGTCTCCTTCCATATGGCCCTGTGTATCCTGATGAATTCCTAATAATCTAATACCATTGATGTTTTCACCCTGATTTATCCTAGTAAAATGTGCAACGAGGGGATATTTTATATCTCGAGTTTTAATTCAGTTTCTGTGTTCCCTCCATCTAATCTTAATTTGTCTCTTGGTCAGTTTTACTTAAGATATACACAGTAAGAGTTATTCTTAGTACCTTCAAAATTATAAAAAGCTGTGATCTTATTATTAACAAATGTACAACAAATACTCATATCAAAAGCAACCAATAGGATTTTCAAGTAGCCAGTTTTTTGATTAATAGTGTGCATAGCTGACAGACACTCATTCTTTTCTGTTCTGTGTGGTTATTTATTTTCTGTTTGCAATATTCTTGCTTAAAATTTCAATAAAAAGTCCTTGAACATAAATGTTTTCATGGATCGTTTTCTGTACTGTGGTTGTAAGATGTAAGTTGACTTTTGCTGCGTAGTAATGTGTGAGTGTGCGGTTATTAGCATAGTTGTTCTAAATAGTGTATTTGTGGGCCATTTTTATTGTACATTGTATGACATGCAGTTCTAATCGGTTCACACTAATTTACTACAATGTATTAGGGCAATGTGCTGCGTTACTTTTTAATAGGTCTAAATGTGGATTTGTGAAATCGGCTGGAATTGCTTGTTCATAGCACTCTTTTCATGAATCACGAAAGCCAGTAATTAAAAAAAAAAAAAATGATTTACTGAATCATTTAATGTTTAATGCACACTTTTATTCTGTGTAGGTCTATATATGTATAAGTGTCTATGTAGGTTATTCTAATTCCATGCTTCCTCCGTGTCAGCATTTTGCTGTAGTTTATGAAGCTTATTCAGGGCAAGGCCGGGTTTTTAGGGTTGAGCCCGCTGGTGCTCTGGCCCCTGTTGTAATCTCTCTGTGGGCTTTTAACCACACCCATGTCACGCCCATCAGTTTCATTGGTTCATGGACTTGCCTTTTGAAATTCGCTTGATTTCATTTGTGAAAGGCATGCATATGTCTGCCTTTTCCGGTTTTTAGCCCTCCTCGACAACACCGGTAAACTACTGAAAACATACAAAGCTCCATGTTTACCACTTGAAACATTTTGAGCAGTATGTTGTAGAGGGGAAATGGCAAAGGCCCCACAGTGCACTCTTTGTCCTCTCTGGAGCTGCTGTCCTGCTTTTGCAAACCACTAGGGCTGCCTGAAAACCAGTTTGTGCCAAAATCATGACAAGCTTGTCTAAGACCAAATACTACTTCACTGACCATGACAATTCCTGTATTGATTAAAGTTCCGTAATCAGTGGCTTTATTTTCCATGATGAAACCCTTCTTGGCAGGCAAGTAGTTATCACCAAAATCAACAGCAAAGTATACACAATCGGCTATCTCGTCAACAAGAAATGTAATAGCGACATCCTAGTCTGTGAAAGTGGCACTGTCAACCTGGTCAACAAAGAATATGCCAACAGCAACAATGCTCAATGCCAGTGAAAACACAGTCATTGATAATTACCTCATCTAGAGCAAAAACAGCACTCTGGTCCTTTTGGTCCACATGAAGGAGCCAGTGATTTGGTTTTCCAACTGACAAAATGTCTTACATGTTCTACATGCAGAAGCAGGAAAGAACAAGATCATTTCTTCTATTTTTAGAGGCACAGACTGTATACTAGATCATCTGTCTGCAAAGAGAATCACTGCTGAGTTTGGGAACAATCCCGAAAATTCCTTAAGGAAAGGAAATGCAGCCGGCCTGAAATGTAAATTTACACCAAGTGTTGCTTCAGTTTACAGGTTGTCTCCCGTCTAGTGTAGAAACATCTCCAGAGCTGTGTGTGACAGGCCTTTCGTGATAAACATACATGTTAAATACAAACCATGCGTAATTGTATGCCAATATGCATGTGTGTATCTGCAAGACTTAGAAAACTAATATTTTGAATGGTGATGAGCTGTGCACCATTTCCATATTATCAGGGGATTGGCACTGGTTGTGCTAATAATAAATAACAGAAACATTCTTCCATTTTGCTGTCCAAAGAACTACGTTTCTCTGTTAACATTGCAAGGCCATCCAGCATCATACAGAACACGTTTAGAAGGAAGGACAGAGGAAACAAAATTGGTTAGAGTTTCTGGCAGAATTGACTACTGTTACTGGCCTTTCAGAAGTGTCTTTTACATTGATTGTACTTTACAGCTCAGAAATGATTGACTGCACAGCATTCTTCACAGTTCAGATATGAAAAACTGCGCAGCAGCTGTCCTGTGGAACTCAGACAGTCTCTGTTGACAATAGAATTGAATGCTCTCATTCCTCTCAGTAGATACCATCTTGCTGCAGAGGGTCTACTGTTCTTCATTGAGACACTTCTCTGGTAATTCTATGTATTTAATTTAAGATGGTTAGCATTTTAATTGTTGCAAGTGGATTCTCTCCCTCTGGAACACATTTTTCTTGCCCTATTCTGTCACGAAACACCACCATTATGGCCACATCACCAGAGACATTGATGTTAATGTGAACCAGACACAAGTCCATGATGATTTCTCCTATTCTTTCGTACTGTCTTTAATATTATTCTGTGTGTTTCGTAAATAATACTTTTCATTTGTGTCTTTTCTTTGATTATGTGCATTAGTTTATTTAATGGAATTGTTCTGCATTCTGATAACTCTGCACTTGGATCTTGGGGAATAGAGATACTGGCACAGATATTTATCTAACTACTTTCAAATTGCAGAGGTGGTGCAGTTGGTAATATCACATTATCAGACGTTTTTCAGTGCCCACAGCTTGTTTATCTGTGCTTTGGACCAATTGCTTTTAAATTCTATGAGAGGAATCCAACTCTGACATGCTTTGCAACAGAGCTAAACAATCAACAGTGGCTTCAGAAGTAGCATTTGTCTAGCGTACAGGATGAACCAAATGCTGCGCTTTCACTGTATCCACTGACACCAGCTTTGTCCCTTTCCTCCCTAGAAGTGGTGACCACATCGCTGCTTTTGTTCCTTTCATCCCCAGCACCATCACCAAACTCATCCTTCAATCTCAGCCCCTCTACCATAAACTCATCAACATTCGGTAACCAGACAGACACTGGATACGGCACTGAAGTTTTAGTCTGGGTTATACTATCTCATAGATACTGAAAACTTGCAAGAGGATAAGACGTGATTGATGATGTGATCCTCGCTTTCTGGAGGGTCTGGTATACCCATGTTGACTCCAAACAGAATTTTGTAGTATGGGCGGTTTCTGTATTCATGGTCCACTGTTATCCAAGACCCTCACAGTTAAGGCTTATTTTAATGTTGCACTAGCTCTCTCAACAATTCCACTTGTACTGGGCCTAAAGAGATGTGAGAATTGGAGATTAAATCACACCTTAGCAAGCACCTCTACTAAAGGCTTAAAAATAAAATCTGGCCTTTCCCAGATTGAAATGTATGACCTCTACCCATCTTTACAAATCTCTACAGTTCTTTAATGACTGTATACTCCATGTCCTGGCATTTGGGCCATACACAGATAAATGTTTTGCACAAATTTACACAGTATTTATACTGGTCTACTGTGGAAACAGACTTATAAGGTCGAGCTACTGTGGAAACAGACTTATAAGGTCGAGCTAACTGATTTGGGAGAGATGTGATGCTTTCTGTACCGCAGTTGGCAAGAGTCTCACAAATGTGGAATGTTTTATTTTTTACTACTTTCACATGGTAGTACATAAATATTTTGTTTGGCATTAATAGTCACCAGTAATGCTCTAGCAGGAGTTGTAGTTTTGCAGACATCCAAGCATGCACAGAGCCTATTTCTTCATCAACAGCTTTTTATTAGGTTTCATCAGCAAGCCTCATTTGGTATGTATTCTCCTATTTTAGGTGTGTAAACTTTAGGGAGCTCATGTTGTCCCAGTAAGCAATTCTACTTTTGGCTAAACTTTTTGTGATGATTTGGCTGCTAAATATATATCCTGGTTTTCAACTGTGTCATCAGTGGTATTTGCAAACTTGCACCTGTATGGCAGTTTTCGCAGGCTGAACATAGACAGAATTGTCTTTAGAGTGAACTCCCTCCCTCTAGTGGGCTAGGGTCTGCTGGATTTCCATCTGTGGAAGATGTCATTAGAAGCTTTTATTGTCTTTCATTGTGAGTCTTTGTAATAACTGGTCTCCCAATGCTTTAAGTGAACATTTCTGCACACAGTATGATGATTGGGATGTGATTAAGAGAGGAACTGGTTTGTCAGTTTTTTTGCAAGGCTAACTGGAGTGTATTCTGCAGTTTGTACCGCACATGTATGTTTTTGATGTTAAATTCTGAACCTTGAAACATCCCACGCACTAACAAGTCACAGAATACCTCTGTTTTGTGCATGTTGCTAGCTGCATTGATCCATCAGTTAGAAAACTTTGGTATGCATACAGTTGTCTTTGTGATGGGGCTTGAATTGTTGCATGATTATATTGTGGGAATTCTTGTGTTTTTAATGTAGCATTGTACTCAAATTGTACATCAGTAATGGCCCAAATCACAGCCCACACTTTTCTGAAAAACGTAAGTATGATCAACTGATATGAGTCTCACTTTCACAGCATAATGTGAAAATTGTTTTGTCAAAATTTTGGACTCCCATTAATGGTTGCAATTCTTTGAGGGAACTGGGAGGCTCAAGCATCTTGTATTTTTTTAAGAACCAAAGTGTGAGTCATTTTCCTGCACTTGATAGTTCACATCCAAGGAACATTACATTCGAAAAGCATATTTTTGGCTTCCTGTAATTACATTTACAGCATGCTTCAGCTAGTACTCTAACTATGGTGTCAAAACATTATACATTTTCTTCCAATCCTCATCGGTTATGTGTTTGTCATGTACATTAGTGTGGATCAGGTTGCACATAGTTACTCTTGCAGAGACCAGTCTAGAGCTATTTTTCTACCTCCTTTGGGGATGGGTAAACATAATTGTATTCTTCCTAATGTAAAGAAAGTCAAGTAGTATGATTTTGGTGCTAAACTTTTTTATGTGTTTTTATAATTAAAGCAGACTTGTATGTTTTGTACTTTAGCTGCATCGTTAGTCGAGTGGTATATGCATTCTATAATGCATACTTTTGGACCTTACCCTTTTTGCAGGGTTATCCCTAGACTTTTTGCGTTCTTCCTCCTCCTCATTTTTCTGACCTGTTTTTGTTGGCTGTAGGACTCTGGGCCCTTTATCACTGCTAACCAGTGCTAAAATGCATATGTTCTCTGTCTAAATTGTATTTTTAATTTTATTGGTGATTGGTTTACCCATGATTGGCATATTTAATTTACTAGTAAGTCCATAGTACAGTACACCATGGGTGTCCAGGGCCTGTAAATCAAATACTACTAGTGGGCTTGCAGCACTGATTGTGCCACCACATGAGTAGCCCTGCAAACATCTCAGGCCTGCTATTGCAGTGTCTGTGTGTGCAGTTTTAAACTGCCATTTTGACCTGGCAAGTGCACCCACTTGCCAGGCCCAAACCTTCTCTTTTATTACCTGTAAGTCATCTCTAAAGTAGGCCTAAGGCAGCACCATGGGCAGGGTGCAGTGTTTGTAATGGGTAGGACATGCAATGTTTTGATTAATATGTCCTGAAATGCTGCTAAATTTGGTGTTCACTATTGCAAGGCCTCTCTCTCCCATAGGGTAACATGGGGATTGCCTTGAAATATCTTTTAAGTGTGATTTCCCATTGGGAGCAGATAGAGATTTAGAGTTTGGGATCTCTGAACTCACAGTTTAAAAATATAGCTTTTGGTGAAGTTGGTTTTTGAATTGTATGTTTGAAAATGCCACTTTTAGAAAGTGGGCATTTTCTTGCTTAATCATTTTGTGCCTCTGCCTGTCTGTTGAATACCCGTCTAGGTCAGAATGACAGTTGAGCTGTTTGTGCATTCACTCTAGACAGTCACAAACAGAGAGCTGAAGTGTGCCCTGCACATCTGGTTGCGTGCCCTGCACATCTGGTTGCCCATCACCAGGCCGATAGGTCTTCCTGAGTTATCATGGTGGGACGAGCGGAAACATGCACCTGAATAGGGCTCTGCCTGTCCCCACACAAAGCAGTCTCCAACCCTCTTGAGTGTGCTTGGGGACAGGGCGGAGAAAGGCGTGGTCTTGTGCGCTACATAGACTTCTCTTTGAAGTTTGCCTACTTCAAAGACAGAAGTGGGTATAAGTACTGGACCTCTGACACAACTGAGTTAGAACATTTCTGGACTGAGGACATTCTGCCAGGAAGAAGAGGTGGGTGTTGTAGGAGGGACTGCCACTCTGCCTGTTGCTGTCGTGCTGGCCTGCTTGCTCCATCCTAGGAGTTAAAGGACTGGACTTTGCTTTCTACATCCTGCTTTCCAAGGTTCTCCAAGGGCTTGAACTGAGTTTGTCTCCTGTTAAGTCTCAAGGCCATCAAAGGCTTCACCTACCAGCGCCTGGACTCCCTCGCTGAGTGTCCTGACTTGCCAGGTGGTGCCAAATCCAGTTCCTGTGCCATTGGAAGTGAGCTCTGGTGCATCTAAGAAGAAACTAAGCACATCGACTCCAGAGCGACTTCAGAACCAGAGCCTCTGTCCGACTCCTCGCTGCAGCCTGCACTGGAGCCATGGTCCCCGCTGAGCGCAACAACTGCAACCTGCACGCAAGTCCAATGCCGCCGCAGCTCCTCTGGAGTCCAGCCACAGCATGAGTTCTGAGTGCTGTATCAGCAACATCCATGATGCCCAACTCTGCGGCAGCACCTGTGGCTCCATGTTATCAACACTGCAAAGTCGACACCTCGCATCTTGACCTTTTGGGTTCATTGACCCTGCCTTGTCGAAATCACCCCCCTTGCAACCACAAGGAACTGACCCCTCACCTCCCCTGCCTAACAGTAAAGAACCAATGTCTCACCTCCCCAGTAGCTGTGGGAAACCGATGCTGTACTGGTTTCAGTGACACCTCACCAACTCCAGGCAACGTCTTTGTTTCCTCATTGTTTTTCCAAGGTACTGTGCCTGGAGGTCAGTGACTACATGACCAGCCCACCCTCCCTCGCGAGTGGTGTCAGACTGTTGGGAATTACTCCGCAAAGACGCTGTGATAGCCCCAGTTGGAGCTATTATGTTTCTATGCTCTATACTAGGATTTAATCATTGGATACTTGTATCTTTACTTGTGTATGTTAGATTTTTGTTACTTTGGTCTTGTTTCAATCAGATAAATATGGGCTATTTGTCTAAACCAGTGTGGAGTACTTTTGTGGTGTTCTCACTGTGTTACTGTGTGTGTGTGTGTATATATGTGTATATATATATATATATATATATATATATATATATATATATATATATATATATATATATATATATATATATATATATATATATATATATATATATATATATATATATATATATATATATATATAAATAAATACTTTACACATTGCCTCTGAAATAAGCCTGACTGCGTGTGCCAAACTACCAAAGGGGTGAGCAGGGTTTATCTTAGCTTTGTAACTCCCTTACCCTGACTAGACGGAGGGTCCCTACCTGGACAGGGCGCAAAGCACTGCCAGCTTGAGACTCCATTTCTAACATATACGTTTTGGAATGTAAGTTCAAATTGCACAGTCTAATATGATTGTCCAATTGGGTAAACTGGAGTGTTGGATATGGAACTTTTAATCCCTAACACTGCAATTCAGCTATAATTAATTGATGATCTTTTTAAACATCTTGCTTTCTTAGATGTTTTGAACTTGTGGTTCTTCCCTCAAAGGAATCTCATGGTCTTGCACCTTTAGCCTCTTGGCTGTTCTATAACACAGGCACAAGTTGTAGTGCCCTCTTTGTGACATACAGCTGTTTAAGCAATTGGGTCACTAGTGAAGAAATTGCTGCCATTATTACTGCCTCCCTTTATGGAGCTTCAATTAAAACGTATTGGGGTGGGAGGGGCAGTCTATTTCTGTTAATATTATGTTATAGAAAACAGTCCAGTACGTCCAGGAAATCATTGAGATTATTTGTTCAATAGTTCCCTAAATTTTCGAATTTTATAAAGAAAAGATGCACTCCATTTATTCACCCATGATTTATTTCTATTTGTAGATAGGTACCTCCACAATCAAGTGGGGGTTGACCTTCTAGTGGGCTACAGTTATTTCCAATTCACTATCCAGTAAAGCAACCGCGCATGTTCCATTCTTAATTGGAACTATTTCTGTGAGGCATTTTACCTTGCTGCAGCTACCATTTTCTTCTGAAAAGGTGGTTTTGAGGCTCCTCACCCATGACGGTTTCCTCTTCCCTACCGTCAGACTTGTCCTTTGTCAGGTCATTTGGAAAAATGACCACCTTTGCTTGATCCCACTTCCTTAGCTTCACAAACTGCGAAGAATAAGGATAGTGGTCATCAGAGGTGTGTGTGTGTGTAGTATCTGCCAGGCCCCACAAATTACTCCCTTAACATCAACATTAAGTGGTCAAGGTTTATTGATTAATGTTTAGACACAGTCTTTAAAACATACATACAAATAAAATCAAAATTATTTACCCCCGCACCACCCCTCTTCCATACTTCTTAATACATGGTATAATTCGAGTACCCAACTTTTAATACATAAAATAGTTTTCCCCAGCAACCCGGCCTTTAAAATCTAACATACTTAACCAATCCTCTTACACCACTAGTCCAAACTATTTTTTTTTAATTTTGCCAAAGCACATTTGACATCTAGAAATTCCATATTCAACATAAGTGCAAGTGCATCATTATGTTTATTTTGAATCATAGTTTATAAACAAAGGATTAAAAATCAAACAACAAATCCTATTAAAATGATCGCAATTGATCACCAGATGACCATTAAAATTATAATACCGCAACCCACATGTGCAGTTATTCTCTGCATCTAAAAAGGCTGCAGATTTTCCAGCCTTTAAATAACGAAGGATTAAGGACAACCGGAATTTTAATACAACTGAGCGTAGCTGGGCTCCAGGCAATGATAATAAATACGGAATGCCCTGCTATCTTCCCATGATTCGACCAATTACTTGGCAGAGGGCCTGATCCCTACATACTCTTGTCAGCCAATCTAGACTCTCTTCTACAGGCCATTTAAAATTCAGCATTCAAAAGATGGGAGGCCTCCGTTATCCTAAGTTCCTCCATTTTTTTAGAGCCCCCAAAATTGCTGCCAACCTTTTTCTGACATTAAGTGGTCTGAACGATTGACTTTTTGATTAGGACTGCTTTTCAGCAGTATTTTTGTTACAGATGTTAAACAGTCACAAAACGCTGAGTAATCAAGGAGTTATTGAAGGGCCTGCTTAGAACATGCTCTTCAGTGTTGTGTGTAATCTGACATGGGATTTCAACATGATCTTGCCAATACTTGTGGTACTCCCTTTGAAGCTTATTCATAATGAAAACCTTGGAATACCTCTCAAGAAAAAAACACTTATGTTAGCAGTAACCTCCCCAAGACTGATTAGAGGAAATACAAGAATGTTCTGTGACAGAGCTATATCTCAGGTTCCATTTGTACAAGTTGTCCTGAGGACAAATCTTTTTTCTCTCAAGATGTGTTTATGACTTCAATCTTAATCTGTAAGTCATTCTCCTGTTGGTATTGCTGACACTGGCTACATTAACAGAAAGTAATTTGCATGTATTGGATGTCAAAAATGACTAAAGTTCTACCTGTAGAGAACCTAGATTTTTAGCAAGACCTGTCAGACGTTTGTTGCTTTTAGAACCCCAAGAATAGTCTGCTTTTATCCAAGCAAGTGATTGATCAGTAAATAGCTACAATTGCCCTTTAACATTCACATGCAGGAAGGCCCCTCCCGCAGACTGTAAGAGGTTAGTCTACAAAGGAATGGTGCTCTATCTAGGCCTTCCACTGGAACATAACTAGAGAGTGGAGCAATGGAAATAGTGTCATAGTTTCATTCATGACTATATCTGGACGTTGAATCCAGCTCAGGGACAGCAGTGGTACAGAACAGTACAAAATCAGATTAATTGACATGAGCCTCATTTGCACTTTCATGTTCCCATTAAATGCTGCTTAACACATTTAATTTTTTTACAAATTTATTTTAACTATAGGCAACATCCATCATCAAGCTTTAGAACAAACCCAATGTAAATACAGTGTTAGATTTCGAGGTACCTATATTAACAATCCCTCGTATAAAATTCCTGCAGTAAGTTATTAAACATGCCTGTGTCGTACATTACAGCTGTCTGTGCCTTTGATCATCTCCAGGACACTCCTTCTTTATATTTTAAGAGAACAGGCCCATTGCTGTCCATCTGGGTGGACACGTGCAACTAGGGAAACCTTTGAATATACATTCAAAGAGTGATTTCCAAAACCCCTCAAACTGCCATCATGTGCCGCTGAGTTAGCTGGTCAAATGTTCCTTTACAGGAATGTTTCATAGCCACTGCAGCCAATAGTTCAAAGTTGGATGAGCTGATTTCTGCCTTTGCAGCAGTCTCTAGCTTTGCTTCTCTTAGGCCACTAGCAACCTTCTGGTTTCAGCCCAAACAGTAGTACCCAGAAAATGGGTATCTCAGAATTTATCCCAGTACCATCTGTATATGTGCCCAGAATGGCATATGTTTAAAGCACATCGACCAAATATGCATGCTTTTCAACATTCTTGTCTAGCTGTTGGTTACTTGTGGTGAAGTTTCACAGGTGTATAATGCCACCATAGTGGAGTTTACAGTGAATCTCCGGATGTTCGCCATGATAATTGTATATCTGGGCGGTTAGTTCCGAAAAAGGCTCAAGAGACCCTTGCAGAGGTGCCAGTTTAAAAACAGAGTGTTCTAATTGGCCCAGGGGACTTAATTTCCCTTGGGCCATCTCGCTTCTGTGAGAGTCAAACTCCTGCGGGAGCAGGCGTTCTGATTTGCTGCCAGCAACATTAGAAAAATCTTGCTGGTAGCCATTAAATGACTAAAGTAAAAAATCCTGAAGTAAAAAATAGGTACCCTGACCTCCTAGGCCTCGTGAAAGGGGGCCTCAGAGGGACCCTCCCCCACCCTTTCCACAGGGCCAAAAACAAAAAAATCATAGCTACAAAGATTGCTACGATCCCATGGGATAAAAATATATGTATATTAATATAAAATCCCACCCATGGGGCTGTTTCAATAAGGGGGGGCATTAAAGGCCCCAGAGAACCCACCTCCAAGGCCGAAAGCACAAAAATAGGGGAGTATGCTTCACAGTCCCCCACCCTGAGCCATAAAGGCCCCAGAGAGCCCACCCCTGGGGCCCAGATGTGCATAATAGGCCCTAGGACGCTCACCCCAAGGGCCAAAATTAGTGTATACAGAAAAAAGGAGTGCATCCCCTCACCCCCTCCCCCACCACCACCACCACCGAACCATAACATGCCCTGGGAAGCCCTCCACCAGGCCTCATATTTTGTAAAAATACAGCTCCCCTTCCAGACCCTCTAACAGCCCTGGGGGAGTCCACCCCTAGGGCTGATTAATTAAGGGAGAGGGAGCACAGCCCTCCTCCTTGAGCCATTAATGGCCCCAGTGAGACCACAATAAAATGGGCAGGGAAATAGATCAGAATATTGCTGCCGCCCAGAGCGAGCAGCATTTGGAATTTCTTCCTGCGGGTAGGAGAAGTGCAGATTCCCACTTCACACGGGGAGCTCTCTGGGGCCACGAGGGCCTTAGAGGCCCCCGGTGCCACCCAACAAATATTTGGTAACTGCCCTAGTTGGGCACCTACCAAACCTTAATAGTGCAAGCCCCAGGGGATAGGGCCCCTGGGGCCGGAAATAGCTTGGCAGGGGGGGGGGGTTCTCTCCATGATTTGTTTTTATAGTGGCTCTGTGGGATGAGATTCCCAGGGCCTAAAGAGGCTTGGGGAGGAGGGCCAGACAGTTCCCCTCCATTTTAATAAAATAAATAAAAAAATACAGCCCAGAGGGATAGGGTCCCGAGGGCCTACTAAGGCTTGTGTAAGGCGGCCAGACAGTCTCCCTCCTCTTTCATAAAAAAAAAGGCCCTGGGGAAGGGGACACAAGAGCTTAATAAAGCTCAGAGGCACGTGGCTCCTCTCCCCTTAAATAAAAAAAATAAAAAATGGCCCTTACTGATGGGGCTTGAGGACCTTATAAGGCTCCGGGAGGGGGGCTATGTGCCCCCTCCCCCCCAACTTTATTTTAAAAAAACTAAGAAAAAGGTCCTGGGGGATGGTGTCCCCAGGGCTTAATAAAGCTTGGAGAGGGCAGCCAAGTGCCCCCCATACACTATATATTTTTTTAAATGTCCCTGGTGGATGGGGTCTCTAGTGCCTAAAAGGCTCAGGGAGGGGGACCAGGCGCTCCTTATCTCCATTAACAATAAACAAAAAACCTGGGTGAATAGGGTCCCAAAGACCTAATAAGGTTCGGGTGGGGGGGCATGTAGACCCCTCCCCTTTAACAAAACTTAAGGTCTTGTGGCTAAAACCCTTGCGACATGCGGCCAGGGTGTTGGCTTTACATATGGTCATAAAATATTACTTTACCTTTTTTTTAAAAAGAAAAAAAAAAACTAGAAATTCACTGAAAATACCAAAAGTTTAAGTGATGTTATAGTTAGGTGTGATAAAAAGATGAAAAAACAAAGGTTAAAGTAGCATTATAGTTCAGTGAATACATCAGTGACAACAAAAACTAAAAATACACAGAAATTCACAATTTATATTTGGTGGAGCTAACTAAAACTTGTGCCACCACCATGCACTACTGCTTATAACCTCACATTTTACATCACTCATGACATGTTCTGTGACATCATTTGACATCACTGATGACATCTCGAATGACATCATCCAAGCTTTTTTTGTTTAAATTGCTCTATAAATGGTATAGCATTAGAGCTGTGAAAGTAAGTGCCATATAGCTCAGAATAATATGAAGCATCATTACTGCTATCATACATACAATCCCCGTAGGCAAAGCAAGCATATGTCCACCACATTTAAGTGGTGGTACATTTTCTTTTTCAACTTCTATTCTTTTAATTTGCATACTTGCATATTCATCTTGCGACTGTGAAGGAGGCACATATGAAGTAACCTATCTAGTAATTCTGGAACTTCCATTCCATAGAGTGCTTCACATTACTTCACTATCTATACCTCAGAACCACACCAATTTCTTTTAAATTTAAACCCCTTTCAAGGCTCGAGTATTCTGCCAAGAGAACTTAATTAGCAGATATGTCTTACACATACCTTTCAAATTATCAGTAAGTAGTCTGCCAAAAGCCAGGTTTTCGGGTCCCTAAACTCAGAGACTACCTCCAGGAAAATAATGTAACGCATTTGCACCATACCGGTGTTTGCATGTATTAGCACATTGGTGCCGGTCCTGTTAGTGTTGCCAATGTATGTTTTATTGTTATATTTTCTATTAGACTATTACAGAGTATGAGTCTTTTTCTGTTTGTTTTGGAGGGAGGAATAAAATGCGACCTACCAACCCTGTCAGTCCTATGGAAGCCCTTGTAGTCCAGGCCCATTGATATACCTCTGTTAAAAAAAGAAAAATTGTTGTCCATAGATGTTCATTTTTGATTTGTGTTTTTGTATCATTAGAAAAGTAATTTAGCTTGGGTAGACATTGCTAATCCGGGCTTATTTGTTTCTGGACGACATTTTTAAAAAATTTGGATGTGTTGAAGTGATTATGTATTATTTCAGGAACCATGAGACCTATATACTCCATTTTGGTGTCAAAACATAGGTTTTGAGTGTCAGGTAGTCTTATAGAGACAGAAAATAACCCCTTAAAGCAGCCCTTCCGCCATTTTCCAAACTGGTGGCTCTATAATGATGTGTTTTAGTTATCATATTGGTAATTTATTTTAATATTGTTTTTGTTTCAGGTTTTCAGTTGATTCAAATTCGTAAACATTAGCGAAGGAGGTGGGAGCACAAGATCTAGGTGGGAGCAGAGGATCTTTACCTCCTGACAGAGTGTTGCTAACTAAAGAAATCTCTTGAAAAGAGCTCTCTGGCACAAAAGTATCTAAAGTCTTTTCAGGGGAAAAGCACTCTAGATTATATTTTCGACTCAGATGACATTATCAAGTGTCTGGTGACTGGAGAAATTTTTCACACTGAATCTAGTGTCCATTTACCCCTCCTTCTAAAATTGAATATGAACCTAGGCTGCCTGGACACCCAAAAGACACTGGGGATTTCACAGGGAGATGAAAACTTACAGATAATCAAGCAAATAAAAAGGGGGCCAATCTCCTCCTAAAATGGAAAATCTGGAAAGCCTCCACAAGACCCTCCATGTTGTCCCTGACGGGTGAATATCTGCCCAGAAATTATCCAGGATGTCCTTCAGAGTGTATGCCCCTCTCCATCCTTCCAGGGGATCTATGCAATTCGCATCCCTCAGCACCCCATAATGGAAAGTAAGCAGAGACTCAGCAGGTTGCGGACTTTATCCAGCCAAACAAGAAACGCCTCAATTAATTTGGAGTTAGTGCCAAAGCTGCGGGCCCACGCCAAACACAAGCAACTGATCTGGTCCTTAAAACGCAAAAAGGCAGACAGGGAGTGCTTATATATGTATTCTCTACTAGGTAAACACAACCAGGCGAATTTATGGAGGTACATCAAAAATAAGATGAACCAGGAAGGCCCGCGAAATAATGTGATCAATGAACACAACTGGATAAATTGTGAATAAATGATATGCAACCAATTCAGCCACACTCGTAGGTCCCCGAGTCAAAACCTGCCCACAGGATATACATCCGGACTATGGCCTAGTTCCTTCTCCTAGGGAAATCTCTACCATCTTGTGTGGCATTAGTGCTACTGGTGCACCAGGACCTAATGCATTCCTGCACAAGTCTTTAAGGAACATATTGAGCTGTGGTCGTCAATCCTTTCTACACTTTATTGCTCATGATTAGAGGCTCTGGAGGTACCTACTAGCTGGAGGGGCTCTATTCTACACCCAATTTACAAGAAAGGGGACAGGCAAGACCGAGCTAACTACCGTCTCATTGCCCTACTGGACATCGGAGCCAAGGTTTTTGCTTTGGTTCTCCTAAAAGACTTGGAAAATTGTCCGCTTCCGTCAAACAGGCTTTAGGGCGAATTCCGCAACCACAGATAATATAGTGGCTCTTTCCTATTTAATACACCAAGTCGCTACTAAGAAATTGCCCCCTCTTTATGCCAGTTTTGTGGACTACTCTGCTGTGTTCAAAGCTATGGCTAGAAACCTGCTATGGAGGAAGCTTCAAGGCTGAGGTATTCCAAACAAACTATTAAGGGCCATAGTCTCACTTTATACATCAACCTGAGTGAGGGTCAGGCTGTCACATACTACCATTCGCAGGATCCCCACTGACCTAAAGCAAGGGTGCATCATAGCTCCTCTTTTATTTAATCTATACACAGCAGACATGTCCCTGACCTTAAGACATGCTAACTTGATACCACCAAAAATTGGGAACCTCAAAATCACTCTCTTACAATATGCAGATGATATTGTCCAGTTAGACAACTCGAAAATTGGTCTTCAAAAAGCACTAGCTGCCCTTCACGATTACGACACAACAAACAAAATGAAGCCAAACGCTTTAAACACCAAAATAATAACCTTTGGGGTGGACATCTATAGATCAGAACTGCTGTTGGAACATGGGTCCCCTCAAGTTCAGCAGAACAAACTTGTGTAATTACTTAAGAGTGTGGCTGAATGCAAAGGGAAATTCCAAAATTCATCTCCATCTTCAATTTATAACAACAAGAGTTTGCCAGTTAAACAGCCTCATAGAAAGCCCTCCTTCGGTGCCTATCCAACGAGTGCTCAGGGCTTCTCTTTTACCAGCACTAAACTACAATCACAAAGCTTTTCTGGGACAACTCACTAAATCAGTGGTAAAGCTTCAAGTCAAAGCTTAAAAGAGAGTGTTTAAGCTACCACAATATATAAGGGAGACTCTGATAAGGCTAGAACTCGGCCTGGAAGGATAGAAGTGGGCCAATATGGGCTCTTACTTGAGATACTATCACAGGATTGTTATGGCTCCACCCAACACATTGAAATCAGCCCTTCCCCCCCATTTTTGACTTAAAAACTAATCCTTGGTCACAGTATTTAACTAAAGCGTTTGAATCCCTCTGAATAGATCAAACCGAACTAAATAAGCTGGTGCTTTCTCACACAGCTATAAAGACTGTGTTGAAAAGGCAGATAAAAATATTTTCTCGCACAACTATCCTCGCACACCTGAGCAGTACACCTGTGTTAGCTGCTGTGGCAGCATCCTGCACCCACATCCCACACCACTTGTCAGCACAACTGTATTTGATGTGTACGATTGGGAAAGCCTGCTTGACCCAAATCATGGCTGCAAGGTTGTTAGCCTTCAAAATCAAGGAGATTAACCCAGAAAGGCACTCCCTTTCCATGATTGTAAATTTCAGGCTCTGCGGATATAAAACTGAGTCATTCAATCACCTGTTATGCTGCTCCCCAGCACTGCTGAACGCATGTCGAACTTTATTAAAACCTCTATTTTCACGTCACGGCATAAGAACTTGCAATGAGGCCAGGTCACTTGTGTTTACTTTGAAGGCGCCATCTGATCTAGCTTAATTTGGGAACTTTGTCTATCAGTTTAAAAAAACCTGCTGAACTGAAGTACCATAACTGTCCAGACTTCTACCCCTAAAAGCAGAAGGGAGTTTTGTGTAATTCTCATACAGCCTTAAAGGACTAATCAACAATTTACTGCTTTTCTAATGTTTTATTGACATTGTCTGGCCATTCTGGGTGTGGTACGTTGTTCATTTTAGCTGGAAATAATTATATTTTACATTATGACTTGCACTGCTAATTATCTCTTTTTAGATTTTAGGCCTTTGATCAATAACAATCATGAAATATTATACATATGCGCTTTTATCCTTTTGAAGTAATTACTCAGCTTGTAAAGACGTTTTTTGCTGAGCTCTTACTTGTGGAATAGTTGTTTTAATGATTTTTAGTAGTAGTCGTATAGGCCCATTGTTGTTTGACATGGGCCTAGTTAGGGAAATGTATGCCCCTTCCGCAGAGATTGATCCCACTTGATTGTAAAGATTTTAAATAATCATACAATAAATTTACTTTAAACACTAACTACAAGATCTGAGGACTCCTTCAACAAAGAAAAATGTGTCATATGCCAAACATATCCAGAAGAAAAACTAACATCAACTGCGGCTGGACAGAAGAGAGTTCAAGATGCTGCAGAAATACGGCAAGACTAAGTTCTCAAAAGATTGAAACTGATGGGTGAAAAGGATCAAATATTTGATCGTTGTAACAAGTGCTACAAGTCATATCCAATGGAAAGAAACCTGGGAAAAATGGTCAAAACATAGTAGAAACCAGTGAATCACAGCAAGAATCCGAGTCTTCTGAGAAAGCGACAACAACCAAACCCAGTGCTCATCCACTTACAATATCGATGACTTAAACCCTCATTCACCACCACCAACTGCTCGTAAAACAGAGGATCTTCAATGTATTATCTGTGGTTTAGCCAGAACAAGGACTAGAGGGATTGACGAAAGAACAAAATACAGAGTATGTGAGTCTCAAAGGGCAAACGTGTTTTTATCTGCAGCTAGTTTCTTTCAAGATGACGTTTTCAGCCGAGTAGCTGATCTAAACAGCGAGGTGAATGCTTTTGCTGCGGATTTGTAAGCCCACCTGAACTGCACGCGTGCATACATTCAAAAATAGGAATGTACAGTGAGCTCTCAGCAGCAATGTAATAGCCAGCCTTTAGTTAAGTTTGCAGTCTTTGAAATAGCAAATTAAGTTTTAAAGCCACTCTTGAGTGCTGGCTATGGGTTCACACTCAGTGAAATCATAGAAATAATGGTCAACATTGATGAAACTGTATTGATCCATAATAAAGAAATTAGGATTTTTATGGTGAAAATGTACAATGACTGAATTCACTTTTATCAGTCTAACAAAAAGAACAAGCCGCTTATGGTGTTCTCAACTGATTTGACCCCTGAAGTTCTTGCTACCACATTAAGATCACAGGATGCAGTAAATTCAGCAGGAACCATTTTAAGAAATGTCCTGAAAGATTTAGATTTTGGTCTTAATGACACATTTTGTAATGCCCCAGAGCTTTGCAAATCTTGGGAGTCAACAAGAATGCCTGATGTCATTTTATTACATCATTGTTTAATATCAGCAAAGCAAAACAGTTACAAACTAAAGTTTTTGAGTTCGGAACAGAAACCTACAATATTGATGATGGCTTTGACGATATAAGCGAAGAAGTGGAAGACAGTCCCATGAACTGACAGGCTTATGCTGTGCAAATGTACTATCTTTTCCAAATCATGTTTTATGAATTGCATTGTGGAAAAAGGAAAGCTCCGCTATACTTGATGACTGCCCACGCAATCTACAATAAGCACAAAAGTAGAGTTAATCACTTCAATGAATAGGATTGGTGTATCAACAAGTTATAATAACATAGTACGGAACAGGAACATGTTAGCAGCTCATGCTGTAAAAGTCTGTGAACCCAACAATACACCACTTCCAAGTCATTTTACCAGGAAAGGATTTACAATTGCAGCTTTTGATAATTTTAATTTTTCAGACAGCTCTTTGTCTAGCATTTCCACCTCACATGTTACTGCTATGATGTTTTTTCAAGACTGTACCAATGAAGTAGCTGCTGGAAAACAAGCTGTGTCGCCCATAGGCATAAACAAACGAAGCTGCAAACTTATAACCCAACTGCCTTGCCATGTGCAAGATCACTACAAGACATCAACACGTCCCAGTCTACCAGAAAGTTTCAAAGGGGTTCAGGTCATGGATCTACTTCTACCTGATTCCATGGTCTGCAAAGCTGATTTAACTGAACTTATATCGCTTATGCAGTGCGGACTGGAGGACGGAGAAAAAAAGCCAGTTCCTCCGTGGGCTGGAATTCATGCTCTGATCTCCCAGAATACGGTCCCACTTAAGACGGTACTGTTTTTACCCATAATACCATCTTCAGTCACAGACTATGCAACAGCATACACAGCTCTAAAAAAATTCCAAAATGTAGGTGCTCAGCTTGAAGACCAGTCTATCCTGATAAATTGTCTGCGATTAAGGTGTTTTCCGTAGTGTAGCTGACATTTTTATGAGCAATCCAGTAGAATTTGATGATCTTTATCCAATGAGGGGCATTTTCCATGTGACAAAAGTTGTGTTGCCGTGTGCAGGTAGTTATCTCAGTGGATGTGGCATAGACAAGGCACTTATTGAGGCTGACATCTTTGGAAGCAAAACTGTCCAGTCAGTATTGAGCGGAACTCATCATGCTTGTTCCTTACAAGGTATGCTCATCATATCTGAGGCTATGGTAACATTACGTTGGAATGCTTTTTGGAACATGAATGACAAATTAGGTTTTGCATATCTTATCTCAGAAGTGAACAAGGCACAGGATGCACTTCATTCAAAAGACATAATACAAAGCCAGGCAATGTTCAATACACTCAGTTCAAAATCAGAAAACAGTGTTTGTAGAGTTTGTCGAACAATGTTCAGAAAAATCAGACCTTTGAAAGTACTGGGGAAATGTTTTACAGATGATAGCTTTAGTGAAAATTTGGTACATGCTGATTGGGAAGGTGATTGGGAGCTGCACATGGAGACAGTGGAGTTATTGATTACTGTGTTTCACGAATTTGATTGCATAAACTATCTGAGAAATGGGTCCTGGTATTTGGAAGCTAGAGCTGGAAAAACCATACCTCTACAGAAAATTAATCCAGTGACATTTTGTGGTGATAGAGAGAAGCTTCAATGTTGTGGCTCCAGATATGAAATTGGAACAGATAATCCAGAGATCACAGAAAAGCACCGAAGGGATTGTTGCTCAGACACTTAACAGGGAATATGTTGCTCAACGGCAGCTTGTTTACCATGAAGGCCTTTCTATTTGCAGTGTTTTGAGAGAGAGGACAAATTCAAAAGTATTGGACCATCGTGAAACTGTTCCTTGCCACAAACTTGTGAGAAAGAGAGAGGAACGATTTAATAAACATGTTGACATCCTTCTTCATTCCATGCAGCAGTAGGGATACCCCTTTGGAATGACTGAGCCTGTGTGACTGCGCAACTTCGTGACCAAACAATATGTGGATAATGATATAAAGACATGCCTGCTAGATGTCCTGGAACAAGGATCTAAACTTTACGCAGAACTGAAACAGGAGATATTTGTATTGAAAGAGAAAAGGCTGTTTAACATAATCACTAAAGCTAAACTTCCACGCTTTTAATTGCCTTAGTAAGAGTTTTGCCCAACCAGTCACTACGAAAAAGGTTACAAAAAACACATTTAACAAGCACATAGAGAGATGGATATAGCAAATGAAATAGGTGAATTTATCAAGGCCATTCTGTACATGATCTTCCAACAAACACATTAATTGATGGGGACTCTGAAACCAAGACAGTGAAGCACAAACTTGTACAAAAGCGCGAAAAAAGCTCTTACCTGCAGAATTTAATTTCAAAAGGGTGTCCTTATTGAAAACTGCTGTTGTTGTGGACTATGTCACAATTGAGAATGGTAAAAATTTCATCTTTGCAAAACATAGGAGAGAGGTCGTTCATTTTGTTCTACAGATATCAAAGTCAGTGTGAACCTTGCAAGAACTGCACATTCTTTGACAGTTATCCTGAACAATCTGTCAAGGTATATGAGAGAATCTGATGAACGTCTACAAATGAAATAATTGACCTTGCCTGCATAAAAAAATTGACACCTATACCTGTGCAACTTGATAATTTCTGTTCATCAATATCGAAGAAGATGAACCTGGAGATGTTAACTCGCCAAAACATCAGTGAACACTGAATTTCCAATTATTGTAAAAAAAATGATTGTCAATGAGGATTTGGTGCCGACAAAGATATATTAAAAGGGTACGGTCCACATTGTTCAAGAACTTAGCAAATTGGAGAAAGCTGATGATCTTATTGTGCCACATGTTGAGTGGGCTGTTCAAAATGGTTCCAATCGAGTCATTGTACTGTCAAATGACACATATGTTATTATTGTGCTAATTAGCTGTGTTGCAGTGTTCATAAGTTAGGGATTGTCAGAGTTATGAATATGTTATGGAACAGGCGAGAAAAGATACTTAATCCCGCTTCATATTCTGTTCAAGAAACTTGACCCAGAGATGGCCAGTGTTCTTATAAAGGCACATATTCCTACGGGTGATGACACTAGGCGTAAAATTGGAACAGAGCTTTGGAGCTTTAACTGCTGAACCTGTGAAGTTTCCGAAGTATTTGCTGAGACAGAAGAAGAATGTGACTTTAAAGACAGAGAAGAATACATTGTGCATGTGTGGAAAACAAGTTTTTACTGTCATACATTTGACGATCTTCAGTACAGTGAGTTCAAGAGATCAATTCTGCCAAGTGACCTTCCACTGACATTATATTCTCTGCGTGGACACATTAAAAGAGCGTTCTACTTGATCAGATGTGTAGATGTTTTGGATCAAGCATGTGTAGAGAAAGATTTGTGTGAATTTGGTTGGGAAGATAATGATGGGGTGCTAAAACCTACAAAATTTCGAAAGCCTCTACCCATAGAACTTACACATACATGTACTTGCAAAACCTGTGCTACAAAAAGTTGTCCCTTTCGATATGCCCTTCTAAGATATTCAACATTCTGCAAAAGTACCATAAGTGATTGCAGAAACAAATAAAGTGAACTATGAAAACTTGTCTAAAACAGGACTGATAAACATTTTTTCATGTTCAGATCATAAACATTGTTTGCTGTATACCTAAAAGGATTTTTAAAAAAATAAATCTTTGTTTCATTTCTATACATATCTGTTGGACTTTTGCTTATGCAGGGTCATCCCCAGTCTTTTTTGCCTCCTGCCTCCTATTTTTTTCTGACATGTTGCTGTTGGCTTTTCAACTCTGAGCACTTTACCACTGCTAACCAGTACTAAAGTGCATATGCTCTCCTGTTTAAATTGTATGTAAGTGGTTTATCCATGATTGGCATATTGGAATTACTAGTAAGTCCCTAGTAAGGTGCACTAGAGGTGCCAGGGCCTGTAAATCAAATGCTACTAGTGGGCCTGCAGCACTGGTTGTGCCACCCACATAAGTAGCTCTGTAATCATGTCTCAGACCTGCCACTGCAGTGTCTGTATGTGTATTTTTACACTGTAAATTCGACTTGGCAAGTGTACCCACTTGCCAGGCCTAAACCTTCCCTTCCCTTACATGTAAGGCACCCCTAAGGTAGGCCCTAGGTAGCCCCAAGGGCAGGGTGCAGTGTATGGATAAGGTAGGACATATAGTAATGTGGTTTATATGTCCTGACAGTGAAATACTGCCAATTTCGTTTTCACTGTTGCAAGGTCTGTCTCTCTCTCATAGGATAATATGGGGGCTACCTTTAAATATGATTAAAGTGTAGATTCCCCTAGAGAGTAGATGGACATGTGGAGTTTGGGATCCCTGAACTCACAATTTAAAAATACATCTTTTAGTAAAGTTGATTTTGAGATTGTGAGTTTGGAAATGCCACTTTTAGAAAGTGAGCATTTTCTTGTTTAAACCATTCTGTGACTCTGCCTTGTTTGTGGATTCCCTGTCTGGGTCAGTTTGACAGTTGGGTTGTTTTTCACCTCACACCAGACAGTGACACAAAGGGAGCTGGGGTGTAATCTGCATTTCCTGAGTAGCCATCTCTGCTAGGAGGGAGGGGTGGAGTGGTCACTCTCATCTGAAAGGACTGTGCCTGCCTCTGACAATGCTGTCTCCAACCCCCTGGTGTGTGTCTGAGGCCTTGCCTGGGCAAGGCAGGATTTCACAAGAAGGTGTGAGTCCCCTTTGAAGGAAGGTGACTTCAAAGACTAAAATGGGTATAAGAAGGGCACCCAAACTTACAAACTTTAGAAACACTTCTGGAATCAAGAGGAACCTCTGCCTGGAGAAGAGCTGATCGCTGAGGAACAAGTGCTGCCCTGCCTGTGACTGTGCTTTGTGGAGCTTTCCTGCAGTGCTGCTTCTGCCAGAGTAAGAGGGCAAAGACTGGACTTTGTGTGCCTTCCATCTTGAAGAAGAAATCTCCAAGGGCTTGATGTAGAGCTTGCCTCCTGTTGTTGAAGTCTCAGGGATAGCAAAGACTTCTTCCTGCCAGCACCTGGAGTCTCTGGAGAGACCCCTACTCTGCTCTGTGGTGCCCTTCCAGTTCCTGGGACCCTGAAAGGAGAGGCTGGCAGCCTAAGGACAAAAATACACGCACCGAGCGCCGTGCGGAGAAAAGATCGACGCGAATCCGATCGCGGCTGAGAAAACGACGCGACGCCGGTTCCGCAGCTGAGAAACGACGCCGCAGGAAACGCGACCGAAAAACCGACGCCCGGAGCAGGAGAAACGACGCGCAGCATCGCTGACGGAGGCTGAGAGATCGCACCCTGCGCCGCGGGACTTTCGGATCGTCGTGTGGCTGGCTTTTTCAACGCGCACCGCCGTGCCGAGTTGTTTTCGACGCACACAGCCGTGCAGGGTTACTTTCGACGCACACCGCCCGTGCGGGGTTATTTTTGACGCAAACCAGGTACATTTTCACGCTAGCAGCGCTAGTGTGGTGTTACAACTACCTAAAGACTCTTTTTATTTTAAACCTTTAAAAAATCATAACTTGACTTGTGTATGTTGGATTTTTGTCGTTTTGGTCTTGTTTTGTCTAGATAAATATTTCCTATTTTTCTAAACTGGTGTTGTGTCATTTTGTAGTGTTTTCATTAAGTTACTGTGTGTGTTGGTACAAATACTTTACGCCCAGCACTCTGAGGTTAAGCCTACTGCTCTGCCAAGCTACCAAGGGGGTAAGCAGGGGTTAGCTGAGGGTGATTCTCTTTTATCCTAACTAGAGTGAGGGTCCTTGCTTGAACAGGGGGTAACCTGACTGTCAACCAAAGACCCCATTTCTAACATTGGTGACCAGCGGTCGGGATTGGACTTGTATTTGTACTTGACATACAGTAATTAAGTGTACACTACTGTTTTGATCTCAGACCACTACGTGACCACATACTACTTGTTTGGTGATCTTTTGATTTTTCTCTTAAGGACTCTTTTTGTTCTACTTCCATGATTTTGCTGATCCCTTGACTGATTCTTTTTACTTCATTGGGAACTTATTTTCTGCCTTTGGAACTTTGCACTTGTGACCATCATGTCTCAATCTGGAGATGCAACAGCTGGAGCTGTGTTTGAAATGGAGAAACTGAAGGAGTACTCAGTTGCTCAATTGAAACAGTTCCTTAAAGATCTTGACTGTCCCACTAAGAGCTCCACCAGGGAGGGGGAGCTGCAAAAGGCACAGAGGGCCGGGGTGACAATCAAGAAGGCTGGAGGGCACACAGAGGAGGAGAATGTGGGTGGGGAAGTGCAGAGGATACACAGTGGTGTAGTGGAAGAACCTGTTACGCCTGGGGGGAGGGTCCCCAGGAGGGATGGCAGGGTGTCACCCAAGGGTCTGACTCCTGAAGAGTTACAGGACAGACAGGCAGAAAGGGTTCGCCGGTTGGAGGCAGAAAAGTTGAGGATGCAAAGGGAGTATGACAAGTGGGAAGAGTTGGAAGAAAGGAGGAGGAACTTAGAGATTAAAAAAATGATTTATGCTTACGAGCTTAAATTGAAAGAGCTGGAAGTCATGAGGGCTGAGTCCAGCTGGAATGGTGGCAGCAACAATTGTATATCCAGTGATGCTGCAGAAGTGCACATGCCCAGAGAGGTGGTGCCCTACTTGAAGGAGGGAGTTAACACACGCCAGGAGGTTCAGGGGTATGAGGTAGCTCCAGTGATGCACAGGGTCCCTGAGGTGGATTGGGGAACTGGCATGGGGAGTCATATTCCTACTGGTGGGAGGGACACTCTACTGACTCTAGGTGAGAGTGACAGGGAGAGGGGTTCCCCCCAGGTAGAAGTCCTGGTTATGGAGTGTGAAAACATCCCAGAAGAGTGTGGGTTGAGTGTCAGGGACAGTCAGGTACTGTCTCACCAGTCTCAGGAGGGTGATGTGGGGTGCTTTTTCAAGGCAGAGTCACTGGATGGTTGGGTGAAGGGTACTTTGGTTAATTCATGTGAGGGGCTGAGTGATGTAATTGCTGGAGAGCATATGTCTAGTCCTTATGTTCCAGAGCTATGCCAACACCAGGTGGAGTGTGAGTTCTCTGACCCCAGGGAGCTTACAATGGAGGCAGACTTCTGGGTGAGTACCAGAGAGTCTGAAGAGGCATTTGGGGGTGCTCCTGAGAGGAGTGGTCTAGGTAGTTCCCAACCAGGTGAGGTAGGGAAGGATTGTAGTGTCCCAGGTAGGTCCCAGTGTAGTGGGATGGGTGAGGGACCCCATGTCCAGTCTCAGAGGAGAGGGAATGGGGATGGGTTGAGGCCCAAGGTGCCCGAGATCCGGTCCCAGGTCCTGGAGGGTTCCCTGCGGGAACACCAGGAAGGGAGCCTAGCCTGTACCATAGGGCCATCTGTTGAGGGAGACCCCACAGTGTCAGGAGAACTTGGGGTGGCGGCTGTAGCCAGCGTCCCACCAGTTCTGGTGTCTGGCAGTACCACTCCTAGTGAGGGGGTGCAGAAGTCCGGACAGAGGGTTGAGAGGGGGTTGCGGACCCCAGTGGAGAACCTGGAGGGTCAGGGGTCAGCTCTGAGAGCAGAGCCCCCCATGAATGACCTTGGTGAGACCATTTCTGGGTTGGGGGGAATCCAGACTCTGTCAGATGGGCAGAGGTCAGGAGACCTGCGCCAGCCAGACTCTTGTGTGGCCCTTCGGGACAGTGTGTCCCTTGAGGGGGGGTAAGTGTGCCCCCCTGGAAGTCCTGGTGTGCCAGGCAATGGTTCAACCGCAGGGTGGTGACCCTGGGTTGGATGACCAGGTTCAGAGGGTAACCTCTGACCTGGTAGGGGGTAGGTATGCCCCCCAGGAAGTCCTGGTTTGCCAGGCAGTGATCCAGTCTGTGGGTACAGACCCTGGATTGGGAGGCCAGGTTAAGGGTGTCCCCCCTGACCTGGAGGAAGGGGCTACTGCTAACAGTGCCCCTACCATGTTGTCTTCTGGGGGGGTCACTCCTAGTTGGGTGGTTCAGGACCCCAGGAGAGAGGGCAGGGGGAGGGAAGCCTCACCCCTGGCCCTGGTCCAACCTGAAGGTACAGACCCCAGGTTGGAGGATCAGTTGCAGGTTAACATCCCTGCACTGATGGAAGAATTGTGCAGGACTGCTTCTACAAGCACCCTGACAGTTTTTGACTCTGGGGGTGCCGCTTCTGCAGGGAGGGTACAGAGCCCCAGAGGGGAGGACCAGGGTCAGGTTGTCATCCCTGACCTGGTGGAAGAGAGAGTGGTCAAAGGGTGCCAGGCACCTGGGGCTACCACCCCCCACTCTCCACAGTCACAGTGGTTAGAGAGGCCTGAGGTCGGGCTCTCATCCCTGACAGTTGTCTGGGGCCACTGTGGCTTGCTGTCCTGGTGGACAGAGTTGCCCCTGGGGGGGGGAGGACGAGAGTCACACCCCGGGGGTGGAGTGGGCAACACCACTGTGTTGGCCCTGGTGGTACTATCTGCCCATTGCAATACATCTGTGAGCAAAGTAAAGTTAGGTGTTGCACAGATGGTGTCTGTAGATGTGGAGAGGGGTTCCCCATGGGTTAGCTTAGTGGGCCCTGAGAGTATGGACAGAGGGATCCAACTGGAGTCAGGAAGGCGTAGAACTGGAACATGCCCCTGCTGTTGTGGGCCTGGGTCCCTGTTCTATCGCCCCAATCAGGGAAGTACATCAAGGTATTGATTGTTCTCCCCTGGCTTTAGGCTGGTAGGGGGTCGTGTTGGACTTTTGCTTATGCAGGGTCATCCCCAGTCTTTTTTGCCTCCTGCCTCCTATTTTTTTCTGACATGTTGCTGTTGGCTTTTCAACTCTGAGCACTTTACCACTGCTAACCAGTACTAAAGTGCATATGCTCTCCTGTTTAAATTGTATGTAAGTGGTTTATCCATGATTGGCATATTGGAATTACTAGTAAGTCCCTAGTAAGGTGCACTAGAGGTGCCAGGGCCTGTAAATCAAATGCTACTAGTGGGCCTGCAGCACTGGTTGTGCCACCCACATAAGTAGCTCTGTAATCATGTCTCAGACCTGCCACTGCAGTGTCTGTATGTGTATTTTTACACTGTAAATTCGACTTGGCAAGTGTACCCACTTGCCAGGCCTAAACCTTCCCTTCCCTTACATGTAAGGCACCCCTAAGGTAGGCCCTAGGTAGCCCCAAGGGCAGGGTGCAGTGTATGGATAAGGTAGGACATATAGTAATGTGGTTTATATGTCCTGACAGTGAAATACTGCCAATTTCGTTTTCACTGTTGCAAGGTCTGTCTCTCTCTCATAGGATAATATGGGGGCTACATTTAAATATGATTAAAGTGTAGATTCCCCTAGAGAGTAGATGGACATGTGGAGTTTGGGATCCCTGAACTCACAATTTAAAAATACATCTTTTAGTAAAGTTGATTTTGAGATTGTGAGTTTGGAAATGCCACTTTTAGAAAGTGAGCATTTTCTTGTTTAAACCATTCTGTGACTCTGCCTTGTTTGTGGATTCCCTGTCTGGGTCAGTTTGACAGTTGGGTTGTTTTTCACCTCACACCAGACAGTGACACAAAGGGAGCTGGGGTGTAATCTGCATTTCCTGAGTAGCCATCTCTGCTAGGAGGGAGGGGTGGAGTGGTCACTCTCATCTGAAAGGACTGTGCCTGCCTCTGACAATGCTGTCTCCAACCCCCTGGTGTGTGTCTGAGGCCTTGCCTGGGCAAGGCAGGATTTCACAAGAAGGTGTGAGTCCCCTTTGAAGGAAGGTGACTTCAAAGACTAAAATGGGTATAAGAAGGGCACCCAAACTTACAAACTTTAGAAACACTTCTGGAATCAAGAGGAACCTCTGCCTGGAGAAGAGCTGATCGCTGAGGAACAAGTGCTGCCCTGCCTGTGACTGTGCTTTGTGGAGCTTTCCTGCAGTGCTGCTTCTGCCAGAGTAAGAGGGCAAAGACTGGACTTTGTGTGCCTTCCATCTTGAAGAAGAAATCTCCAAGGGCTTGATGTAGAGCTTGCCTCCTGTTGTTGAAGTCTCAGGGATAGCAAAGACTTCTTCCTGCCAGCACCTGGAGTCTCTGGAGAGACCCCTACTCTGCTCTGTGGTGCCCTTCCAGTTCCTGGGACCCTGAAAGGAGAGGCTGGCAGCCTAAGGACAAAAATACACGCACCGAGCGCCGTGCGGAGAAAAGATCGACGCGAATCCGATCGCGGCTGAGAAAACGACGCGACGCCGGTTCCGCAGCTGAGAAACGACGCCGCAGGAAACGCGACCGAAAAACCGACGCCCGGAGCAGGAGAAACGACGCGCAGCATCGCTGACGGAGGCTGAGAGATCGCACCCTGCGCCGCGGGACTTTCGGATCGTCGTGTGGCTGGCTTTTTCAACGCGCACTGCCGTGCCGAGTTGTTTTCGACGCACACAGCCGTGCAGGGTTACTTTCGACGCACACCGCCCGTGCGGGGTTATTTTTGACGCAAACCAGGTACATTTTCACGCTAGCAGCGCTAGTGTGGTGTTACAACTACCTAAAGACTCTTTTTATTTTAAACCTTTAAAAAATCATAACTTGACTTGTGTATGTTGGATTTTTGTCGTTTTGGTCTTGTTTTGTCTAGATAAATATTTCCTATTTTTCTAAACTGGTGTTGTGTCATTTTGTAGTGTTTTCATTAAGTTACTGTGTGTGTTGGTACAAATACTTTACGCCCAGCACTCTGAGGTTAAGCCTACTGCTCTGCCAAGCTACCAAGGGGGTAAGCAGGGGTTAGCTGAGGGTGATTCTCTTTTATCCTAACTAGAGTGAGGGTCCTTGCTTGAACAGGGGGTAACCTGACTGTCAACCAAAGACCCCATTTCTAACAATATCTCTTCTTTGTCTATTATAGCTGCAGTTTTGGAAAATGGTGGAAAGGTTGATGTGAGGAGTTTTGTCTCTCTAGAAGATTACTTGAGCCTCAAAATCTATGTTTTGACACCAAGATGAAGTATTATAGGTCTCATGGTTCCTGAAATATTACGTTATCACTGCAACACATACACCATTTAAAAAAATGTCATCCAGAGAAATTTGGTCCGGATCAGCAATGTCTGCCCAAGCTAAGTTACTTCTTTAATGATGCAAAAACAGAAATCAGAAATCTCTCGACAGCATTTTTTTTACGGAAGTATATCGGGGGACGGGATTATTAGTAAATGTATAAGCTGATAGAGACTTCTAGTTGCAGATTCCTTACCATAGAATTTTCCCCCAGGCGTCAGACTGGATCCGGAGATTTTTCTTCAAGCAATATCCTTGCACGTCAGTAGGTGGCGTTGGTCGACTCTGCAGGCGTCGTAGGCATCGTGGTCACCTTGATGATGTCTGGAGTAGTACATAGACGTCGCCCTCGCGCAGCGACGTCAGTTCTTTTCTTTCCGTGCCACATGCTAATCCAGAGAAGAGCTACCCTGGCCAATTTTTGGCCAATTTCAACTGTTTAGTTGAGTTTTTTCTGTGCGACTTTGGTGCGTCGCGGATGTCCCAAAAGGCCAGGTTCAAGCCTTGTGAGGACTGCCATCGGACGATGTCAGTGACAGATCCTCATTGCGTTTATCTTTGGTGCCTCGAGTGCGACCATGACGTGAAGTCGTGCTCCGAGTGTCGACCCATGCACCCAAAGGCTTTGAGGAAGCGGTCCCTAAAGCTCATGGCGGCCGGCACTCCACTCCCCATAGGTCCCGGTCTCGTTCGAGAGGAAGGTCTCGAGATCGGTCGCGGAGTCATCACCACTCATCTTCTTCTAAATCCTCGGAGAAGAAGAAGAAGAAATCGACGAAGTCCCATCGCTCTCCCGACTTCGCCCCGTCGCTCGGCCAACGCGACACAGAAAGAACGTCCACGCACTAGGCCTCCGTCCTCGGAGCCTGCGTCTGGGTCGGCTCCGTGCTTCCCCGAGTTTCCAGGAAACTAAAAGAGTTTTACGAGGCCATGTGCCTCATATTCGGGCAGGCCGACCACGATATGGCGCCTTTGGGCCCAAGGGGTTCAGCTGAGGGGCCTTCGGGTTCTGCACTGGCGGCTTCGGCCCCGGCCACCGAGGTCACCTCTGGATCCGTACGTGGATCGGCACCTGCGCCGGTCACACCCTTGAGACCTAGCCCGGCGCCGAGTCGATTATCTACGCTCCCGACATCAGTGGCGCCCACTATTGACGTTGACCCAATTCTTATCCCCGACGATTTAGAGTTGGAGCGGCGTCGGCCGTCGCCGCCTTCGGCTTCGATGGGGCTCATTCGCCCCAGTTTGGATTTGGACCCTTTTTCCTATGGGTATGAATATGGGGAGGAATAGGAGGGGTCTCTGGACCCTTATGAATACCAGGAAGGCCCTACTATGGACTGGGCACAGGAATTGGGTGAAGCCAGTGGTCTGAATACTTCTCCTGAATCTGGCATACTGTCTCCTCCTACTGTGGCTATGGCGGAGGGAGAAACTTATGGCATGGTCGTCAGTAGGGCAGCTGAGGTCCTTGGCCTTGAGCTTCCTACAGTAGAGGTCAGTTCTAATCTCCTGGCTGAGGTGCTTCAGCCTGGGGCTTCTACTTCAGAACCCCTTTTGCCATTTAATAAAGCCCTCACCGATGTCCTTTCAGGTACAGGGTCCAAACCCAACACTGTGGCTCCTGTGAATAGGACTATTGCACGCCATCATCGGCCCACACTGAACAACCCTAAATTCCTGTCCCAACACCCCACGCCTGAGAGTCTTGTTATCCAGGCTTCCTCTTCTTCAGGCGCGTTCCTTTACGCACCTCCGGATAGGGAATCTAAAAGGCTGGAAGTTTGGCAAGAAGTTATTTTGTTCCTCCAGTCTCACGCTGCGGTCTGTGACTGCTGCATGTCTTTTGGGCCGCTATACCCACTCTTTGTGGGATACGGTTGCGCAAGTCCTGCTGCAGTTACCGGAGGCGGCCTGTGCTATCGTCTCCCAAGCTGTGAAAATAGGAGAGACGCTGCAAAGTTCACAATCGGTTGTGGGCTGGATACGACCAACTCTCTAAGTCACCCCTCTAGAAGGCCTTACAGCTCTAAGGCAGGGTGCACTATACCACAGGTGAGGGCATATGTGCATGAGCACTATGCCCCTACAGTGTCTAAGCAAAACCTTAGACATTGTAAGTGCAGGGTAGCCATAAAGAGTATATGGTCTGGGAGTTTGTCAAACACAAAGCCACAGTTCCATAATGGCTACACTGAAATCTGGAAAGTTTGGTATCAAACTTTTCAGCACAATAAATGCACACTGATGCCAGTGTGGGATTTATTGTAAAATACACCCAGAGTGCATCTTAGAGATGCCCCCTGAATACGAGTCCAACTCCTAGTGTTAAGCTGACCAGTTTCTGCCAGCCTCCCACAACCAGACGAGTTTCTGGCCACATCAGGAGAGTGCCTTTGTCACTCTGTGGCCAGAAACAAAGCCTGTACTGGGTGGAGGTGCTTCTCTCCCCCTGCAGGAACTGTAATACCTGGCGGTGAGCCTCAAAGGCTCATACCTTTTGTTACAGCACCCCAGGGCATCCCAGCTAGTGGAGATGGCCGCCCCTCCGGCCACTGCCCCCACTTTTGGCGGCAAGGCTGGAGGAGATAATTAGAAAAACAAGGAGTCACCCACCAGTCAGGACAGCCCCTGAGGTGCCCTGAGCTGAGGTGACCCCTGCCTTTAGAAATCCTCCATCTTGAGATTGGAGGATTCCCCCAATAGGATTAGGGATGTGCTCCACCTCCCCCTCAGAGAGGAGGCACAAAGAGGGTGTAGCCAACCCTCCAGGACAGTAGCCATTGGCTACTGCCCTCCTGACCTAAACACCCCCCTAAATTCAGTATTTAGGGGCGACGCAGAACCCAGGAAAGGAGATTCCTGCAACCTATGCAAAGAAGGACTGCTGACCTGAAAGCCCTGCAGAGACGACGGAGACGACAACTGACTTGGCCCCAGCCCTACCGGCCTGTCTACAGACACCAAGAACCAGCACAGCGACGCATCTGACAGGGAGCAGCGACCTCTGAGGACTCAGAGGACTACCCTGAAACCGATGGACCAAGAAACTCCAGAGAACAGTGGCGCTGTTCACCAACAGCAACATTTTTGCAACTTTGAAACAACTTCTAAAGAACTCACTCTTCCCGTCGGAAGCGTGAGACTTCACCCTCTGCAGCTGATGCCTCCGGCTCGAGCTTCAATGAACCAACACTGCAGAGGGGACTCCCAGACGACTGCAACCTCGTGAGTAACCTGAGACAACCTTCCTGTACCTCCACACCGGCGCCTGCAGAGAGGATCCAGAGGCTCCCCCTGACCGCGACTGCCTGGAACAAGGAACCCGACTCCTGGACCAAGCACTGCACCCGCAGCCCCTAGGCCTGAAAGGAACCAACCTCCAGTACAGGCGGCCCTCTGCCTAGCCCAGTCGGTGGCTGGCCCGAGAAGCCCCCCTGTGCCCTCCCTGCATCGCCTCTAGGGACCCTCGGGCCCTTCCATTGCTTTCTATAGCAAACCCGATGCCAACTTTGCACACTGCACCCAGCCGCCCCATTGCCGCTGAGGGTGCGTTTTGTGTGCCTGTTTGTGTCGATTTCCCCACCCCCCCCATCCCCTCCCAGTGCTCTACAAAACCCCCCTGGTCTGCTCCCCAAGGATTCGGGTACTTTCCTGCCAGCAGCCCGAAACTGGAGCACCCCTGTTCTCCATAGGTGCCTATGTGTTTTGGGTCCTCCTTTGACCTCTGCACCGGACTGGCCCTGTGTGGCTGGTGTGGTAACTTTGAGGTTGCCTTGAACCCCCAAAGGTGGGCTGCCTATGCCCAGGAAACTGAACTTGTAAGTGCTTTACTTACCTCAGAAATTTAACCATACGTACCTCCCCCAGAAACTGTTGATTTTTGCAGTGTCCACTTTTAAAATAGCTTATTGCCATTTTAACCTATACTGTGTGTACTACTGCTTTAATTCAAAGTTCCTTACTTACCTGTGTGAATCTTGTGGTTCTAAAATAAATCAAGAAAATATATTTTTCTATATATAAATTATTGGCCTGGAGTTAAGTCTTTGAGTGGGTGTTCCTCATTTATTGCCTGTGTGTGTACAACAAATGCTGAACACTACCCTCTGATAAGCCTACTGCTCAACCTCACTACCACTAAATAGAGCATTAGCATTATCTAATGTTGCCCCTATCAACCCCTAAGGGGAACCCTTGGACTCTGTGCACACTATCTCACTTTGAGATAGTATATACAGAGCCAACTTCCTACAGCACCCATCTCTTCAGAAACGAAGCGGACTCTGCCTTGGAGAGATTCAAGGATTCCTGGCTACGGCTCAGTTCCTCGGTCTTTCCTCTGCCCCTCGCCCACCACAGTACGCTTTTCGCCCCTTTCGTGGACACGGAAGGGGCGCCCTGTTGCGTCCTCCACACAGCCACCGTGCCTCACACGCTGGTCAGCCTGTGTGTGGCCAGGACGCGGAATCCCACGTGGCCGTGGGACAGGGAACCAGAGGTCTGTCTGGTCCACCTTTGCCCCCGCTGCAGCCTCCAAACCCTCCTAGTCCGTCCCCTCACTCCCATCCAGTTGGTGGCAGGATTCACCATCACCTGCCCCACTGGGAACATATCACCACAGACGGGTGGGCTTTGCAGATCGTTCGAAAGGGCTACTCCCTCCCTTTCGAATCTGCTCCACTACCCATGCCACCATCTTTCAATCACCTTCCGTAGGATCATTTGGCGCTTCTCCGCCAGGAAGTCACGGCTCTTTTGGCCAAGGGAGCTATAGAAAAGGTCCCTGTGCCAGAAGTAGGTTGTGGTTATTATTCCTGCTACTTTCTGATACCAAAGAAGGACAAGGGCTTACGTCCTATCCTGGGCCTTTGGGACCTAAACTGCTTTCTCAAAAAGGAGAAATTTGAAATGCTCACCCTGGCTCAGGTGCTATCTGTCTTAGACCCAGGAGACTGGATGGTAGCGTTGGACTTGCTGGACGCTTATTTCCACAGCCCCATCCTGCCTACCCACAGACGTTACCTACGATTCGTGGTAGGTCACAAGCACTTTCAGTTTACCGTGCTCCCCTTCGGCCTTACCAGCGCACCTCGGGTGTTCACGAAAGTGATGGCGCCGGTTGCAGCTTATTTGCGCAGGTTTGGGGTTTCAGTCTCCACCTACCTTGACGACTGGCTGTTGAAGGCAGACTCAGCCCAGAAAGTCATCTCCCACCTTCAGACTTCGGCGAACCTCCTGCACACTCTGAGGTTCACTATCAACGTGCCGAAGTCGGGGCAGTTCTGGACACAGTGCAGTTTTGGACTTATCCTCCCGAAAAACGAGTCCAAGACATTCAGGCTATGATTCCGATCTTTCGGCCTTGGTCTTGGGTTTCAGTGAGAATGACTCTGAGGCTGCTGGGCCTCATGGCCTCCTGCATCCTGCTAGTAACACATGCCAGGTGGCATATGCAGGCTCTGCAGTGGGTCCGGAAGTTCCAGTGGATGCGGCATCAGGGTAATTTCTCTGACCTGGTCCAGATCTCAGAGGGAACTGCGAAAGACCTGCAGTGGTGGCTTTCGAATCCAAATTGGGTCCACGGCAGATCCCTCTCCCTTCCCCAACCAGATCTCTCTATAATGACAGATGCGTCACTTCCGAGTTGGGGTGGCCACATGGGAGAGGCGGAGACCAGAGGCCTCTGGTTTCAGGTGGAGTTGGGGCTCCATATCAATCTGCTGGAGCTCCGGGTGATCAGGCTTGCGTTGAAAGCATTCCTTCCCTCTCTCAAAGGGAAAGTAGTGCAGGTGTTCATGGACAATACAACCGTCATGTGGTACTCCAACAAACAGGGTGGAGTAGGGTCCTGGACCCTTTGTCAGGAGGCACTACGCCTCTGGACATGGCTGGAACATCGGGGCATTACCCTGATGGTTCAACATCTGGTGGGCTCCCTCAATGCCACAACGGACAAACTCAGCCATCGATGTACAGCCAGTCACGAATGGTGTCTCCATCCAGAGGTGGTGCAAGGTCTCTTTCAGCAGTGGGGAGAGCCTTGGTTAGATCTGTTCGCCTCTGCAGAGAACTTGCAATGTCAGCTGTTTTGCGTGTTGGAGTTTCCAAGGCGGCACTCGCTCGGAGACGCTTTTCGTCTCGAGTGGAACTCCAGCCTCCTTTACACTTTCCCACCTATCCATCTTCTGCCCAGAGTTCTCAAGAAAATCAGGAATGACGGGGCCCAAGTCATCTTGGTGGCTCCGGACTGTGCTTGAACAGTGTGGTATCCAGAGCTTTGAGCATGTCCATCAATCCTCCACTCAGACTGCCTCTTTGGGCGGATCTTCTGTCGCAGCAACAGGGGACGGTTCTTCGCCCGAACCTGTCCAACCTTCGCCTTCATGCGTTGAGATTGAGCGACAGCAGTTGACGGCTTTTGCCCTTCCACCCGAAGTCTGCAATGTTATCTTGCCAGCCAGGCGTCCATCAACTAAAACTGTATACGACTGTCGTTGGAATAAATTTGTGGCATGGTGTACCAACAAATCTGTTGATCCCCTTTCTGCCCTTCTGTGAGAGGTTCTTCTGTTAATTCTTTCTTTAGCCCAGCAGGGCTCTGCTTTGGGCACCCTTAACGAGTATTTATCTGCCATTTCGGCCTTTCTTAGGCTACCTGATCAGCCCTCACTCTTTAAATCTCCTAATGTGAGTAGATTCCTAAAAGGGCTCACCCATTTATTTCCTCCCACTCCATTCATCATGCCTCAGTGGGACCTGGATCTTGTATTTACTTATTTGATGTGTACCCCCTTTGAACCAATGCATAATTGTCCCTTGCGGCTGCTCACCTTCAAAACTCTTTCTAGTCGCTTTCACCTCTGCTCGCAGGGTGAGTGAGCTACAGGCCCTTTCCTCAAAACCTCCATACTTGTCTGTGCACCCTGACAAAGTGTGTTGCACACTAGGGCATCCTTCCTTCCTAAGGTGGTTACACCCTTTCATGTAGGCCAGTCTATCAGTTTGCCTACTTTCAAAGCACCCCCACATCCTTCCCATGAGGTGGAGAGACTCCACCACCTGGACCTAAAAAGAGCGTTGGTGTTCTCCCTCAATCGTATGAAAGATTTCCGGGTGGGCGATCAACTCTTCGTTGGATATGTGGGTGCGAAAAAAGGGAAGGCTGTGCAAAAGCGTACCATCTCTCAATGGGTGCTTCTTTGCATCAAAATGTGCTATGCTTTGGGCAAAAAGCAACCTCCTGAAGGCTTGCATGCTCATTCCACCAGAGCAACTGCTGCTTCCACTGCGTTAGCACTCTGAGTTACTGTCCTTGATATCTGCCAGGCCGCTTCGTGGGCGTCCCTGCACACGTTTGCTAAGCACCACTGCCTGGTGTAGGAAGTTGGCTCTGTATATACTATCTCAAAGTAAGAGATAGTGTGCACAGAGTCCAAGAGTTCGCCTTAAAGGCTGATAATGGCAAAATTAGATAAATCTAATGCTCTATTTTGTGGTAGTGTGGTCGAGCAGTAGGCTTATCAAAGGGTAGTGTTAAGCATTTGTTGTACACACACAGGCAATAAATGAGGAACACACACTCAAAGACTTAACTCCAGGCCAATAGTTTTTATGTAGAAAAATATATTTTCTTAATTTATTTTAGAACCACAAAATTCAAGAGTTTAAGTAAATACATAAAATGCAAGGTACTCCACAAAGGTAAGTAAGGAACTTTGAATTAGAGCTGTAACATACACAGTATAGATAAAAATGGCAATAAGCTAACTTAAAAGTGGACACAGTGCAAACATCAACAGTTCCTGTAGGAGGTAAGTAAGGTTAAGTTTCTGAGTAAGTAAAGCACTTACAAGTTCAGTCTACTGGGCATAGGCAGCCCACCGTTGGGGGTTCAAGGCAACCCCAAAATCACTGCACCAGCAACACAGGGCCGGTCAGGTGCAGAGGTCATAGGCGCCTATGGAGAACAGGGGTGCTCCGGTTCCGGTCTGCTGGCAGGTAAGTACCTGTGTCCTCAGGGAGCAGACCGGGGGGGTTTTGTAGAGCACTGGGGGAGATACAAACAGGCACACAAAACACACCCTCAGCGGAACAGGGGCAGCTGGGTGCAGTGTGCAAAGTTGGCGTCAGGTTTGCTATAGAAAGCGATGGAGGGACCCGGGGTCACATAGGCTTTGCAGGTAGGGCACAGTGGGGCTTCTCGGGCCAGCCACCGACTGGGCTAGGCAGAGGGCTGCTTGCTGGTCACTCCTGCACTGGAGGTTGGTTCCTCTTGGTCCTGAGGGCTGCGGGTGCAGTGCTTGGCCCAGGTGTAGGGTTCCTTGTTACCAGACAGTCACGGTCAAGGGGAGCCTCTGGATCCTCTCTGCAGGTGTCGCTGTGGGGGTACGGGGGGGTCATCTCAGGTTACCCACGAGTTCGCAGTCGCTTGGGAGTCCTCTCTGCAGTGTTGGTTCTCTGAAGCTAGAGCTGGGGGCATCGGGTGCAGTGTTTGAAGTCTCACGCTTCCAGCGGGAAGAGAGTTCTTTAAAAGTAGCTTCTTTGTTGCAAATATGTTGCTGTTGTTGAACAGTGCCGCTGTTCTCAGGAGTTTCTTGGTCCTTCGGGTTCGGGGCAGTCCTCTGAGTCCTCAGAGGTCGCTGGTCCCTGTCGGTTTCGTCACTGTGCAGGTTCTTGGAGTCTGGAGACAGGCCGGTAGGGCTGGGGCCAAGTCGGTTGTCATCTCTGTCATCTCTGCAGGGCTTTCAGGTCAGCAGTCCTTCTCCTTTGTGCAGGAATCTGATTTCCTGGGTTTAAGGTCGCCCCTAAATACTGAATTTAGGGGTGTTTTTAGGTCAGGGGGGCAGTAGCCAATGGCTACTGTCCCGGAGGGTGGCTACACCCTCTTTGTGCCTCCTCCCTGAGGGAAGGGGGCACATCCCTATTCCTGTTGGGGGGAATCCTCGAATCTCAAGATGGAGGATTTCTAAAGGCAGGGGTCACCTCGGCTCAGGACACCTTAGGGGCTGTCCTGACTGGTGGGTAACTCCTCCTTGTTTTTCTCATTATCCTCTCCTGCCTTGCTGCCAAAAGTGGGGGCAGTGGCCAGAGGGGCGGGCATCTCCACTAGCTGGGATGCTCTGGGGTGTTGTAACAAAAGGCATGAGCCATTGAGGCTCACCGCCAGGTGTTACAATTCATGCAGGGGGAGGTGAGAAGCACCTTCACCCATTGCAGTCTTTGTTTCTGTCCTCAGAGAGCACAAAGGCTCTCACCGCAGGGGGGCAGAAACTTGTCTCAGTGGCAGGCTAGCACAGACCAGTCAGTCCTGCACTGAAGGATTGGGTAAAATACAGGGGGCATCTTCTAAGTTGCCCTCTGTGTGCATTTTGTAATAAATCCAACACTGGCGTCAGTGTGGGTTTATAATTCTGAGAATTTTGATACCAACCCTCCCAGTATTCAGTGTAGCCATTATGGAGCTGTGGAGTTCGTTTTGACAAACTCCCAGACCATATACTTAGTATGGCCACACTGTACTTAAAATGTCTAAGAATTTACTTAAACACTGTAGGGGCATATTGCTCATGCAGCTATGCCCTCACCTGTGGTATAGTGCACCCTGCCTTAGGGCTGTAAGGCCTTAAGGCCTGCTAGAGGGGTGACTTACCTATGCCACAGGCAGTATTTGGTGTGCATGGCATTCTGAGGGGGATGCCATGTCTACTTTGCCTTTTTCTCCCAACCAATACACACAATCTGCAGTGGCAGTGTGCATGTGTTAGGTGAGGGGTCTCTTAGGGTGGCACAGTACATACTGCAGCCCTTAGGGACTTTCCCTGGTCACAGGACTCTTGGTACCACTGGTACCTTTTACAAGGGTCTTATCTGTGTGCCAGGGGTGAGCCAGTTGTGGAAAAAATGTTATATTTTTACTGAAAGAACACTGGTGCTGGGGCCTGGTTATCAGGGTCCCAGCACACTTCTTAGTCAAGTCAGCATCAATATCAGGCAAAAAGTAGGGGGTAACTGAACAGGGAGCCATTTTCCTACACCTGGACAGTCAGGTCCCTCCAGACGGCTATTTTGGTCGTTCGGTCCTACAGGACTTTCTAGTGTGATCTTGGTTCGCAGCCCACCACCGAGGATGGCATTGCTTGGGTGTCTATTCTAAGGTAAGGAATCTGCAACTAGAAGTCTCTATCAGATGTACAAGTTACTTACCTTCGGTAACTAAATATCTGGTAGAGACCTATTCTAGTTGCAGATTCCTTACCGCCCACCCATCCTCCCCGGTTGCGAACCGATTTCTAGGGATAGGGTTTCCCCCTTTCAGGTCCTTTAGTTCTGGTGCACCAAACTCAGTGTTCTTAGCGGCTCTGCGCTCTGGCGTGGAAAGTCGTTAAAAGAAACTGACGTCACTGCGTGAGGGCATCATCTTTGTACTACTCCGGACATCATCACGATGCCTGTAGAGTCGACCGACGCCACCTACCGACACGCAAAGCTATTGTGCGAAGAAAAATCTCCGATCAAGTCTGACGCCTGGAGGAATATTCTATGGTAAGGAATCTGCAAGTAGAATATGTCTCTACCAGATATTTCGTTACGGAAGGTAAGTAACTTGTACTTCACTATGGGTGCTCCTTTATATGGTGACAAGTGAGATACATGTAAAAGATGCTGGTGGTTTACATGTCTAGTATTTAAGCATTTGGGGTTTATATAGCGGAATTACATACACTGTAAATGAAATCTGTTAAGTACACATCTGCATTGAAAACTTGAAAGGCATAAAAAGTCAGGGGAGTCAGAATATTTTCAGGCAAGTTTTAGATCTAGTAAGAAGTTACAGAGCACATGCACTAAAATATTATGGCGATGTGATGTAAGGCCTGTCCTGAAGGAAACCAATAACTATTCATCCTCCAGTAGTGTGACTCTTATGGGTCTGAAAGCAGTATCCTAGCCCCTACATCCGATTCACTAGGCTTGGTAATCATGGCGGTTCATCCTCAGCACTGCCGGCAGCCATCACAACTTTAGAGAGCAACAAGATTGGTCAAGTACCTGTAGCCACCGCTGCCAGGCTTGTGTCATGTATGCATCTGAAAAGACCATACGTCAGAGAAGAGTTCTATTAAACACAGATGTATTACACATAGTGTGTTAAGGATAGCGACATAAAGTGGCTGACGCCTTTTTTCACGGATCAGCACACAGGAGCAATAGAAAATAAACCTGGCTGCAGACAGACTCTTGATTAAAAAGCCACTACCTATTTTCACACCTGCACATCTGTTTGTTCACTTTTTTGTAAATAACATGGTTAAGTAATGAGTTAATCTTACACAGTTTACGGATCGGTTTAACTTTGCTAAATATATTAACTGTCACTAGAAACAAAATATTCATTGGAGTACATCATTTTTTAATTTATGGAATGTTTTCAAATAGTCTTATTTGCCATGGAACCTTCACCGCCTCACACTTCTGAAGCGGATCTCTTAATTTATGTGGTCTATTTTACCTTCGGGTATATTTTATTGGACATGTTTGCTAGGCAAAAGTACTTTCATTGTTGTATAACAAATAAAAAATGTGCATCATTTATTAAAAACATACGATATGTAATGTTTCAGAAATACAAAACGAGACATGACTTTCTTGTATCTTTATGGAGACATAGTGGCTATTAGAAATGTCTTATTGGTCGTCATTGTATATTTTTTTTTAAATCGACGGTGATAAAATAACCATCTGGTAAATATATAAATACTCCCTTTTTAGATGTCTTTAATATGACTCCATCTGAACATTTTATGCGGGTTAGCAGTTTTGGTAGTTGAAGTTTACGGCCCTGACTGCTGTGTTAGTTTACCACTGGCACACAGGATTTTTGTCAAGTGTAGGCCTGTAGACCTAGGAACAGGTCATCAAAGATGGTATGTCTGACTCTTTTCAGCACATCGAGGTCCACTGCTTTATTAAATATAGATACGTATTATCTGCTTCCATGTGGCGATCCCGAACACTCAGTGTCCTCTGTTCACTTGCAGGTGCAGTTGGAGAAGATTCGACAAGCAGAGTCCTTAGAGAGAATACGTGCGATCCTGAATGACACAAACCTGACTGACATTAACCAGCTGCCTGAGACATGACACCCTGGCAGCAGGGCTCAAGAACTGTTCGGGTTTTTTTTTTAACTCTCATCTCTGTCGCAACATTAACTATTATTTAACTCTAACTGAAAGAGTAAATGCTGCAAGATACATAAAAAGGGATCAACGACTATTAGATTGGACGGAAGGGCGGCGAGGAGGGTAGAATTTGTAGAGTGAGGCGAATCTAATTGCTGTTGTGTCGAACTCCTTCCTGAAGGGAACACTAAATGTATGATGTCCTCTGCCAGAGAACTGTCTCTCGCCTAATGAAGTTTGTGCGTTTATTTGGCCAGCTTCTTCAAATATATTCATTCGTAATCAAGTTTTTGTTCTGCTGCTGCTAACAGAATATTTCTGTTAAACACGAGATGTGGTTAATGTACCTGTTTGGTTTAAGCTAGTAGTGCTGTGTTTAGCGAGCGATCAGTCGGAGCCATGTATAGTATACTGTACGAATATTTTATATTAAAATAATCTGAATTTATTAACAAGCCATCGATCTTATTTCTGGCTGTAAGTTAAGAGATGTTGCATGGCTGTCTCCCTTTGACATTTCTGGGAGCCATCTTAATACCTATTTATCTGGGTTGTATTATTTATTCATCAAAACAACCAATGTAAACTAATCTAAGAAAGGACATATAATAATTAATATTGAAGTTACAATATCCACATTTTTTTGTATTTAGATATTGTTAATATGAATCAGTGTTTTCAAATTGTATGGTATGTGATTGTATATACTGTAAAAACTGCACAGTTTGTCTCTTTTTGGCAGTTAATGAAGACTATTATGATGGTTTGTTTAGTAAACTGTAATTCTTCAACAGTAGTAAATGTTGTCACTCCTTAGGCTGTAAATGTTAGACTTATCAGCTAAAAAAAAAAACTCATCTGCTAGGTCTCAACATTACCATACTGGCTATCAGTTGAGCAGGAGGGACTTGGAGATACTAACAACTCCTGTTCGTTTAACGGGGATTTTGGAACTTGATCTACTATTTCCTAGAAGTGGTGTTGCTTCTGAGTGTGTACAAGTTCACATAAATAACAGCAGCTCCGTGGATATATTGGACTTAATAATTTAGTGCTTTCCAAGCAGATCCTTCTCTGTTCAAAACCAAATTGCAGATCTCCCATTACATCGCTTAGCAATGATGATTAACATGACCCTTACCTCAACAGGGCGCAAAAGAAGTGGAAATGCCTGAGCCTAATGTCATTCTTGCTATCATTAACCATAAGATAATTAGGAAATTAACAAAACAAGGATCCTATAATGTTTCCAAGGCATTACAGCTGAAGTGCTTGATTAGGGGTTCAGGATTCCAAAGTCACTGTCTTCCTGTTAGGTGGTTTGCTTGGCATTTTTTTACATTTCATGTCTTAAGCACTCTGTTGAACGTCAAGCTCTCAAAGTTTCCAGATCTTCTCTCCCAAAATTCAGTCACTTTTAAGTATTTGTTTGTACAACTAAGCGACATGAAGTGGGAATTTCTTTCTATGTATGCTACTAAAAGCAGACTGCCCACCTTTTAAATCTTCTCAGGCACCAGACTGAAGCCTGTAAACATTGCTATATCTCCTGCTCACTAGTAGGTGGCACCATTGGCCTCTATCATGACTTCATTCCGCCTTCGAAAATGGTGACACTGAGACGCACATAGGCTCCACCCCGTGCGTTGAAGTTTACTCTTTTTCCATGCTCTTGAACATGGATCCATTAACATTTGTTTGGATTTTACAGAATTCTTCAAGACCTTATTAGCAGTGGTGGCCGGTAGTTTTAGGGGTGAGGACGAGACAGACAGACAGACACACACACTCACACTCACTCTCTCACTCTCTCACTCTCTCTCTCTCACACACTCTCTCTCTCTCACACACTCTCTCTCTCTCTCACACTCTCTCTCTCACACTCTCTCTCACACACTCTCTCTCTCTCTCACACTCTCTCTCTCTCTCACACTCTCTCTCTCTCTCACACTCTCTCTCACTCTCACACTCTCTCTCACTCTCTCTCTCTCCCACACTCACTCACTCTCATTTACACTCATTCATTCGCTCGCCCGCACACACACACACACATCCATTCGCAACACTCATTACCAAATATTCAAACATACACCCAGGGCCGGCTTTAGGACTGGTGGCGCCCTGTGCGACAGTTTAATTTGGTGCCCCCCAACCCATGACCTCCTTCTCGGTTTCACTCACTACCACTCGGCAAATGTGCCCCCCATCTCTCCATCGCTCCACTCTCACATACATTCATGTGTTTTAAAGCTCTTGTAATGGCTGCCTTTACTAATCCACTCAGCTATCCACATAAAATATGGGGGCATATTTAAGAGCCCCTAGCACCATTATAACGCCACATTAGCGTCATTTTCTTTACGCTAATGTGGTGTTAGAAGGCCAATAATGCTGTGTCATATTTACAAAGTGGTGCAATGCATGCATTGCGCCACTTAGTATCATTTGCGCTACATTATGCCTGCGCCAGGCATAAAGTATGCAAAGGTGGCATTCCCCCATTGGGGGGGGGGGGGTTTGCAAAAAAATGGTTCAAAGAAATCTGACACATTTCTTTGCACCATTTTTTTCTGGCACTTTTAATGCCTGCTCAGAGCACGTGTTAAAAGGAGGCTTCTGTTGGTTACAGTGGGCCTCTGGGTGCTTTGCAGGATTAGCACCAACATTTTGTATGGTAATCCTGCAAATCGCCGGACTATCATAAAAAATTCTGACACTAGTCCCCTAACTACTGCCATGGTGCGCTGTATTTTAAATGCAGTGCACACATGGTGGCGTTAGGGTGGCACTAAAGGGGTCAAGAAAAGTGACACAGCAGTATGTGCAGCGCCACTTTTTTTCAAATATGCCCCGTAGGGGCATATTTAAGAGCCCAGAGTGCCATTCTAATGCCACATTAGTGTAATTGTTTTGACGCTAATGTGGCGTTAGAAGGCCAAAAACGTTGTGCCATGTTTACAAAGTCGCACAATGCATGCATTGCGCCATATTTACAAAGTGGCGCAATGCATGCATTGCGTCACTTAGTAACCCTTTGTGCTACATTATGCCGTGCCAGGCATAATGTATGCAAATGGGGCATCTGCCCGTTGGGGGTGGGGGGAATCTTGGGGGGTGGCAAAAATATTATGCAAAGAAATCTGTCCACTTTTCTTAAATATGCCTCATAGTTATGTTTTTTGCAGCAGGGACATTAACCCTCTATGCTACTTTATGTTGAGTCAAAGCTGCCACTAGGCAAAACTCCCATTTCTCTCCCTAGCAGGAACATTAATCACAAGAGGTATCTTGACATTTTAATTGTTTCCTGAAGGCTGGACGCACAAGGAACTTTTCAACAGGTGCTTTTAAATCACAAGTTTCAGAAGTTATTGCTAAACAGCACCACCCCGCCCCCCCCCCCCCACCCCCCCACCCCTGAGGTCAGCGTCCAGTGTGGCCGCACCGCTCGCACTGCCCAAAAGCCAGCCCTACATTCACCCATGCACACACCAAACATTCATAAAAAAAAAAAACACACACACTTTTACCTGCAGCTCAACCTTGGAGATCTCAGGAGGGTTGGGACTGCTGCCTTCCCTCATTAATTGACCTTAGATCAACCCATGAGGAAATCCAGCAGTCCCAAACTCGTCACAGAGTGGAATGGGTTCAGTGAGACTGCTGACCCCACCCCACTCTGTGACGATGTGTCACTGATTGACACTCTGCCCTGGGCACTTCAGGGCTTAAAGCTGGAGCGCCCAGGTTCAAGACACTAGCCCTAGTCACAGAGAGTAGGGCCTCGAGGACCTTTGCTGAGTTGAAGAGGTCACACCCACAGGAGCTGTGACCTTCTTAGTTCACCTCAAGCAGCCAGGACCCTGCGCAAATTGTGCATGTCTAGGTCCTGACTGCCTGACCCGAAAATGAAGTGTGTCTGTCAGGCTGACCTTTGATCTTCTTGATGGGACAAGGCGAGGGGGTGTGGCTGCTTAGTCCCAAAGGATGGGCCATGGCTGATTACCAGGCAATGTGCATGAGGTCTCCCCACACCTCCCTGCCCCACTTCAGCCCCCCAAATGACAGGTTTTAAGCCAAGCCGATGTCATTCACAGACCTGCATGACATCTGCCTTTCTTGCCTCAGCACCAAACTTTACTCCTTCAACAAATGCGCCCTGTTGCATCCAAAGGCCAACAGGTAGCAGAAAGCTATGTGTTGAGCACAAAAAGGAAGTCTTGTCACATAGACCTCGACAAGCAAGGTGACTCCTAATTACTTCCCTTACTGCTCCTCTGACTAAGGAATTCAATAATGTTCATACTTTTGGCAAAAGTGTTTTCTTCAACTAATCTAGCTCTAGGTCTCTGTACACTGTTTACCTCTTGGGCTTATACACATACACCCACTGGGACTTAGCAAGCAACAGATTGCCCGCCAAACTTCTGGTGCAGGACTGACCAGTCTGTGCCAGCCTGCCACTTCCAGACGAGTTTCTGACCACATGAGGTGAGAGCCTTTGTGCTCTCTGTGGCTAGAAACAAAGCCAGCAACTCCCCATGCAGGAATTGTAACACCTGGCGGTGAGCCTCAAAGGCTCAGGCCTCTTGTTGCAGTGCCCCAGGGCACTCCAGCTAGTGGAGATGCCCGCCCAGGACAAAGCCCCACTTTTGGTGTCAACTCCGGTGGGAAAATTAGGAAAAATAAGGAGTGACCATTTCAGCTGGGACCACCTCTAAGGTGCCCAGAGCTGAAGTGACCCCCCTCCTTGCAAAATCCTTCATCTTGGTTTGGAGGACAGGGACCAATAGGGTCAGGTGGGTGTCCCCCCCCCCTCCCCAAAGGTAGTGGACATCGGAAGGGTGTAGTCACTCTCGGGGACAGTAGGCATTGGCTATTGCTCTCTGACCCCTGTTACACCCCTAAAATCCAGGACTTAAGGGTAGCTACTAGCTTGTCAGATTACTGTTGACCTCAAGAAGGCTACATGAAGAAATAAGGATGACTGCTAAGCTGACCTCCAACAGAGAAGAATGAAGACACCAACTGATTTGGCCCCATCCCTGCGGGCCTTTCTCCGGCTACTCAAGCCCTGTTACAAAAAGGCAATGCATCCTGCAGGACCAGAGACCTCTTAAAAGCCTCAAGAGGACAGCCTGCACACCAGAGGACCAAGATCTCCTGTGGACAGTGGTCCTGCCCAGAAAGAAACTCCAGCAAAGGACTCCAGAACTGCCCCAGATCCATGAGTCCTGCCCACTCTGCACCTGATGCCCACATTCAGTGTCCAGGTGGCCCACCGGTCCAGAGCAGGTCCCCAGGCAATTCTGACCAAGTGTTCACCCTGGGTTGACCCCTCCTGGCCAACACGATGCCTGCATCTTAAATCCAGAGGGTCCCCCTGACCGCAAGAGAACAGGAAGAAGATTTCCTTAGCCCCCCCTAGCCTTGGGGAATCTGATCACTGGTCCAGCAACGTTCAGCAGGCGGCCCTCCTCCTTGTCCACCCTGTGATTTTCCCGAACCAGCCCCCTGGGCCTAGCCTGCAGCATCTTTGAGACCCCAAGGTTCCTCCCATTGAAAAGTATTGGGAGCCCAATGATGTGTTTGCATCGGCTGCCCATGCGCCGCTGATGGTGTGTGTTTGGTGCTGGCCCGTAGCCCCCCCACGGTGCTCACCTAAACCCTCCAGGTCTACCCTCCGAACACGCGGGTCCTTAGCCTGCAAGCAGGCCTTATTCTGAGTGTCCCCAGTTTCCATTGAATCCCATTGTAAATCTTGCAGCAACCTTGCTCTATGCACTCGGCCGGCCCCCTGTTGCTGGTGGTGTGTGTTTGGGGTTAACTTGAACCCCAACCTATGGCCATACTAACCCCCCAGAGCCTGGAACTGTAAGTGTTGTACTTACCTCAAAATTACTTTTCTTCCCCCCTAGAACTCGCTTTAAAAATTGCACTGTCAACTTTTAAAACAGATATTTGCTATTTTCTTGAAAACGGTTTAACTTGCCAAATTAATACAAAGAAGTATTGATACATATGTTTGATAGTTATTTGCAAATATAATTACCTGCAATATGAATCTTGTGGTTCTACAAGTAAAGTAACAAACATATTTTTGCTAGATAAAAACCATTGGCCTAGAGTTAGTCATTGAGTGTGTGCTTCCGTAATTGCCTGTGTGTGTACAACAAATGCTTTGCAACACCCTCTGATAAGCCTAACTGCTCGACCACACTACCACAAAAAAGAGCATTTGTATTATCTACTTTAGCCTCTCTTAAGCCTCTGGGGAATCTCTGGACTCTGTACACACTATGGTGGTCATTATGAACATGACGGTCTGGACCGCCACGCCGGCGGTCATTACCGCCAGCAGCATAGCGGCCCAGACCTCCATATTCTGAACATAGTAGTGAACTGGCTTCAAAGCAGCCAGTTCACTACCACCCACTGCCAGGCCATTGTCTACCACCGGGCCGACTGTGAGCACATTCGGTACAGTGGTGGAGGCAGGACAGGCAGTGAGATTACAATCCCTATTCCACCAGGGATTCCCTGGCAAATTACCCCGCCAGGGAATCCCTGGCGTAATACATAGGGGTGACAGGAATAATCATTCCTGTCACCTGTATGTGACATGCCTGGCCCCTACTACACCTACTCACCCCCCCAAGCTCCTAGAAGAGCCCCTGAACCCCAAAAACTGACCCCCAACCCTCCACCCCCAAAACACCATGCAGGTCCCCTCACCCCGACCCTCACCATCCCCTACTCCTACATACAGGTCTCCCCAAACCCCAACCCCCCACATCCACATTCACCCATTCACGGACTTGCATATCTGCACCCAGATACACATCCCCCCCCCCCCACATACACCCACGCACACACCCATGCAGCCACACACTCACACACCGCCCACCTTCTCTCTCCGACAGCACTTATCCGTTGCGCAGCTCCGGAAGGGAACGGGCTTCCTGGATGCTGCTCCGTCACCATCGGCACCTCTCCACACACCGCCATGCCTAAAACTGCTTCATAATAGTTGTGGCAGTGTAGGGAGTAACATGGCGGTGAGGGTGGAGCAGCATCCACCCCCGCCAGCGACCGCCAGCATGGCGCATGACAGGCCATGTTCCTAATGAGGGCTATATCTAATTTTTGATACAGCATATACAAAGCTAGCTTCCTACATTGTTGGATCAGCGGTGGGGTTTACGACTTTGCATTTGCTGGACTACTCAGCCAATACCTGATCACACGACTAAATTCCAAAATTGCCTTTAGTAACTTATTTTTGAATTAGGCAATTGTTTTCTAAATTTTCCTGCTAGGGCCTTGGTTAAGCCATCTGTAGCAATTCCTTTTTAGATTTAAAAGTTACTCTAGTTAGGGGTAAGTAACTAGAGGTAGGTTTTTAGTTCCTACAAGTAGTTCCCAACTTTACTAACCTAATAAGCACCTCAGAGGATATGGTTGTGGAGGTCAACGTCGACCCTTACCTCCATCTGGGGATGGGAGAGTTAAGGTCCCTCTGCAGAAAAAAAAAAAAATGAAAACAGGTTCCAACCCTACCAAGGTCAAGCTCCAGAAGCTCATGCAAGAGAATACAAGGGAACACCCTACTGAGGAGGAAGATCTCCCCTCACATAGGGAAGATGGACCCCTATACACTGAGGCCAGAGACCCCAAACCTGGTGCAACCAGAAGATTGGTAGTGCCTCAGCAGTTTAGCAAGTTTATCCTAACTTTGGACGTTGAAATCCCTCTAGCTGGGCATCTGGGGCAAACAAAAACTTGGAATAGGCTTGTCAGCCATTTCTAGTGGCACAGTATGTCCCAGAAGGTGAAGGGGTTTTGTAACTACTGTGTCACCTGTCAAACTCATGGTAAGGAAGGTGGCCATCCAAAGGCCACCTTCATTCCACTTCCTGTGGTGGGATTGTTCCCACCAGATATCCTGGAACAATTCCCCATAGGTCTATAACAGCCCCTGCAGTAGCCAAGGCCCTGATTGGTATATTTACAAGGGTAGGGTTTCCTAAGGAAGTGGTTACTGACAGGGGTACAAACTTCATGTCAGCTTACCTAAAACACATGTGGAATGCGTGTTTGGGTGTCTTATAAGCTCACCACACCATACCATTCACAACCCAGTGGATTTGTTGAGCGATCCAACACTGTGAAGGGCATGAGCATGGGGCTCCCTGAAAAACACAAATGGAGATGGGATGTCCTCCTGCCATGGTTGCACAAGTACTGCCACAGGCCCCGGAGGAGGTCCGGGCCATTCTTACCCAAGCTGTTGCTGATGGGAGGGAGGCAGCTAAGTTTACAATCAGATGTGGGCTGGACACGACCGACTCACTGGGCAGATCGGTTGCATCGACGGTGGCCTTGAGGCGCCACGCCCGGTTTAGGACGTCTGACTTTTCTGGGGATGTCCAATCTACCCTTATGGACATGCCCTTTGATGCTACTTGTCTATTCGTAGACAAAGCAGACTCTGCCCTTGTGTGCTTCAAGGTTTCTCATGCTACAGTCATGTCCTTGGACCTCGCAGTTGCCCCTCGACCCCTTCAGTCTGCTTTTCACCCCTTTCTTGGCCACTTTGATGCCTGTTCCTCTCCAGCCATGCTGCCCAGCCTCTGTGTGACCGGGTACGTGAAAGCCACCGTCCTCGTGGATCAGGGAGCCAGCAGTCCAGCCAGTCCAACCTCCCCTCCACCCACCTCCCAGCAGTTGCCTTCAAACCTTCCTAGTCTGGCAATTCCCTATCAGGGACCGATTGAAGGCAGGATTCACCATCACCTGCTCTACTGGCAGGCCATCACATCAGACAGGTGGGTTTTTCAAATAGTCCGAAAAGGCTACTCCTTCCCCTTTGAGACTACCCCGCCATCTATGCCACCATCCTATGATCGGATGACAGAGAATCACTTGATGAAACTTCTCCATGAGGAGGTTATGGCTTTCTTGGCCAAGGGAGCCATAGAGGGTCCCTGTTCCAGAAATAGGTTGTGGTTGTTATTCCCGCTACTTTCTGATAACTAAAAACGGACAACGGCCTGCACCCTATCCTAGATGTTCGGTCCCTCAATCTTTTCCTCAAAAAGGAGAAGTTCAAAATGCTCACTCTGACTCAGGTCTTATCTGCCCTGGACCCAGGAGACTCGTTGGTAGTGTTGGACTTGCAGTACGCTTATTTTCACATCCCCGTCCTGTCTGCCCAGGGCAGTTACTTGCAGTTCACTGTGGGCCCTGAGCACTTTCAGTTCTCTGTGCTCTCCTTTGGCCTTACCAGTGCCCCTCAGGTGTTCACCAAGGTGATGGCTGCAGCTCATTTATGCAGGTTAGGGGTTTCAGTCTTCCCCTATCTCGACAACTGGCTGGAAGGTGAACTTGCCCCAGGCTGTCTCACACCTTCACACTACAGCAGACCTCCTGAATTTGCTGGAGTTCATTATAAGCGTGCCAAAGTGACAACTGGCACCCTCTCTGCCTCCCCCTACTTCATCAGAGCCGTTCTGGACGCAGTGCAGTTTGGGGTTTATCCTCCTGAGTGGTGAGGCCAGGATATTCAGGCTTGATACCAATATTTCAGCCTCTATCCTGGATTTTGGTGAGAGTGACTCTTAGGCTGCTGGGCCAGATGGCATTTGCGGGCTCTGCAGTGGGACCTGATGTTCCAGTGGGTGTAGCTTCAGGGGAATCTCTCTGACATGGTCCAGATCTCATAGGGAATTGCCCAAGATCTGCACTGGTGGATAACAAACCACGATTGGGTCATAGGCAGATCCCTCTTCCATCCCCGACTGAATCCAGATGCGGCACTCCTGGGATAGGGTGGCCACCTGGGAGAGGTGGAGATCAGAGGCATCAGGTTTGTGGCAGGGTCAGGAGTCCACATCAACCTTTTGGAGCTCCAGGCATTCAGACTGGCATCGATAGCACTTCTTCCCTCTCTCAAAGGGAAAGTAGTGCTGGTGTTCATGGACAATGCCACCACTATGTGGTATTGCAACAAGCAGGGCGGGGTGTGGGTAGTGGACCGTTTGTCAGGAGGCTCTGTGCCTCTAGTCATGGCTGGAACGTTAGGGCATTTCCCTAGAGGTTCAACACCTGGCAGGCTCTGTGATTGCCAGAGCGGACAAACTCAGCTAACAATGCCTGGTCAATCACAAATGGTGTCTCCATCCAGAGGTGGTGCACAAAGTCTCTTTCAGCAGTGGGGAGAGGCTTGGTTAGATCTGTTCACCTGCGCAGAGAACTTGCAATGTCATCAGTTTTGCGCTTTGGAGTTTGCAAGGCAGCACGTCGTGAGTGGAACTCAGGCGTCCTGAATGACGGGGTCCAAGTAATCCTTGGACTGGGCACAAAGAGTTTGGTATTCCAAGCTATTGAGCATGGTCATCGGTCTTCCGATCAGACTTCCCCTTCGGAAGGATCTTCTATTGCAGCAGCAGGGGAGGGTTCTCAACCTGAACCTGTCAGGTCTCCGCCTCCTTGTGTGGAGATTGAGCGGCGGCAGTTGACAGCTTAGACTGTCCGTCTGAAGTCTGTAACAATATCTTGTCAGTCGGGCATCCCTCCTCCAAAATGGTATACAACTGTTGTTGGAATACATTTGTAGTATAGGGCACAGGCAAGTCTATTGACCCCCCTCTCTGCCCCTTTTTCCTTGGCCCAGGGGGGGCTCTGATTTGGGGCTGTCTCTGCATTTCTGAGATTATCTGACCAACCCATCACCCACATGTTTCCTCCATCCCCATTCATCATGCTACTGTGGGAGTTGAATTTGGTTCTGACATTCCTAATGTGTGCCCCTTTTGAGCCTCTCCACAATTGTCCTCTCTGGCCTTTGACGTTAAAAACAGCCTTCCTTGTGGCCAGTACCTCTACCTGCACTGGCATCTAAGCTGCAGTCATTTTCATCTAAGTTCCTACCTTTCCATCTGTCCTGACAAACTGGTGCTTCACATTAGGGCTTCCTTTTTTGCCAAAGGTGGTCAGGCCCTTTCATGTAGGCCAATCCATCACCCTGCCTACTGTTTACACATCCCTGCATCCTTCTAAGGATGAGGAGAGTCTCCACTGCCTGGACCCAAAAAGAGCATTGGCAGTCAGCCATGATCGTACCAAAGAGTTCTGTATGGCTGATCAATTCTTTATTGGTTGTGTGGGTAGAAGAAAGGTCGGGCAATGCAGAAGAGAACCATCTCCAGATGGGTCGTTCTCTGCATTAAAATATGCTATGCATTGGCTAAAAAGCAACCCCCGGTGGCTTTGTGCACTCATTCTACCAGAGCAACAGCTGAAAAAACACGCAGAGTTCCAGTCCTGGTCAATCGTCAGGCCACACTGTGGGCATCCTTGCACATATTCATCAAACACTACTGCCTGGACAGAAAGGAAGGGTACTTTGCCTTTTCAGTCGTGCAGGGCTTCCCAGTATGATCTTTGTTCATGTACCCACCTCCGGGGATGGTATTGCTTGGGTATCTATTCTAAGGTAAGGAATCTGCAACTAGAAGTCTCTATCAGATGAACAAGTTACTTACCCTTTATAATGCCTTATCTGGTAGAAACATATTCTAGTTTCCTTACCGAACCACCCATCCTCCCATTCTGGAAACTGATTTCTAGGGAAAAGGACTTCACTTTCGGGGCTCTAGTTTAAATGCACCAGTGGTCAGTGTTCTTCATGGCTCTGTGCTTCTGGTGTGGAAAGTTGTGAAAAGAAACTGATGTCAGCGTACCGGGGGGGCACCTATATAAGACCTACAATGTCATGTCTGACACTCACAATGCCGACGACAGGTGTGGAGCCAACCGACACAACCTGACAGTGCACAGGAGTACTGCTCAAGAAAAATGTCAGAATCCACACTTGATGTTTTGAGGAAATTCAAAGGGAAGGAATCTGCTACTAGAATGTGTCTACCAGATAAGGCGTTACCAGAGGTAAGTAACTTGTTCGATTAGGTGGTCTTTATATAAATTACGGATGCATACATCCATATACAAATAACACCAGGCACAGGAAATACTTTGGGGCTCATTCACAAAGACAAGTTTAATTTGTAAAAATAGATTTATGACTAGGGGCCAGATGTAGGAAAGGATTTGCGCCTCGCAATCAGCGAAAAATGCCGTTTGCGAGGTGCAAAAGCCTCTCCGTGATGCAGAAATGCATTTTGCGAGTCGGATCCGACTCGCAAAATGCATTTCCGACTCGCAAATAGGAAGGGGTGTTCCCTTTCTATTTGCGACTCGCATTGCTATGCAATTTCATTTGCGACCGCGAAAGCGGTCGCAAATGAAATCGCAGTTACCATCCACTTGAAGTGGATGGTAACCCAGTCGCAAACGGGTCCCCTTTGTGAATGGAAACAAAAACTATTTTTCAGAGCAGGTAGTGGTCCTATGGACCACTGCCTGCTCTGAAAAATAGCGAAACAAAAGGTTTCAGTTTTGTTTCTAAGTGCAGCTCGTTTTCCTTTAAGGAAAACGGGCTACAGATAGAAAAAAAAAAAACTGCTTTATTAAAAAGCAGTCACGGACATGGTGGTCTGCTGTCTCCAGCAGGCCACCATCCCCGTGAGTGCCCATACTCGCAATGGGGTCGCAAACTGCGACCCACCTCATTAATATTAATGAGGTGGGTCTTTGCGACCCAATTGCGAGTTGCAGAAGGTGTCTGAGACACCTTTCTGCATAGCAAATTGCGACTTGCAATTTGCGACTTGCAATTTGCGAGTCACACGGACTCGCAAATTGCAAGTCGCAATTTGCTTTTTTGCTACATCTGGCCCTAAATGTACTTTTTTTATGGCTCACAGATACCCAAAAAGGGATTCATTAAAATCCTGCTTAAGGCGTGGGAAGTCCAATGCATTACTTGCCTTTGAAGTGTGGGAACGCCTACAAACCTGTGCCTGTAACAGCTGTTCTGGTGTATGCTTGGGAAATTGGTGAATAGGAAAATGAAGAAGTGCATTAAGGCAGTGGTGGCATGTGCTACCATGTTTTTTTGTTTTTTAATGAATCGGGACCAATATTTTGTAGTGGGAGGCAAGCACCTGGAATTTTTTGTGCTCTCTTTCGGATGAACCTCTGCATCAGTAGTATTCACCAAAGTTATGGCAGTGGTCTCTGCTCATTCCTGCAAAAGGGATTCAGTGGTACCATTATCTGGACAGTTGATTGCTGAAAGCACAATCTTTAGAGTCAACAAAAATAAAACTCTGACAAAAATGCAGCCTTTTATACGTTGCAGGTTTTTAGATACAAATAGAAAGGTTCTCACTAACACCATGACACAGCCTATAGCTTCAAAGGATCAGTGACTCGGCCACAGTACCGATGGCTTTCAAACCCACTGAGAGAATAAGGATCTTTTCGTATTGCTTTAATACTGCATGTTGTGTGTGTGTATATGTATGTATGTATGTATATATATATATATATATATATATATATATATGCTTTTGGGAGCATCCACTCCACCTTATCTACCTCCATCCATCCGTTGCATGCTCTCACATTTCACACACAAATCTTCCTTCTTCCCCTCTTACTCCTTTCATTACCTTTAGACTTTTACATTCTCTCATAATTACATTTCAAGCTCCCAACATCCAACTTACATGGGCCCACACCACCTTTTCCCAGTAATGACTCACTGCTAAAGCCTTCTATTCTACACCTGTTGACAAAAATCAGTGATTGGGGATTCTGGGAGCACAAGAACAACCATATAACTCCTACTCTTCTATTCTACTATAACTAACTTTGGGTTCCAAAGTAGCATGTTGCTTGTTGCAAAGCACTTCCAACGCCTCAATGTAGTAACCGTGATATCAATGCAGTAACAATTTTGGAAAAGATTCAGATGTCGAGAACTGCAGCAAACAACAGTGCAAACTCTTCATATTGAGTGAGGAATTAGATAAATAAATTATGCTATCAAACTCAGTAGACAGAGATGAGGTCCATTCAGTGGTGCCCAAGAGACTAGCAGCACTAATTCAGCAGAAGTCAGTTAGATAATTTGTTTGTCACCCTAAAGCTGCTTTTAAAGTTGCATTTTTGGGCCAACATAGGGAATATGTTACTCAAAATTGAGAGACAGCGTTAATTGTTACTCAGCTGAATAAAGGGAGTGATCTGTATTGCAAGTTTTTCAAGGAGTCCATTGCTCAATAAAAGTTCAGATGCCTGTGTCCATTGAAGAATCCTTATTTCGCAGTCACAGTGACCCTTCAATACACATCCTCGAAGACAACAGCCAATGTGTTTAATTCCCAAATTTTAGAACTTCTTCATTGCTACAGGCTAAAATCTACATGAACAATTGAACTTTTAAAGTATACAACAGTATGTACAGTTAAAAAAAATATATAGCTGTAATCATAAAAATTAGACCACAACTCAAGTGGCTTCAAGACAATAATACCATAATACATCAACCTTAGTATCCTTAATATCCATAGAGTCTTTTTAGTTCTGCAGTATTAGAAATTACATTATACTGAGAAAATCAACTCTGAATTCCCTGATGGGTGTATCCTTTCCCACCTATGTGAGTTCCCCAAACTACAATGGAGAGAAGTAGCGTGTAGTTTGGAACAATTTTTTCCACCTCTAATGTACGGCCAGCTAGAGAGATTTTTTCAGCGTTCTCATTCAAGGGAATTTGCCAGAGAAATCTACCTACGAATGTTTGTCTTAGTCTAAGAAATCACGAGTGGGTGATTGTTTCCGAGGCTCATATATACTCGAAGATAAATGTTAGAAATGGGGTCTCTAGCTGGCAGAGGTATACACCTTTGTCCAAGGAGGGACCACAATCCTAGTCAGGATAAGTTCCACATAATCCAAATTAATCCTCTTCCCACCTTCTGGTAGCTTGGCACTGAGCAGTCAGGCTTAACTTTGAGGGCAATGCATAAAGTATTTGTGCAATAAATCATACAGTAATGGAGTGAAAACACCACAAAAAAACACCACACGTTTAGTAAAATAGAGAATATTTATCGGAATAAAATAGTGTTGAAATGATGAAAATCCAATATATACAAGCAAAGTTTTGAATTTATAAAGATTAAATCCAACTAAAGCGCCTAGAAAACACAATAGCTCCAACTCATTGACGGAGTCATTCCCAACAATCCGACACCACCACGGTCACGGAGTCACACGAACCCCCCAGGTACAGTACCTTTTGAAAACTAAGAACAAGGATGTCGCACGGAGTTGGAAAGAGGCATTGGTGCGGTGTCAGTCCCTTATTGTGTCCAAGGAGAGAAAAATGTCGGTTCTGGGCTACGAGGCAGGTGAAGGTGCGGTGTCACCTCCGTCCAGATGCAGGGGGGATGATGCAGAGGTGTCCGCAATGTGTCGATTCCTTGGGACCGTTGCGGGGTCGCTGGTTCTGGTCCTGGTCCATCAGGACATGATGTGTCTGATTTGCAGTGTTGCGATGACCCTGGGTAACATCAGCAGAGTCGCAGTGACGTTGGGCTTGCGTTGCAGGCTGGGATCGTGCAGTGAGGTCCATGGAGTGGGAGCAGGCTGCGGCTTTGCTGAAGTTGTTCCGAAGTCCCTGAAGTCGGTGTACTAGTAAAAAGTGAGAGCAGAGCCTTGCAGCACAGTCAGAGGCCATCAGCGCAGCAGTCCAGAGAGAACTTTGGGCAGCCAGGCAGTCTTTGAGTTGGTGGCGTCAGGGACCTAGTTTATATACCCAAAAATGCCTTTGAAGAGGGGGAGACTTCAAAGAGTGGTTTTGAAGTGCACAGGTTCCCTTTTCAGTACAGTCCTGTCTGCCAGGGTCCCAGTAGGGGGTTTGGCAGTCCATTGTGTGAGGGCAGGCCACTAGCCTTCGAAATGTCTCAGGCCCTCCTCCCTTCCAGCCCAGGAAGACCCATTCAATATGCAGAGAGTGCAAGTGTGACTGAGTGTCCTGTGTTTGAGGTTGTCTGGGTGAAATGCACAAGGGAGCTGTCAACCAGCCCAGCCCACATGTTGATTGGAGACAGGCTGTAAGGGCAGAGAAATGCTCACTTTCTAAAAGTGGCATTTCTAAAATAGTAATATAAAATCCAACCTCACCAATAAGCAGGATTTTCTATTAGCATTCTGGCCATACTAAATATGATCTGGTTCCCATTTCAGATCAGAATCTACTACTCAAAAAGTATATGAGGGCAGTCCTAATGCTAGCCTATGAGAGGATCAGGCCTCACAGTAGTGGGAAACAAATTTAGGAGTTTTTCACTACCAGGACATAGAAAACATATGTACATATCCTGCCTTTTACCTACAAAGCACCCTGCCCTAAGGGTTACCTAGGGCCTACCTTAGGGATAACTTATATGTAGAAAAAGGGGGAGTTTAAGGCTTGGCAAGTACTTTTAAATGCCAAGTCATAGTGGCAGTGAAACTGCATTCACAGGCCTTGCAGTGATAGGCCTGAGACATGGTTAAGAGGCTACTTATGTGGGTGCCACAATCAGTGCTGCAGGCCCACTAGTAGCTTTTAATTTACAGGCCCTGGGCACATGTGGTGCCCTTTACTAGGGACTTATAGGTAAATCAAATATGCCAATTGGGAGTGAACCAATGTTACTATGTTTAGCACTGGTAAAGTGCGCAGAGTCCTACAAACAGTGTCAGAAAAGTGGAGGGAGCCAGGCAAAACGTTGGGGGATGGCCACCCTAAGGCTGTCAGGTTTAACAATATATTTGAGAATTCGAGCAGGCTAGAGACAACATTGCTTCCAACTACCAGCACCCAAAAATGTCAGATATTTTGAGAGATGTTTGCAGTTCAGTTCTTACAGCCCCGTATTTGGTAAGAAGAATGTTAAGTACCGATCAGTTGGAACTTAGTGCATGCCTACAATGGCATCTACTAATAAGAGATATTCCCTCAGAGTAAGGTGGAAAGGAGAAGAAACCTCCACCCCCCTCGCCTTTGAGCTTGGAGGATGAGAGAATCATAAACCTAATGACTGAGGTACATCTGGATGAGGTGAGATCTAATCTGTGCTGTAGGGAGGCTTTCCACATAAACAATAAGTGCAACAAGGTGGAAGAAATGTATGGGCTAAAGTTTGATAAAGAAGTTTAAATCTTCTACAGAAAGAACTCTATTATTACTTCATGAAGTAGTGTCTGCTCAGAAGATTTATTTTAGTTCCATGACCACTCCACCCTGCCAAAGTCAAGCAACCGGTGCACAACTACATTTCCATACTTACTGAACAGAAGACATCCACTGGATAATCAATTGTTTATTGATTTCAGTAGAACAAAAGATTAACAAGCAAGTTTACGATACCATTTTGAAACCAATCGTGATGTGTCTCGGCAAAAAAAAAAAAAACAACCATCCAAAAGGGCTCATTCCATAAGAGGCACAGCAGCCAATTGTGCTCATGCCCAGGGCCTTCCATTGTCTCATAGCTGCCTGGTAGGTATTTTTTTTTCCCACACATGAAGCATAAATGTCTCATTTAAAAAAAAAAAAAAAGGGCTTAGGCAGTCTCTACTCCTGGGTGTAGTGCTGATCTCAGAGCTTCAGCCAGGATCCCTCCCTGAGAGCGAATCTCACGATGAAGATTCCACCTACTTTAGCAACATGCATTTAAGAGTCAGGTTTAGCCCCTCCTTTCTAATCCAGGCCCCCTGATATACCTCAGTAAAAAAAATGTTGTCTAGAGATTTTCATTTTTGGGTAGACATTTTGATCTGGACAATTTCTTTTTTTTTCTGGTCGGCATTGTTTTTAAATTACGGATGTGTTACAGTGATGATGGAATATTGCAGGACCCATGAGACCTATATACTTCATGTTGATCTCCAAACAGGTTTTGAGGGTGAAGTAGCCTTATAGAGACAGAAAATAACTCCTCAGAGGAACATTTCTGCCATTTTCCAAAATAGCGGCTGTAACAGAAGAAGAGGCCCATATAGAAATGAAACAAATAAGGGTTTTTAATCCAATTATGTTTATCACTCCTGTTTTAGACACATTTTCATAGTTCACTTTGTTTTGGCAATCGCTCCTGGCACATTTGCAGAATGATGAACATTTAATAAAAGCATTTCGACAGGTACATCTTTTTGTAGCATAGGTTTTGCAAGTACATGTATGTGTAAGTTCTGTGGGGAGATGCTTTAGAAATTTTGTAGGTTTTAGCACCCTATCAATATCTTCCTAACCAAATTCACATGTATCTTTCTCTACATATGCGTGATCCAAAACATTTACTCATATTCTGATCAAATTGATGCGCTCTTTTAATTTGTCCGTGCACAGAATGTGACATCGGTGGAAGGTCACTTGGTGAGACTTCTTGAACTCACTGTACCGAAGATCGTCAAATGTATGACAGTCAGAACTTGTTTTCCATACATGCACAAGGTATTTTTCTATGTTTTTAAAGTCACATTCTTTTTTTGTCTCAACAATTCCTTCCAGAAAATTCACAGGTTCAACAGTTAACGCTCCAAGCTTTGTTTCAATTTTGCTCATAGTGTCATCACCCATAAGAATATGTGCCTTGATAAGAACACTGGGCACCTCTGGGTCAAGTTTCTTGCGCAGAATATGAAGTGGGATTAAGTGTCTTTTCTCACCTGTTCCATAACATATCTATAACTGACAATCCCTGCCTTATGAACATTGCAACAAATTTCAGTAGCACAACAGAAACATCTGTGTGATTTGAAAGTATAATGACTCCATTGGAACCATTTCGAACAGCCTACTCAGCATGTGATCAGCTTCCTCCAATTTGCTTTTAAGTTCTTGAACAATATGGCCTGTACCTTTTGAATGTATCTCTGCAGGCACCAACTCCTCATTGACAATCACTCCACTTGCAATAATTGGAAATTCTGTTTACTGAAGTGCAGCAATGTTTTGGTTAGTTAACATGTCCAAGTTCATCTTTTTGATCTTAATGCAAGAATTTATCAAGTTGCACAGGTATAGGTGTTGAACTTTTGATGCAGGCAAAGTCAATTGTTCCACTTGTAGACAGACATGTGTCTGATTCTCTCACATTCTTTGACAGATAGTTCAAGATAACTGTCAAAGACAACATGCAGTTCTTGCAAGATGCACATTGACTTTGATATTTGTTGAACAGTCTGAACGATTTTTCTGAACTTTTGCATGGATGAAATCTTGTCCATTCGCAATTCTGACATATTGGCCCATATTTACACTTTTTTCAGCGCTGCATTTGCATCATTTTTTTGGACACAAAAGCAGCGCAAATGTACAAAATACAATTGTATTTTGTAAGTTTGCGCTGATTTTGTGTAAAAAAAAAAAAACGACGCAAATGCAGCACTAAAAAAGTATAAATATGCGCCATAGCCCACAGCAACAGCAGTTTTTAATGAGGACACCTTTTTGAATTGTGCTTCACTGGTTTGGTTGCAGCATCTCCATCAAGTAAAGCGTTTGTTTGAAGTAGATCATGCAACAGAATGTCCTTGATAACTTCAGTCCTTTGTTTTGCTACATCCATCTTTCTATGTGCTTGCAAAGTTGTTTTATTGTAACCTGTTTTGTAGTGGCTTGTTGGATGAAACTTTTACAATGGCAAATAAAGTGTGGCCGTTTAGCTTTAGGGATTTTGTCAGACAGCTTTTTCTCTTTCAGTACAAATCTCTCCTGCTGCAGTTCTGCAGATAGTTTCCATCCGTATTCCAGGACATCCAGTAGATGAGTCTTTATATCGGTAACCGCATATTGGTTGGTCACGAAGTTGTGTAGTCACACAGGCTCAGTCATACCAAAGGGTTTCCTTGCTTCAGCATGAAATGAAGAAGGCTGTCAACATGTTTATTAAAACGGTCCCCTCTCTTTCCCACAAGTTCGTGGTGAACAGTTTCACAATGTTCCATTCATTTTGAATTTGCCATCTCTCTGAAACCATTGCAAATAGAAAGGACTTAATGGTAAACTAGCTGCCATTGAGCGACATGTTCACTTTTACATACTTGACCAACAATTCCCTTAGAGCTTTTCTGTGATCGCTAGATCGTCTGTTCCAGTTTCATATCTGGAGCCAGAGCACTGATCCATCCCGCTCTGTCTTATACCACAAAATGTCTTTGGATTAATTTTCTGTAGAATCATGGTTTTTCCACCTCTAGCTTCTTCACTCTTTCCAAATACCTTGCCCCATATCTCATACTTTATGCAAAAGAAGTTCGTGAAACACAGTAATCAGTGACTCCACAGTCTTCACATGCAACTCCCAATCAGTATATACCACGTTTTACACTAGAGCTATTATGTGTAAAACATTTCCCCAGTACTTGCAAAGCTCTGATTTGTATTCACATTCTTTGACAAACTGTACAAACCTGGTTTTCAGGTGTTCTGTTTTTGAACTGATTGGATTGAACATTGCCTGGCTTTGCATTATGTTTTTTTGAATTAAGTGCACCCTGTGCCTTGTTCACTTCTGAGATAAGATATGGAAAACCTAATTTATCATTCTTGTTCCAGAAAGCATTCCAACATAATGTTTCTATAGCCTCAAATATGATGAGCATACCTTGTAATGAACTAACAATGAGTTCCGCTCAGTACTGACTAGGCAGGTTTGCTTCCAGAGATTTCAGCAGCAATAAATGCATTTTCTATGCCACATCCACTGAGATAACTTCCTGCCATAACGCAATGCAACTTTTGTCATGTGGAAAACGCCCATTATTGGATGAAGATCAACAAATTCTACTGGATTGCTCCTAAAAATGTCAGCTACAATACGGAAAACACCTTCCTCACAGAAAAGTGGCAGGGTAGGCTGGTCTTGAAGCTGAGCACACATATTTTGGAAACTTTGTTTAGCGTTGTGTATACTGTTGCATAGTTTGTGACTGGAGATGGTATTACTGGTAAAAACTCAACCTTCTTTAGTCTGACTGTATTCTGGGAGATCAGGTATAAATTCCCGCCCACAGAGGAACTGGCTTTTCTTCATTCTTCAGTTTGAAGAAGATGATCCAGGCCCTCAGTCACTTTGAAGCTTTCTGGTAGACTGGGACGAGTTGATGGCTTGTAGTGATTTGTTGGCAAGACAGTTGGGTTATAAGTTTGCAGCTTCATTTCTTTATGATTACAGCTGATGCAGCTTGTTTTCCAGCAGCATTGTTACAGTATTGAACTAGCACCATGGCAGTATCCTGTGTGCTGGATGTTCCGGACAAAGAAGACCTGTCTTCAAAATGAAAATTATCAAGACCAGAAATTGTAAATCCTTTCCTGGTAAAGTGACTTGGGAGTGGTGTGCTGGCAGATTCACAGATTTTACAGCATGAGCTGCTAACAAGTTCCTACTTCATACTTTATTATAACTTGTTGATACACCAATCCTATTCAATGAAGTGATTAGCTCTCTTATTTTGCACTTGTAGAATGTGTTGGCAGTCATGTGTAGCAGAGTTTTCTTTTGCCGGGATGTAATTTTTAAAACATGATTTGGAAAAGACAGTACATTTGCACAGCATAAGCCTGACGGTTCATGGGACTGCCTTCCACTTCTTCGTTTATATCTTCAGAGCCATCATCAATGTTGTCGGCTTCTGTTCCTAGCTCAAGAACTTTAGTTTGTAACAGTTTTTCTTTGCTGATGTTAAACAATGATATAAAAAAATGTTAAGACAACATCAGGCATTCTTGTTGACTCCCATGATTTGCGGAGCTCGGGGGCATCACCAAATGTGTCATTAAGTCCAAAATCTAAATCTTTCAGGATGTTTCTTAAAATGATTCCTGCTGATTTTACTGAATCCTGTGATCTTATTTTGGCAGCAAGATTTTCAGGATTCAAATGAGCTGAGAACACCTTAAGTGACTCATTCGTTTTGTTAAACTGACAAAAGCAATTTATGTTGTACATTCTCACCAGAAAAATGTTTTTCATTATTATGGATCAATACAGTTTCGTCAATGTTGACCATTATTTGTCTGATCTCACTGAGTGTGAACCTGTAGGCAGCACTCGAGTGGCTTTAAAACTTCATTGGTTTTTCAAAGTGCAAAATTAACTGAAGGCTTGCAGTTAAGTTGCTGTGGAAAGCTCATTGTACATTCACATTTTCGAATGTATGTATGCAGTTCAGGTGTTCTTTCACCAATCCCTTTGGCCCTTGTTCTGGCTAAACCACAGATCACACATTGAAGATCCTCTGCTTTCTTATTAGTTGTTGGAGGTGGATGAGGGGCAGACATTGATCTTCTAAGTGGATGGGCATTGGATTTGGTTGTTGTCACCTTCTCAGAAGACTCAGATTCCTGCTCTGATTCACTGGATTCTGCTACTTTTGGACACATTTTTCCAGGTTTTGTTTTCCATTGTATATGACTTTTAGCACTTGTTACAATGATAAAATATTTGATCCTCTTACCCCTCAGTTTCCATCTTTTGTGAACTTCATCTTGCCGTATTTCTGCAGCATCTCGAACTCTCTTCTGTCCGGCTGCAGTTGATGTTAGCTTGTCTTTCGGATTAGTTTGGCATATGACACATTTTTGTTGTTGTTGAAGGAGTCCTCCTATTTGTAATTAGCAACTCTCTGTCAGAAGGTAAAGATCATCTGCTCCCACCTGCTTCACTCATGTTTACAAATTTGAATCAACGGAAAACCTGAAACAAAAACAATATTAAAATAAATTACCAATATGATGGTTAAAAGACATCATCATAGGGCTGCCATGTTGGAAAACAGTGGAAGAGTTGCTCTAAGGAGTTATTTTCTGTCTCTATAAGACTACTTCACCCGCAAAACCTATGTTTTGACACCAAAATGAAGTATATAGGTCTATTTCTTGCTGAAATATTACATCATCAGTGCAACACAGCCGCCATTTTTTGGGTCAAGCGTGCAAGCTTTCTGGCCCCTGTTGTAATCTCTCTGTGGGCCTTTAACCACACACATCAGTTTGATTGGTTCGTGGCTTTGCCTTTTAAAACATGTTTGATTTCATTTGTGAAAGGCATGCCTTTTCTGGTATTTAGCCCTACCCAACAGCACCGGTAAACTACTGAAAACATACAAGGTTCCATGTTTTCCGCTTGACTTCTGGACTACTTTTTATTTTTATTTCCTACGCAGCGTGATCTCGCTGGGCAGTAGTTGAGCGTTTTGCATGACATCGACCCTGTCACATAGATAACTGCCTTTATGTTTGACTGAGAGTGAACTTCTGTTTCCTTTTGTGTGCTCCTTCATGCTCACGGCGTGGTGCTTTAAATCTGCTCACTTGTGTAAAACTGTATTACTTGTCATTTTCAGATTATGTGGCAAGAAAAGTCTGGTTAGGACTTTACAAATGCAAGACCCATTGCACTGTAAATGCTTGTTATAAATGTCATCCAGAAAAAATGGGCTCGGATTAACAGTGTGTACTCAAGGTAAATTACTTCTCTAATGATACAAAAACACAATTCAAACATGAAAATCTCTGGACATTTTTTTTTTTTTTCACAGCAGTATATCAAGGGGCCAGGACTAGTAGGCATTCTCTGTTTGCTAGTTGTTGCTGAGCAGGGCTGTGCCATCAGGTCAGCAAGTAGAGCAAAGAAGACAGGCTCTCCCAACAGCACACTATTAGTCCCACCCTCAAACACAAATCAAATCGTAAAAATCACAAATAAAGTACCATGATACTCCAACTAGATTCTCCAGATACTAAACTTTTCTATTGCTGTTTTTGGTTGTCCTCACACTGTTGGTAGACTCCACCAAAGAGTAGGTGACCACACCACTAGCTGTGCCAGGGCCATTTCTACTGCAGCAACAATTGGTACCAGTTTTCCTACCACAGCTTCTGGGTATCTCAGGAGTCTGTCATGATATGGATGTTTTTTCTCATCAGGACACTGGGTCAGATGTATGACATTTTCTTTGTGGCTCGCAATTTGCGTTCCTTTTGGAAGTCGCAAATTGTGAATTGAAAAACAAAATGTACAACAGTGTGAAACACACTGTTTGTGATTCCCTATGTGGTCGCAAATGGCCTACCTCATCAATATTCACGAGGTAGGTCATAATTTGCGACCCCGTTGGGAATGGGCTGCACTCAGGGATGGTGACTGCTTTTATATAAAGCATTAAAAAAAAATGTGTTCTTGAACTTGAAGTTGGTAGTAACTGCAAATGTTTTGCAACTGCATTCACGTTTGCAAAACATTCCTACATGCCAGTGCAATTCGATATTAGAAAGGGATGCCCTAAACACTCCCCTTCCTAATACTGAATCGTGAAAGCAAAATGTGATTCGGTAAACACGTTACAGAGTCGCATTTTGCTCTGGTACATAGAAAGAAGCATTTTTCCAGTGCAAACGGCCCAATGGGCCTCTTGTGGCCGGAAAAGTGCTTCATACGTCTTGCCCACTGTCCCTTATGGATTTTCCCATGGGCCCTCTTTTGGGGGTTGTGAACATCATAATGGACACATGAGAATTTTTCCAAATGTGAGCTGCTGGTTGCTCAAGCTCAAATTGCTGAACCCTCGAGACAACAGCTGCAAGTGTTGCCTCCATACTGTCCTCAGTACTATCCTCACGCTGTCCCTTTATCTTAGATCCTGATGTAGCTTTCATTCCTTCCGGGTCCACTCCTATCTATCCTTGTCTCCTGGTACAGCTGCATAGGACCAGTGCCAACGACCAGCTTCCCAGACCTGATTAGCAGTATCAGAGGCAGTTGAGGTGTCAGACTGACTTTTGTCCTGTGCATTCCAAACTCACCATCTGCAACAGGGTTCCTCTGAGAAAACTAATCCTAAGACCAGACCCATGATATTGAGGACCTACGCCAAACCTGAATTTACCATGCTGTTAGGGACATGATTTTGTAGACACTGACCACAGAAAAAAGGTAAATATGTCTTGATGACCACAACAGCTCAACTATGACCAGGCCTGAGTAGTGAACGTCATACTCTTAAGTAGGCATGTAAGATTTGGAAGAAGCCTTTCTCTGATCATGCCATCCCAAAAGTACAGTCCAGTCAGTGTGTTTGAGAATTCCCCAGCTCAGTATGTGACTGGCAAATGAAAGTCGTCCTACAAGGACAGGGGGCACAAGGGGGGGAGGCAGTGGATCGGTGAGAAGGCCCAGTCTGGGACTGAACTTGGCCATTGCCGCAAGGACAGACGTGGGCAGAGAAGAGCTCGGAGGCCAGACCAGGTCTGAACGCTGTTTCCTGCAGGCCCATCAGACAGGGAGTCGGTCTCCCTTTGCTGCCACTGCTGCTGACGGCAGGACGGCAGGCGGCTGGGAGGGGGACCCAGAGGCCGGGGCTGTGATCGGAGATGGAGCCCGGTGAGCAGAACTGGTGGGAGAGGGTGGGAGTGCTGCACGCAGGGTCACAGCCGAGAGCACAGCTGGAGCTACTGCACCCCCCCAGTGACTACTGTTGTTGCTGTTCCCCTGTTGCCCACTTCGTTTGTTAGCACGGTGAGAGGTGAAACCCCCCCCCCCTCATATATCTGTTATTGTGGTGATGTAGAGGGGGGCGCGCGAGAGCGATGCTGCCTGTCGTTCCCCCGGAGCTGTGGGTTGCTACTGGGGGCCTCCATTGACCTGCAGCCCGGTGGGGGCAGGAATGCTGCAGGCGGGGGCACAGGGCAGGTACAGCAGAAGGGCAGCACTGCATTGCTGGAGGCTGCACGACCATGCACAACAACCTACGCCCCGGAGCCACTGACAACCAGTGAGATACGTATAAAAATCATGTGAGGCACAGCTCTCCCCTGGAGATCGCGGGAGTGACACCACAGTCACTGCAGTTGTGGAGATGCGGGCGCTGGTACTAGGGAGCCCCTCGATGTAAGGACTTTCCCTTTCCCTTTCCCATGCACGGCAGACCTGATCCTAGTGGTGTTGAGTGGCCCCCACTGAGTCAGCGCCTTGGTTGTGGTGCAAGGTCCTGCTATCCTGTTCCTCCACGTGTGGCACTCCATGCCTGTCCATGTCCACTGAAAATGGGCCATAGGGGCAAGCAGGACATCTAGCACAGAAGATAGGCATTGGGAACACCCAGAACTCCAGGATGGGTGACCTTCCCACCAACCCAACCCCAGTTCCTTTAGGGGCAGCATCCACTACCGATGCCAAACATGACCAAATCCTCTGGGCCATTACGGCCACCAAACAGCAGTAATTGGTGGGCAGAGTCACGCACATTGAGGGGGATGTGGCAGAGCTCTGCCCGACTGTCCAGGAGCTGAAGGGGCAGGTGCAGTCCCTTGCCTCTAAAGTCAGAGAAGTGGAAACCAAAGCGGAGGACTGTGAGGGAATATCCTGTCAGAATAATGCCCACACTGTGGGATTTCCGGAGGGTGCAAAGGGCACTGATCCCACTGCCTTCTTTGAGTGTTGGTTGGGGCAGTGAGTGGCACTGGAGCAGTTGTTAGCATATTTCCTCGTGGAGCACTCCCACAGGGTAATGGCATGGTATCCTCCGTCAGGGTCACCCCCAGCCCTCCCTCCCCCGTCAGAGCTGTGGTAGCCCGCATCCTGAACCCTCAGTGACAGAGGCCCTCCTACTGGCGGTGCGGGCAGAGTCCCCTCCTATGTATGACAACGCCAGGGTTTACATCTTCCTGGACTATACCCTCACAATTAAATTTTTGGACTATTTAATTTACTTATAAGTCCCTAGTAATGTGCACTATATGTGCCTAGGGCCTGTAGATTAAATGCTACTAGTGGGCCTGCAGCACTGGTTGTGCCACCCACTTAAGTAGCCCCTGTACCTTGTCTCAGGCCTGCCATTGCAAGGCCTGTGTGTACAGTTTCACTGTCACCTCGACTTGGCATTTAAAAGTACTTGCCAAGCCTAAACCTCCCCTTTCTCCACACATAAGTCACCTCTAATGTGTGCCCTAGGTAACCCCTAGCAGGGTGCTGTGTGGGTGAAAGGCAGGACATGTACCTGTGTAGTTTACATGTCCTGGTAGTGTAAAACTCCTAAATTCGTTTTTGCACTACTGTGAGGCCTGCTCCCTTCATAGGCTAACATTGGGGCTGCTTTCCTACAGTATTGAAGTGGTAGCTGCTGATCTGAAAGTAGTAGGAAGGTCATATTTAGTATGGCCAGAATGGTAATACCAAATCCTGCTGACTGGTGAAGTTGGATTTAATATTACTATTCTAGAAATGCCACTTTTAGAAAGTGAGCGTTTCTTTGCACTTAAATCTTTCTGTGCCTTACAATCCACGTCTGGCTGGGCTTGGTTGACAGCTTCTTGTGCATTCACTCAGACACACCCCAAACACAGGGTACTCAGCCTCACTTGCATACATCTGCATTTTGAATGGGTCTTCCTGGGCTGGGAGGGTGGAGGGCCTGCTCTCACACAAAGGACTGCCACACCCCCCTACTGGGACCCTGGCAGACCGGATTGAACTGAAAGGGGACCTGGTGCACTTCTTAGCCACTCTTTGAAGTCTCCCCCACTTCAAAGGCACATTTGGGTATAAAACAGGGCCTCTGCCCTACCTCATCAGACACTTGCTGGAGAAGAAACCTGAACCAGAAACTACATCCTGCCAAGAAGAACTGCCTGGCTGCTCAAAGGACTCACTTGTCTGCTTTCTACAAAGGACTGCTGCCCTGCTGCCTTGCTGAACTCTTGTCTGGCTGTAAAAGTGGATAGAGCTTGCCTCCTGTTCCCTGAAGTCTCAGGACCAAAAAGACTTCTCTTTTTCATTTGGACTCTTTGTGCACTGAAAATTTCGACGCACAGCTTGCTCCGCGGCGAGAAAATCACCGCACACCAATGCTGACCGACGCGACGCCTTCGGGGCGACCGGAACTTCGACGCACGGCCTCGCAAGGACAACGCCGCCCGACTTCCAGAGGGAAAATCAACGCGACGCCTGCCGTGAAAAATAACGACGCAAGTCCATGTGTGCAGAGGAGATATCGACGCACGCACCATTTTTCCACGTATCTCTTCTTTTGCAGCCCTTTGCGGAGATTTTCCACTTTAAACCAGGTACTTTGTGCTTGAAAGAGACTTTGTTTGCTTTTTAAAGACTTAAGACACTTTATATCACTTTTCAGTGATATCTCTACAATTTCACATTGCATCTTTATTCGTTTTGACCTACAATTATCCTGATAAATATTATATATTTTTCTAAACACTGTGTGGTGTATTTTTGTGGTGCTATATTGTGTTATTGTATGAATTATTGCTCAAATACTTTACTCATTGCCTTCTAAGTTAAGCCTGACTTCTCGTGCCAAGCTACCAGAGGGTGGGCACAGGATAATTTTGGATTGTATGTGACTTACCCTGACTAGAGTGAGGGTTCTTGCTTAGACAGAGGGTAACCTGACTGCCAACCAAAAACCCCATTTCTAACATTGGTGATCAGCGGTGAGTATAGGACTTGTATTTGTGCAGTGACATACAGTAGCTAAGTATTTCACTACCTACCCACAGGTCAACTTGATTTTTATCTCTTTTTGCTAATTCGTTTTTCCTGACAATTTTCAAAAACTAAATCCTCACTCAACATGTCTCTGGCTGGGTCTCAAGTAGGAGATTTGGACCTAGCCCTGTTGGAGACATATACTGTCAAACAGCTAAGAGGGTTCTGCAGGGTGTTGAGAGTCCCCACCCAAGGGGCCTCCAAAAAGGAGGACTTTAAAGTGGTGCTGAGGGCCTGGGCAGAAGCCCATTTAGAGGAGGATGAGGAGGAAGAGGAGCCAGAAAATGGCCTCTCAGAGGATTTATTGCCATCAGTGGGTAATGTTACCACTGCAATTATGCCCCCTTCCAGACCAGGGAGCAGTGCCTCTGAGCAAAGCCTGTCCACAGAGGAAAGGAGAGAAGAAAGGGAGTTCCAATTGCAAATGGCAAAACTGAAAATTGAGGCCCAACAGGAAGAAAAGAGGGCAGAGAGAGAAGCCAAACAAGCTGAGGCTGAAAGAGCAGCCAAACAGGTGGAAGCTGAAAGAGCTTGGCTGAAAAGAAACTATTGTTGGCTCATGAACTGAGTCGCAAGGAGCTGGAGATCAAGGCGATACAGTCTGAATCCAGCAATATGGCAGCATACAGACAGGACCTGCTGGAGAAAAGAAGGTTTGTATACCCCAAAATGTGGTGCCCAATTTGTGGTGGGAGATGACATAGCTAATGGTTAGCTGCTTATGAAGTTGCACTAAGGGCTCATGAGGTTCCTGAAGGGCAATGCTATGTGGGGTTATGTGCCGCCATTGGGGAGGGACACACTTCTCACATTGGATCAACCTGATCAAAACACATACCCACTCCAGAAAGCCACTTTACTTGCCAAGTTTGGGCTGACCCCCTGAGGGATACTGTCAGAGGTTCAGGGACAGCACCACACAAACATGGGTAGATTTCTTTGACCTTTCCAGTAAGGCACTGAATGGATGGGTGCGGGGCAACAAAGTAGATAATTATAAATGGTTATATGACTTGATTCTGAGAGAGCATATGCTCAATACTACTTATACAGAGTTGCACCAGCACTTGGTAGATAGTAAGCTGACTAATCCCAGGAAGCTTGCTGAGGAGGCGGACCTCTGGGTTAGCACCAGAGTGTCCAAAAAGGTACCTGGGGGGGACACCCACAAAGGTGGCCAGGGTTCCCAACAGAAGAAAGAGGGGGGGAGATAAACTTACAGATAAGGAACTCTCCAAAGGCCCCCAAAAGAATTTCCAGGGAGGGGGTGGCAACCATTCCTTTTCCAGATTTGGGAAAAAGCCAGGGACTTATGATAAATCAGGGCGATCCAACCCCAAATACTTAGAGTGCTACCAGTATGGTCACATGAAAGAAAACACTTAGGCCCATATTTATACTTTTTGACGCAAACCTGCGTTAGCGGAGGTTTGCGGCAGAAAGTATAGCGCCGGCTAGCGCCATTCCATGACGCCGGATGGGCACCATATTTATGGAATGGCGCTACCTGGCGCTAGAGCCCTGTTAGCGTCCTTGGAAAGGGGAGGCGTAGGGGGAACCGGGGCTTGTGTGCCAAATTATGGCACTACACTGTTTAGAGGCTCCGACCATGGAAATCTACTTCCAGGTCCCCTTACGCCTACCCATATCCAGGCGTTATTTAAGGCCCTCCTTCTCCAGTGCGTGATTTTTGCACGGGAGGATAAATAAGGTGTGGGGGCCTTTCAGGCATTTTTTCCCCAGGAACACCTACCTTGTATCTCATTGACGCAGGGCAGTTTTCCGCAGGCAAAAAATGTCATTAACTCCAATAGTTTGTCGCTAGACATGTCTAGCGCCAAAATATAAATATAGAGTTAAGTTTGCACCGGATTTGCGTAAAAAAAAAAAAAAAAATGACACAAATCCAGTGCAAACAGAGTATAAATATGGGCCTCAGTTTTATTGTTGGTTACACAATACCACAAAGTACTAGAAGGGCAACCCTTCAATAGGAGGTAAGTAATGCACTAATTATATACTCTAGTAAACAGAAATAGGCATAGAAAAAGTTAGAAAACAGTGCAAATGCAGTTAGACAATAGTGACCCTAGGGGGACACCCACCTAAGTACGTGGAATGTGTTGGGGGGAGCTGGGAGTACTAGAAAACCATAGATAAGTAACACAGTACCCCCCCCAGCGACCAGGAAAGCAGGAGTAAATAACTGAAATTTCCCCCCCAAACTACCCAAAATGAAGGAAAAGAAGACACCCAGACAAATCTGCAAGAAACCAGTGGTGGATTCCTGGAGAGGAAGGTCTGTGGAGAGAGGTGAGCAAGTCCAAGAGTCACAGGAGTAGGAGCTACTACCCACCCAGCTATACTTGCAGGAGTTGGTCAACGGCGATGAAGAGAAAGTCAGCACTGGAGACGGAGAAGAGCTCCTGAATGATGCAGATGTCCCACGCTTGAAGGAAGATTGCAAATGGGTGTCGGTGCAGGACTTTCACCAACAAGTCTTGGGAAAGACAAATATCGCAGTTGGCGGAATGTGGTGCTGCCAGGACCCACAAGGTAAATGAGGACTCATCCTAAGAGGGAGAGTCAGGGGGGGGAGCCTCAGCAACACAGAGAGCCCACAGGAGCAGAGGCAGCAACCACAGGAGTCCCACAGGGACACAGAAGTTGAAGAAGGAGCCCACGCAGCACACAGAAGAAAGGTCCCACACCGCAGGAAAACAACGCAGAGGGCTGTGCATCACAGGAAGGAGTGCTGAGGGCTTGAGCTGTATGCAGCCTGACATTTCCTTGGAGGAGCTGCAAACAAGCCTTGGAAACTGGAAGAGACGCGATGCATGGGGGTACTGTCCTGCATGGGAATGCAAGGGCTTACCTCCACCAAAGTTGGACAGCTGGCAGAGAGGACCAAGAAGACTACTCCGGACCACCACTTGTGATGCAGGATTCATGCAGCTCATGATGAGGGGAGATCCATGCAGCCGGTCATCATTGCAGTAGGTGCCTGAAGATGCAAGGGAGTGACTCCTTCACTCCAAGGGAGACTCCTCCTTCCTTCTCGTGCAGATTAAAGTCTTGCCGCCCTCAGAGGATGCACAGCTGGGGAATTGTTGCAGAAGCTGGAAGGAGCCATGGAAACAATGTTGCAAGAAGAGTCTTCTTCGTGGATACAGATTGTCGGCTCCTGGAGGGTCCAGTGGCTAGTAGTCGAAGTAGAGGTTGCAGAGGAGTCCTGCTGGAATCTTGCAACCCGAATCCGAGGACCCCACCCAAGAGAGAGACCCTAAATAGCCCTGAAAGGGGGATTAGTCACCTAGCCAGCTGACCACCTATCAGGAGGAGGCTCCGACATCATCTGCCTGGCCTGGCCACACAGATGCTCCCAGAGGTCCCTGCCAACCTTAGATTCAAGATGGCAGAACCCAGGGACCCTCTGGAGGAGCTCTGGGCACCATCCCTAGGGGGGGTGATGGACAGGGGAGTGTTCAGTCCCCTTTCCATTCTCCAGTTTAGCTCCAGAGCAGGGACTGGGGGTCCCTGAACTGGTGTGGACTGGTAAACGCATGGTTGGCATCAAATGTGCCCTTCAAAGCATACCAGTGGCTTAGGGGGGCACCCTTCCCAGGCCAGTCACACCTTGTTTGAAAGAGAGGGTGTTACCTCCCTCTCCCAAAGGAAATCCGTTGTTCTGCCTTCCTGAGCTTGATCAGATCAAGCAGCAGGAGGGCAGAAACCTGTCTGAAAGGTGGCAGCAGCTTTGGTTGCCTGGAAATCCATAGAAGACTGTTGGTAGCAAAGTTGGGGGTCCTCTACAGAGCCCCCAGAGTGCATGGCATCATACTTCCAATACTGGCAGGAGTATTGGGGTATGATCCCCACATGTTTAATACCAAACATGCCTAGGTTCGGAGTTACTATTATGTAGCTGGACATAGGTAGTGACCTATGTCTAGTACACACATAAAATGGTGTCACAGCACTCACTAACTCCATGAAAATGGCACTCGAGTTCATGGGGGCACCACTGCTAGTGCAGGGGTGCCCTCACACACAGTTACTTGCACCCTCACCTCTGGGCTAGGAAGGCCTGCCATAGGGGTGACTCATAGTGACCTGGTGCAGTGACCTATGCTGAAAAAGGGTGCATGCATTGGCAGGCCTGCAGATCACTTTGTATAGGCTCCCCATGGGTGGCATAATACATGCTGCAGCATCCCCTGGTACCTCAGTGCCCTGGGTACCTGTGTATCATATACTACAGACTTGCATGAGGGCACCAGTATGCCAAATGTGGGGAGAAAAAAGGTACTGTTAACAAGTTTTAAGGGAGAGAGCATAACCACTGGGGTCCTAGTTAGCAGGATCCCAGTGGACACAGTCAAACACATTGACAACAGGCAGAAAAGGAGGGTAACCATGCCAAGAAAGAGGGTACTTTCCTACACACACAGTATGGGACTTTGTTGCGCAAGTGCTACCCATGGTATTGTAGGAGGCATGAGCCATCCTGACCTGGGTTATTGCCAATGGCAGCGATGCAGCAACGTTCACAATATACTATGGACTGGACACAACAGACTCACTAGGTAGAGAGATTGCTTTGTCATTGGAACTTCGTTTAGCCTGGCTGAGGTCAACAGGCTTCTTTGGAGATGTGCAGGCATCCCTTACAGACATGCTCTTCAACGGCACTTGTCTGTTTGGCAAAAAGGCCAATTCTGCACTTGACCAATTCAAGGACAATAGAGCCACCATGTGATCTTTGGGACTCACCATGGCCCCATGCCAGCCACACTCTGCCTTTCATTCCTTCTGTGGCAACGTTAGGGGCTACTAGCTGCATCCATTTCCATCCACCCACCACGGCCTACAGACTTTCCAATCCTTTCATGGCCATCGCACCATCATGGGGACCTGGTTGGTGACAGGACCAGGCACCACCTACCAAATGGCAATCCATAACTATGGGCAAGTGAGTGCTCCAAATTGTTCAGCAGGGCTATACCCTTCCATTCATTGAAACCCCATGCCACCATCCTCAGATTGGCAGACTGAGAACAATCTCTCCCTGCTGTGTCAGGAAGTGCAAGCCAAAGGAGCCATCCAAAGGGTGCCAACAGCTACTTTTGTGTGCCAAAGGACTGAGGCCTCTGTCCTTTACTACATCTATGCCCTCAACTACTTCCTGATAAAGGAAACATTCAAAATGTTCACATTGGCGCAGGCATTATTGCAGTTCACAGTAGATCACAAGCACTTCTTTGGCCTTACCAGCATCCCTCGGGTGTTCACAAAAGTGATGTCAGTGGTTGCAGCCCAGCTGTAGAGGTCAGGGTTCTGTTTTTCTCCTACCTTGACAGCAGGCTGTTGAAGGCAGGCTCTCTCCAGGCAGTAGACACCCACCTCAAGACTACGGCAACCCTCTTGAATTCACTGGGGTTCACTATAAATGTGCTAAAGTCACACCTGACTCCATCTCAAATGTTCCCTTTCATCCGAGCCATTCCAGCCACAGGACATGCAGGCTATGATTCTGATGCTTCAGCCTCTATCCTGGCTTTCAATGACACAGATTCTGAGGCTGCTGGGTCTCCTGGCATCCTGCTGGTGAAGCATGCCCGCTGGCATATGCCAGCTCTGCAGTGGGGCCTGAAGTCAAAGGGTTCCGATCAGGGTAATCTCTCTGACCTAGTACAGATATCAGAGGGTAGTACTGCAAAAGATCTGCTGTGGTGGCTGACAAACCGCATCTGGGTCAGAGGCATCCCACCCAGATCTCACAGTTCGATGACTGATGTGTTTCTGTTGGGATGGAGCAACCATCTGGGAGAGGTGGGGATCAGAGAAATTTGGGGCCAGATGTATCAAAGGGTTTTACCCATTCTGTGTCTATGGTAAAATGTGTTTGTACATATGGCCCCTGGTCTCCAGTGGAGTCTCGGCTTCACATCAATATGTTGAACTTGAGAGCAATTTGTTTGTCATTGAAAGCCTTCCTCCCATCCATCAAGGGGAGGCTAGTTCAGGTGTTCACAGACAACACTACCATATGTGGTACTGCAACAAACCGGGTGAAGGAGGGGTCATGGGCCCTGCGCCTCTGGAAATGGCTAGACTATCAGGACATTTTCCTGGTCATACAACAGCTGGGGGCTCTCTCAACATAAGGGTGGACAAACTTAGCTGTTGATGACTTGCATATCACAAATGGTGTCTCCATCTGGAGGTGGTGCAAGGTCTCCCCTGAAACTTGGAAGAACCTTGGTTAGACCTGTTCACCACAGCTGAGAACGTACAATGGCAACACTCATGTGCGTTGGATTTTGCAAGGCAGTGCTTGCTCATAGAAGCATTTCATCTTGAGTGGGACTTGGTACTCGCATGCCTTTCCACCGACACCACTTCTTGGTTCTCCAATCAGGCTGTCCCTGCTGGTTGATTTCCTGTTGTAGCAATAGGGCAGGGTCCTTCAACTTAACCTGCACACACTTCACCATCATGGGTGGAGATTGAGCAGCCAAGTATCCATCAACAAAGACTGTATACACATGTTGCTGAGACAGGCTTGTTTTCTGGTGTGCTGTGAAACAGTGTGATCCACTATATGCACCCTTGTCCTAAGTAATTGTTCAATCCTTAGCCCAGCAAGACTTTGCCCTGGGCATAGTTAAGGGGTCATTTCGGCCATATCGGCTTTCTTGAGATTGCCGGATCAACCTTGCATGTTCAGGTCACCTGTTGTGACATGTTTTCTAACAGGTCTTCAACACATGTTCCCTCTGAAGCCTTTTGTATTGCCTCAGTGGACCTTAATTTGCTGTTGACCGACCAGATGTGTTTCCCTTTTGAACCCATGCATAGTTGTCCTTTCCAACTCAAGACTGTTTTCTTGGTGGCCATAACATTAGCCAGGAGGGTCATCCAATTATGGGCTCTGTCTGGCCATCCTCCATATACCAGCAACTGTTTCCTTGCCCCTCTGCCTCCTTACCATGTCTGCCAAATCAAACTGCCGACCTTTGCCCCACCACACCCCTCCAAGGGAAAGAGAGACTCTACTGTCTGGACTCCAAAAAAGCATTGTCCTATCTTGATCATACCTGTAAGGAAATGCCTCCTTGGAATGGTTACCCCCTGACTTTTTTCCTTTTGCTGATGCCAAGTTATGACTAAAAGTGTGCTAGGACCCTGCTAACCAGGCCCCAGCACCAGTGTTCTTTCCCTAAACCGTACCTTTGTTTCCACAATTGGCACAGCCCTGGCACTCAGATACGTCCCTTGTAAGTGGTACCCCTGGTATCAAGGGCCCTGATGCCAGGGAAGGTCTCTAAGGGCTGCAGCATGTCTTATGCTACCCTGGGGACCCCTCACTCAGCACATGCACACTGCCTCACAGCTTGTGTGTGCTGGTTGGGAGAAAAAGACTAAGTCGACATGGCTCCCCCCTCAAAGTGCCATGCCAACCTCACACTGCCTGTGGCATAGGTAAGTCGCCCCTCTAGCAGGCCTTACAGCCTTAAGGCAGGGTGCACTATACCACAGGTGGGGACATATGTGCATGAGCACTATGTCCCTACAGTGTCTAAGCAAAACCTTAGACATTTTAAGTGCAGGGTAGCCATAAGAGTATATGGTCTGGGAGTTTGTCAAACACGAACTCCACAGTTCCATAATGGCTACACTGAAATCTGACAAGTTTGGTATCAAACTTCACAGCACAATAAATGCATACTGATGCCAGGGGGGAATTTATTGTAAGATGCACCCAGAGTGCATCTTAGAGATGCCCCCTGAATACCAATCCAACTTCTAGTGTTAGGCTGACCAGTTTCTGCCAGCCTGCCACAACCAGACGCGTTGCTGGCCACATGTGGAGAGTGCCTTTGTCACTCTGTGGCCAGGAACAAAGCCTGTACTGGGTGGAGGTGCTTCTCTCCTCCCCCTGCAGGAACTGTAACACCTTGCAGTGAGCCTCAAAGGCTCACCCCTTTTGTTACAGTGCCACAGGGCATCCCAGCTAGTGGAGATGCATGCCCGTCCGGCCACTGCCCCCACTTTTGGCGGCAAGGCTGGAGGAGATAATGAGAAAAACAAAGAGGAGTCACCCACCAGTCAGGACAGCCCCTAAGGTGTCCCGCTCCCCTCAGGGAGGAGGCATAAAGAGGGTGTAGCTACTGCCCCCAGACCTAAACACACCCCTAAATTTAGTATTTAGGGGCACCCAAGAACCCAGGAAACCAGATTCCTGCAACCTGAACTAAGAAGGACTGCTGACCTGAAAGCCCTGCAGAGACGATGAAGGACGACAACTGCTTTGGCCCCAGCCCTACTGGCCTGTCTCCTGACTCGTAAACCTGCAACAGCGACGCATCCAACAGGGACCAGCGGCCTCAGAGGACTGCCCTGACCCTAAGGACCAAAAAACTCCTGTGAGCAGCGGCTCTGCTCAACAACAGCAACAGCTTTGCAACAAAGAAGCAACTTTGAAAGAACTCACTCTTCTCACCGGAAGCGTGAGACTTCACCCTCTGCACCTGACGCCCCAGGCTCAAACTCCAGAGAACCAACACCACAGGGAGGACTCCCAGGCGACTGCAACCTCGTGAGTAGCCCGAGACGACCCCCCCAGAACCCCACAGCGACACATGCAGTGAGAATCTAGAGGCTCCCCCTGACCACGACTGCCTGTAACAGGGGACCCGACGCCTGGACCAAGCATTGCACCCACAGCCCCCATGTCCAGAAGGAACCGAACCTCAGTGCAGGAGTGACCCCCAGGCGACCCTCTGCCTAGCCCAGTTGATGGCTGGCCCGAGAAGCCACCCTGTGCCCTGCCTGCACCGCTAGAGTGACCCCCGGGTCCCTCCATTGAATCCAATACAAAACCTGACACCTGTTTTGCACACTGCACGTGGCAGCCCCTGTGCCACTGAGGGTTTGTTTTGTGTGCCTACTTGTCACCCCCCTCCCCCACCCCCCCCCCCCCAGTGCTCTACAAAAACCCCCTGGTCTGCCCCCGAGGACGCGGGTACTTTCCTGTTGGCAGACTGGAACTGGAGCACCCGTGTTCTCCATAGGCTCCTATGTGTTTTGGGCTCCTCTTTGACCTCTGCACCTGACTGACCCTGAGCTGCTTGTGTGGTAACTTTGGGGTTGCCCTGAATCCCCAACAGTGGGCTGCCTATGCCCAGGAACTGAGAGTTGTAAGTGTCTTACTTACCTCACAATCTAACCAATACCTCCCCCAGGAACTGCTGATTTTTGCACTGTGTCTACTTGTAAAATAGCTTATTGCCATTTTAACAAGCTGTATATGATATTGCTCTAATTCAAAGTTCCTAACTTACCTGTGTGGAGTACCTTGCATTTTATGTGTTTACTTCAAATCTTGAATTTGTGGTTCTAAAAATAAATTAAGGAAATATATTTATCTATATAAAAACTATTGGCCTGGAATTCTGGGGCATATTTATACTCTGTTTGCGCCAAATGTGCGTCAAAAATTGAGACACACATTCGCACGCAGACCGTGCACCATATTTAAACTTTGACGCCCAACTCCGCGAATTCCGCTGTGTACGTCATTTTCTGGATGAGGTAAACTGCCTTGCGTTAATGACATGCAAGGTAGTCGTTCCCGTCCAAGAAATGACTTAAACACCCGTGCGCCTTATTTATCCAATCGCGCAATAGTCCTTCACGCCCGGGAGGCGGAGTCTGAAAATGACGCACAGCCCGATTTGCGTCAAACAATAACGCCTGCATCAGGGCAGGCGTTAAAATGGGGCAAACACACCTGTACTTAATGAAAACACACAGAAGTAACAGCAGAGCTCCAACAGGAAGACATGGAAGTGCTTTTCATCCAGTATGCACGCAGACGCAGAGCACAGGACCACCAACAACAGCAGCTTCCACAACACCAGCAGGGACCCCAAAGGCAACGCAGAAGGCAGGAGAGGATATTCCGCACCAGGACAACCATTCTGGGACTCCGCCAACAAGACATCATCCAGAGGTACAGGCTCAACTGGCAAGCCATTCAGCAGCTGCTGCGCAATATTGAGCCACAGTTGGCACTCCGCTTGCAGACGCCCTGCACCATTCCACCAGAAACCAAGCTGCTAGCTGTACTCCACATGTTGGCAAGTGGCTCCTTTCAAACCACTGGTGCCCTGGTTGCCGGGATCTCACAGCCCTCATTCTCCGCCTTCCTACCCAAGGTATTGGATGCCATCATCTCCCTCACACCCCACCACATCAGCTTCCCCAACACACAGCAGAAGCAGCAGGAGACAAAACAGGGGTTTTACCAAATTAATGGCTTCCCCCACGTTCTTGGTGCCATTGACTGCACACATGTACGCCTTGTGCCACCTGCTGCAACTGAACATCTATACCGCAACAGGAAGCACACACACTCCATCAATGTGCCGGCCATTGTCGATCACCGAGTTCTGATCACCAACATCGTGGCAAAGTATCCTAGGAGTGTACATGATTCATTCATCTTCCGTCACTGCACCATCAATCAACACTTCCAGGATGAACGATATGGAAATGGCCTATTTGTTGGTAAGTACAGAAACCTACTTATATACACACAGCACAGCAACCCACTAGGACACACAACACATACACCAAAACATCGACACGTGGCCAGGAAGACACCAAGGTTGTGACACTGGTAGGCATGTGTGATATCCTGACCCATTTTGATATAGACCTATAGACAAATGACAGTACCAAATAACAACAGATGCCACTCCACAGACACAAGGGAACAATTTAAAACAACACAGTGACAATGACATGTCCTCGACTGGCAGTACAACTTGGAAGATTATCTTTCAATATCACATCAATAACACTCAATCAAACACCCTTCCAACCAATACGTACTGTGTAAGGGGTGTGTAATGTGTTATGCTGCCGGTCAAACACCATGACACACATTGCATGTCACCTTCATTGTAGTTATCATCATGCTATCATTGAGGCTGTACCAATATCTCACATCACTCCTGCTCTGACATTGCCCACTACCAATAAGCAAGTGGACTGTGTGAAGAACACATATTGATGTGACAAAATTGAAAGTGCACATTCCTACACATACGAATTGAGACAATGTCACACACACACAACAGATGTACAGGCATACGGACCTTCGGACACTCAAAATGACAACCTCTCAACCAAGTTAGCCAGCTGAACTAGAACATGTTCAGGTGTATAGGTACACGTTACAACCTGAGTCGACTTGGCAAGGGCAGAGAAATAGGTCTGCTGAAAATTTGTCACACGTGAAATTAGTGCATAGTCAATTGTCAACACGTCAGTGCTGACAACGTACGGAGATGTGTTGTACATTGTCACCTAGCCAAATCTAAGGGTCTCACTGATATTTAAATAATTCTATTGCATATGTGAAATTGGATGGGATTTCCAGGGTATATAGATGCAACCGTGTTACCACCACTGTGGAATTGATTCTGTGTATGGAAGTATCATCTCACCCCCAGTTAAGACACAGGGACACCTCTTTCACATGACATAATGCAAGGGAGTACACAATGTACTGCAACTCTACAAAAATACTGCTGACATCCGGTAAATCAGCCAAACACCTGTTCAGACAAGGAAACAACCCAATGCTGATGGTACATCCTAGAAGCCTAGGATTCCACACAATAGCACAAACACAGATGAGTCACAGACAACACAAGAGAACAACTGCCATGCAAAGTGATAATCATGGTGCAAGCTACATCAACATGTTCTCACTCATTTTCTCTTTCTGCTGATCAGGGGTATGGGATCCAGCCATGGATCATGACCCCATTTGCAAACCCAAGCACTGCAGCAGAGCGTGCCTATAATGAGGCACATCGGAGGACACGCACCATAGTCGAGAGGCCCTTTGGCATCCTAATGTCAAGATTCAGGTGCCTCGACATCACCAGAGGTAGCCTCCTATACTCACCAGAAATGGTGTGCAAAATCATTTTGACCTGTGCCATCCTGCACAACATATGTGTAAGAAGGAACATTCCCACAAATGCCTGAAGAGGAGGAAGTGGAGGATGCTGTCTATCAACATGAGGGCGACCATCCAAACACAGCGGCAGGATTGCGTTGGAGACAACATATTGTCCAGCATTTCTTTTAACTCTACTCATCCATCACCACTGTCTTACCATATGTCAATAAACCCATATTCGAATCACTATATCATGGTCTGGATAATCATTTTTGCATAACATTATCCTTAACTATCAGAATCAGAGTGTAGCCTCATGGAGCATTGCAGAAATACAGATTAGGATACAGAAAAATCCACATCAATTTTGATGCGTATGAATGTACAGCCAAATTCACACACACTGTAAATGACATGTATCCTGTACATTACACATTTGAAGGGCAATAGCAGAGGACCACAGCTATTTCACACATACATGTTGGCAACATGGTTCATCGCAGCATATGGCACACAACTAAGACACCATCAGTAAATAAGGAAATAAAATGCCTCATCCATGAGGCAGTGGGTGTGCTATTGCATTGGTGACAAGAAGGTATGACCAGACCCTTGACAGCAGTAAGTGTTACTTCAGCTATCTTTGCAAGGAGTATGTGTGACAAGATTTCCATATAAGCAGCAAATTGATAGCACAAGTGCCCCAGGTATGACTAGCATTGCTCACAAGACATCCCCTGCACATGCCAGCCCAGGTCCTAAGTCCTGCCACACCCATGTTCCCTGTCTCACCCCACCCTTCTTCAGAGGTCCCTGGAAAGGGAATATGTGTACCCAGATAATCCCTCCTCTACACACACCCAGACTCACAATGTGAATCCAGTGTGCTTCCCTCTTTAGTATGGTATGCCATAGTCATTGTACTTCTCTCCGCATGGACATCTGGTTAAATAATGCACTGCCTTGTAGTCTGTAGGACTGTAATCACCTGTACATTGCTTCCCATGTGAAAGGTACTGTTGGCCCTTTTAACTTGATTCTCACCTACAAGACTTGTGAGAGACTGAAGCTGCACACACCTGTGAGCACCTCCATGCGGACCAGCCATTTGAACATGCACTGCCCTTGCAGCCTCTTGAAACAGCATAGAAGCTGCCATTTTATGTATAACACTGTTATGCATTGCCATATAAGTCAGCTGTGTAACACAGCCCTTGGGTTATTGTGTTATGTTCCAACACACAGGACAAACATAGTTTTCATTTTCCACAGTGTTGTTCCACCTTTGACCAGTCTCAGTCTGCTCACTGTGTATTTGCCTTGTTAAATTTATGGATCCTGATTGACCCTGCATCCTGTTAGCCTGACTGGTTCTGGTCTTTGTGTTACCATAAAGTTCCCTGTGGCTACATTTGTATCATAGTTGCTTTCCCAGCCCTCACTTTCCTCCTGGTGTATTGTGTCAGGTGGGTCTACAATGCATACTCAAATACATTGTATAGCATAATCAGTTTACTTATCGTACCATGGGGTGGACCCTTTCTCCAAATAGCCTAATCATGGCCCATCCCTTGTCTGGGTTTCATGTATGCATGAGTGACAGTGTACCATGGCTGTATGCATGGATTGGGTATGGTGCCTCCAGCACAACAAACAACGTCAGATAATGTGCATGAAATGTCAACACATGTTAGGACCCTGACAGTCCACACGGTGATTCACATTGCCCCCCCACATATTGATGGGGCTTGCGTGATGAGTAGCTGTGAGATTAATCAGCACAGAGGCACTGATGTTCCCGAATGCAGTGGGAATTTTAGAGGCCAACCTGTGCACAAATGTTGTGAGGAAACCTGCCGGTTTAAGAATCCTGATCCATTAACTTGGCAGCACACCAAGGTTGCCCTGTTGTCAGTCTCATAACACGTCTACAGTGCCATAGCAGAACGATCCCCAAGTGTGTTCTCAATTCCTCATTGGCTTTCTGTCAATTCAGCTGTGAAGGATACTTTGTAGATGCAGGAAATGGCTCCACAGACTCATGACTAGATCTGCACGTAACTGTGACAACATGGACCCCAATAATGATACAGCCTAAACATTGGCCCACACACTTGAACAGGACACCTTTGTGCATTTTACCACTGGAAATATGTGAACATGTGCAGCTTGGTCTGCTGGTCCTCCACTGCCACAGGAGAGACATGGCTCATTTATATGACTCCAACTGTGGCGTGACATGACATTTGTGGATTGTATTTGGGACTTGGTGTCACAAACACCATACCCACATAGCATTATCCCATGGCTGACTCATGGGGAGTAAACAAACAAGTGCCTAGGAAGTAGTATCCAACATTCCAGGACATGTGATGGCTTAGTTTTGGAACACTGCCATGATCAACCGTCTGCTATCTATCCTGTGCATGCTTTGCCATTGGTGGTGCTTATGTTCCAAAAACCTAGGAAGTGCACACAGCAGTTGTTGTTACGTGTATGACAAACACATTTCCTCTCTAATTTCCACACTGAATAGCATCTGATGATTGGACACATTGACTCCACATGCATACAAGCAGATTTGCAAAAATGCATCTTGTGATGTTCACAAAGTGGGACAACTACAATAGTAAGAGTCAAATCACACACATTGACCCATAGGCATTGAGTTGCGTCGCCTTGCTATCCTCTCTTGACGCAAAACATGCCCAAACTGGGTAATACCTAATTGTATTCCACACGTTTGGCCATCTATTGCGTCAGTGAAGAGTGCAAATCCGGTACAACAAGTAGAGGATCATGGTCTGCAGTAGTATGATCTGTCACATGTGCCCATACACCGGAATGCACAGTGTTGGTGCAATCAGCCTATCTCTGTATTGTCACACCTTTCATGTACTATTAAAAATGAGAAATGACCGAAACCCAGTTAGACAGAAATTTTGACACATATGCGTAAAAAAAGACGCACATGCGTCAAAAAATGACGCCTATGCGTGGAAATATGACCCACATTGCCATGAAACATACATTGGCCTTGAGCAGTAATTTCCACACTGTACCCCCTAAAATTGGTTAAGTATGAAACATATTTCAAAATATGGATGCAGGGTTATTTGTAAGCATGTGCGTAAAAAAATATGACGCACAGACTGTAAGCGTTATAATATTTTGACACATAAGATTAAAAACGCACCGCATTTGAGGCAGGAAGTGATGTAATAGGATATCCTGTTTACAGAATTGGTACAGTGGGTGTACTTTCACTTTCATTTTGAAGTCTGTGATATTTACTTACTGTGTGGCTGTGTTTTGACTTGTCTCTCTGCGCATTTTGTGAGTTTGTCTCCAGTGTGGTCTTTAAATTGTCTTTTTGTGTTTCCTAAGTGTTTGTGGTATCCTGTGTTAGTGTTTGTTTGGTCATTTCTGGTGTCTACATTTGTCTTTGTACTGTTGGGAGTCTGTTGTGGGTAGTGCTAGTTTGGGGATAGTTGGGCTGTGTTCTGTTAGTTTTTTTGCATTTCTCTGTCCTACTTTCCCTCTATTCTCCTCTGTACCCCTTTATTCCCTTTTTGTGGTGCAAGCATGTTGGGTAGGCCCTGTCTTGGCAGGATAGGAGAGGAGGAGCTGGGTGGCTTTATTTTGGCTGGTGTGCCACTTCCTACTGTTAATGATTGAAGCAGGTGGTCGTGTGATACAGGGCTATCACACAGAGGCAAGGAGGCTCCGGTGGGCAAAGGTCCTGTACCATCTACAGAGAATCTACAACACACCGCGCAACGACCACCAGCTGAAACAGCGTTGGGCTGATCTGGTTGCCCGGGAGCAAGACCTGCTGGACCACCTGGGAATTGTGATTGGTGGCCCTGTTGGTGAGTACAAATCAGATTAATGTGCACATTTAAATGCTCTGTAGTGACAGTAGCTGATTTGTTCCTATGCTGCAGGCAATATTTTTGAACATGTGGAATGCAAGTTAAACATACAGGCCCATATTTCTACTTTATTAGCACTGCATCTGCGTAATTATTTTAAGAAAAAGCGACGTAAAAGTACAAAATATAATCGTATTTTGTAAGTTAGCGCCACTTTTGCATAAAAAAGTGGCACAAACGCAGCACAAAAAATGTAGAAATATGGGCCACAGTTGCCTGTGAGATATACAATAATTCCTACACATTACGGTCATTTGTTGACGCAACAGCTAGACTAACTTACAAAACACAACAGGAGCCTGTAAATTAGTGTGGCCTTCACGTCAATTGATAATGCTAATGTGGCTCTAACATATGTTTCATGCATGGTCTGTGAGTGTATCAGGAAACATGTCTTAAATCCAGATTTTTACAAGAAATATTGGCCCGTATTTATACTTTTTTTAGCGCCGCAAAAAAAGTATAAATACGGGCCATTGTGTTTCTCAATGTTTTGGGATACGTGTCTGAACTGGTTTCTGGCTCATACGTAACAAGTTATAGCTGACCTCAGGTAACATCTTAGACTGATATTAGGACTTTGTAGTGCCACATTTAAATTAGGGATGGATGCCAAAAGGTATGCACACGGCTTCATATCTCTATGGTTGGTGCAACTTACCATAGCTGTGGCGCATCAAATGAAAACAATTATACAAATTGAGGGCTAACAACTGTCCCTGGCCCTCTGTACATTGTACCTGTGTGTTTTAAATTGGTCTTAGTCACAATAGCTGGGTGACTGGTATTGCAGTCCTCCAGTAAAGTGGCTTGGTATGTCTCTCATGGATACCCATGATGAGAGGAATACACTCCATGAATTAGTCTGCTAACTAATGAAGGAGCATGTTTGCCACCACATGATAGTTAGGGCCACTGCATGTGTGCAGATCTGTGTGTATCACTCACTGGAGTCCCCGGGTCTGTACATGCTTTTAGTGGCATGTAGGATGCAGTATCATCATGTCCGAGAGGCTTGACTTTCTGAGTTAATATTACACATAGTATTTGTATTTGGAAGTGTTGTACAGTGCACAGACATTGAGCACATTTCTCCCTTCCATGCCTTACAGGTGGACCTGCCCCCTACACTATCGGAGAGGTGGCTCGATTTGCGGACCCTGACATCTCCAGTAAGTGTTGATATTTCTGTTCTGTGTTGTGTTTGCTGATGATGTATGATTGACTCCTGTGTCTTGGACACACAGCAAGGTGTGATGCGCTGGTCAATGATCGGATATGTTCCTTGAGTGGAGTACCATTTGTTCCCTATCTTTGAGTTGGCCAATCATTAGCGTATTGTCATAATTTGGGATTGTAGGTCACTCATGTAGGCACGGCCATGTGAATAGGGATGAGATTTGTGGATACAACTTAGTCAGAAAATGTAGCTGAGGACCATATTTGTGATTTAGTCAGCAAGTCAGACCCTTATTCTCACAGAATATGGATGCCAAAGTCTTACCCACAGACGTCAGCTTCCCTATTCACTAATGAACATGTTTGACTGTATGTTTGACTTCCTAGCAGCATCTAGCTCCACATTTTGTGCTACGAGTATGGGGCACTTGAGTACAATGGCCTAGGTGTGCATGCAGCTCATGGCCAGATGTGTGCTTGCATCTAACTGCTTGCTGTAAGTCATGTGTTACTGGTAGGAAATGATGTTGACAATGGTCTGCATTTCCAAACATAAGTGTGGATGGGATTGTCCAAGGTTTGGCTGTATCCTAGTTGGACTTCCTCCTTACCTGTGGTGGGCTGCCCACACCCATGTACAGCTGTCCAAAGCTTCCTGGGTGTCCTTGTTGTTTGAATGTATTTGTTGCCAGCCCCTCCCCCCCTCAGGCAGAGGCGTAGGGTTGTGAAAATTGTACCTAGGACTGATGATCCAAGTTTAGTACACAGACATGTAAATCTGTAAGTCACTTGTCCAAACCTAGGATACCCACTCATGATTAGCAACTGCATTCTATCCTGGCAATTCCATTTACAACTCGCAGATCTTGCGGCCCTTGATTGGCATCAAGAACATAGTAATTAGTTGGCCTGTCAGTGGTGGAGGACTTGCAGCATTATTTTTACCTGACAAAAGGGCTGAACAATGATGCCAAAGTAATTCAAGTTGTTACCCATCTTTTAGAGTATTGCTGTGCTGTTTGATGATAGGACATGTGTAGGCTGCATTGGCATGTACTTCCTCAGGGACAATCAGTGATCTGTATGATGATAGGGCCTGTTTCTGGTACATTAGATGTATTGTCTGATTTACTTCTGGAGGCATATCACACAATGAAGTACCTAATGTTTGGTTTTCTATTTGTTTTAACAGCTGCCAATATGAATCCCATCCAGATTCGAGAGTTTCAGCGCAGGGCCATGCGTTACCGCCACATTCTGGATGTGGAGTCGGGGTTCCGCAACATGGCAAGGCGTTATCGCCATGAAAGAGCCTCCGGAGTGTGGAGGGCATTTGCCCAAGAGGGCCCTTCCATGTCCACCACAGCCACCACCACCAGTACCACCACTACTACTACCACCCAGGTGGCACCAACATTAGCAGGCACCTTTGCTGGACAGTCAACCTCCACTGCACCAGGACCTGTCACAGCACCACCTGCACCTCCTCCTACAGACATGGCACCGAAAAGGGCACATACTTCCTCCACTGGTGCCCGGACCACCCCTGCTGCAGTCATAGACCCAGCAGCTTTTCTACAGATGCAACAGAACTTGGACTGTATGTTGCGGAAAATGACCAGGCTGCAGCAGGAGGTGGCACAAGTAAATCGGAGGGTGCATGCCATCAAAAAGACCCTGCAGAGGGCCTCCTCTTTCCTGGTTCTTTTAATTAGTGGGTTTAGGGGGCTTAATCTTAGGTTAGTATAGGCTGTTAGTTTAGTTAGTAGTAGGGGGTGGGGGTATGATACTTTTTATATCTGTTTTTTATTATGTATGTGGGTGGGTGGGGGATGATGGGATTTTGGTGTTTAAAAAAAAATAATTTAAAAAAATATATATATATATATATTTGTTTAGTATAAGATAGTATGTGTTTAGGTTAGTATATGTTGTTCTACATGTGTCCCGTCTTACAAGGGGGGTGGGGGGACTGATGTTTAGATCGTTTCGTTAAATGTAATAAGTAAGTTTAGCTTAGGTTAGTTAGGGCTAGTTGTGGGTAATGTGTAGTTAGAATAGGTTAGGTTAGGTAAGGTGTTTCCCCTGGTTTTAGCTTCTGTTTTTACTGTTTAATAAATATTTAGGTAACCCTTTACAGTATGTATCAAATGTTTGGAGATCAGGGCCTTGGCATGAGGGAACAGTGTCTCTTCTGTATTACCTTTTGTGTCCCATGCTGCCACCAAATCCCAACTGAGCTGTTACATTCGCAGCTACACCAAAGCTACTTTGCTAAGATTCCGCCATCCATTGCACCCACCACTCACGGTTACTATGGATCCCAAAGTGTGGTTAATTTGTGATGTATGTTTTCAATGTCACATACTTTGCTACCTGATTTGGTATTGAGGACACTGTGTTAAGTCTGCCTGCAGCCTGATGTCCAAGCGAATCCTTATAAGGTGAGTGGTAGTAGGCTCTCATGTAGTATGGTATACATTACTCACACCTATTGTTACAATGTTCAGCCGGGTGACATATTTGTATGGAAACTCATACACATCCATTCATGCAGTATGGTGTGTGTTAGGTAAAATATGGGGCAAATGTCAGATATGTAATTTTTCGCTTGAAGAAAAATTTGAAGGCCATATTATCTGGACTAGACATCCCTTGAGGAAGTGTTATTCTGTCCAACACTGCATTATGGTGTATAGTTTCTATTTTCCCCTGAAATTACCCTCAGGAAGGGCAGATGATGTTACAATCCAGACCACTGTGCATAGGTATCAGCCAACATTCGTTCAAGTCAGGTGTATTGACAATCAATAATCATTGACCTGAGGTAAACATCACTGATCTACCTCACGGTTGATGTGTCCCATTACACAGAGACAAAGTTGTTGTGTAAGTGCTATTTATTTTAAAGTGCTGTAGTGCTATATGTACATTGTCCATGATTGTGAGTCCATTAGTGTGACATCTTCCATTGTGACCCTACACAAGTGCAAAAGGACATGTCATTGGCAATGCTGGGGTGAAGTGTCAGACAGTGCAGAGGGACCGGATTTGCCAATGAATTAGTGAGAGACAATCACAGGGCAGGGTGACAAGATAAACAGTGGGCTGAAGAATAGTGATTGAAGGTGATCTGTTCCACGTCTTCATCTTCTGAGGTGTGTGTTGTCTCCTCTGCCCTTGGTGGTGGTGGTTGTGAAGGGGCAACACACACCTCAGAGTTTGAATACGTGGAGTCAGACATCCCGGTAGCTGCCAACTGTGGGGCTATTAAGGGCAGTACTGCAGCAAGGAGGAGCTGCTGGTTCTTAAGAATAGCAGCCACATCACTGTGGTATGCAGCCAGGTCGGCCCTGAGGGGTTCAATATTGCATTTGTGCACACGTTGAAAGGATTTTTGTTGTAGGTGTTGGGTCAACTCTATTACAGCTGTGCTGATTTCCTTCAACCTTAATGTTAATGTTGACCTCAAGTTCATGCAAGATTGTTGTTCGCCCTTGCATGGCTGCTGCCTGTTCTTCAGTTGACATCATGCACAAACACACCCCCTCTAGGCTGGCTGCCATAGTTTGCATCCCCACCCACACCTTCTTGGCCAACTCCCGCTGTACTCCAACTACAGTTCGCTCAAAGCTGGTGCCAGGGTCGTCAGAGTCCTCAGCTGTGTTGGAGCTGGCAGGTCGTACAATTGGGGTGGTGGGTGAGTGGTCCTCTGTGATGGCTGCTAGTTCTGTGCTCCTCCTTGTGACTGAAGGTGGGGTCTGGAGGGATCCAAGGACATCTTGGAGGGTCTGCTGGCTGATGTTTGTCAGCTCATCATCCATGTCATTAGGGTAGTCCTGGACAGGCATATCCGCAGGAGAGCCATCGTCCTCTGCAATGAGATATGGTACAATTAGTGTGTCTGTGTTGTGGGATTTGTAATGTGACGTGCCTGCCTTCCAATTATTTTCACATTGTGATCTGGGTTCCGGTTCATTTTTCCTGTCTTTCATATTAGCATTCTCCCAGGCCTATGCCCCACCTGCATGTCACATGTATTGTCGTCAGTTTGTGGACTTGCCAGCATCACATCCTCTAGGTGTTGGTTCTGGCCAAATTGTGAATTGCCACCCTCTTGTCCTACTCACCCCTCCGTCTACATCAATTCTCATGGTGAGGCCTTTCACTGGCTGTGGGTGTTCTGATGGCTTACTAGCACCACACTCAACATTCTGGAACTGCCCCAGTCTCTGATATTTCACATCCACCTGTTGCTGAGATCTAGCATATACTATGTATAGCATTGGTATGGCACGATACGGATGGAAGCATTGATAATGTGTACTGCTGATGTTGGGAAATGTGTGCTACATTGGATTGCACTGATGGTCCTAGCAGTGTTCCATTTCCTTCTCTGACTGTGCGGGTGAATTTCACTAGCCGGTGACATATGTCCTCCCCCTCAATGCTGTTGTCTGAGCAGTATGACATTTGGGATGTTGCATGGTGTCACTGGAGCTATTGCCACCAAGGCATAGGGTGGACCCTGACATGCAGCATGGGTATGACATTAGTGGTGTGTCCCTCCTAATGTTTATGACAATGGCTGATGTTTGTAGCAACTATGGACAATCACATTTGACAGGATTGGAACATTTGTATTGATTTCAGGGTATTGCTAACGTTGACATCCTGAACCCTCTAATTTGGGTGTGTTTGATCCATGGGGACGTTATTGCCATTAGCTACTTGACCTGCACACACAGCAGAGGTGGTAATGGCAACTGTTGTCAATGTTGAATTCCACTTTCAGATATGGCCAGAGGTTGTTAATTGGGCCATAGTTCATGTAGAGGGAATACTGGCTGACGTGTGACGGGCTGCCAGTTTAACGTTGTACCCTACCCTCCTTGCCTGGCTTTACCTTTCCAACATCCTTGGCATGGCAGCATACCCCCATGCAAAGTTTGTTGGTGTAGTGTTACTGTGCCCCAGGTTTCCTCTGTACAGCCCATGGCACCGTGCTGTGCCCCTTTACCCATGCCACTCCCTGAATATCATGACTTACATGCATTGTGTAGTAGGTATCCCCCGCTTACAGTTAACATTTGTGCATTTTAATTCCCCATGCGACTCACCCTGCATGTGTGTTGTCTCCTGGTAGTCTGCGCTGTCCTGTCCTTGAATCTCTGTAACAATCTCCTCAGGGATGACGGCTGCCACCATCTCCTCCATGTGGTCCAGGGCCTCCTGCGGTGCTGGACTCCCACCTCCAGTCTGCAGTGCTGCCTTCCTGTTCCTGGCCATCCTTTCCTTGGTCCTGCGCTTGAAGTCATGCCAGCGTTTCTTGCACTCGATGACTGTTCTCTGTACTTCTGCCACACTGTTGATCTTGTCAACAATTTGATGCCATATTGCCTCTCTCCTACTAATTGGCAACTTGGAGGTGACAAACAGTTGGTGCTGGTGTTCCGTCACTTCTTTCACCAGAATTTCCTGCTCCTCTGCACTGAAGCAACACTTTCTTTTATTCTTCTCCCTGTCCTGGATCTTGTGCGGGTCCTCCTAGCTGGTTCCTGGTCTGTCATCATCTTCCTGGGGTCTGTGCAAGCATCTGGGATCCATTTTGGCTCTCCTTAGCACATTTTGCTGTGTTTGCGCTGCTTTTTGACGCAATTGCGTCAAAAACCTGTGCGTTTCCGGTTTGCGATGTCATAAACCGTCTCACAGTCATTTTTGCTGCGTTAACGTTTTTCTTTACAACGTGACGCATTGGTTTGAGTAAAAAAAAAAAATTACTCACACCTGTGGTTTGCGTCGCCGTGCGTCAAAGTATAAATTTGACGCCCGCACAGCGCAAAGAAATGGCGTTAGCCGGCGGTTAAATTTGACGCAAAACTGCGTTGGTGCCGTTTTGCGTCCAAAAGTATAAATATGGCCCTAAGTGTGTTCCTCATTTATTGCCTGTGCGTGTACAACAAATGCTTAACACTACCCTCCGATAAGCCTACTGCTCGACCACACTACCACAAAATAGAGCATTAGAATTATCTAATTTTGCCACCATCTTACCTCTAAGGGGAACCCTTGGACTCTGTGCACACTTTCTCTTACTTTGAGATAGTATATACAGAGCCAACTTCCTACAATACCAAAGAACACTAAGTAGATGATCAGCTCTTTGTGGGGATCACCAGTTCAAAGAAAGAAAAAGCAGGGTAGAAGCAAACCATCTCTAGAAGGATTGCAATCTGCACTAAGATCTGCTGCACACTGGCCAAGAAGCAACTTCCTAAGAGCTTGTGGGCTCATTCTACCCGAGCCAAAGCTGCAACAGCTCACAGAGTTCTTATCCTGTACATCTGTCAGGCTGATATGTGGGCATCCTTGCACAAATTTACTACACTGTCTTGACAGTCAGGTCCATTGTGATGGGTACTTTGCCCAATCTTATGAAGACTTCTAGTTGCAGATTCCTTACCTTATACTTTCCCCCAGGCCTCAGACTGGATCCGGAGATTTTTCTTCGAACAATACCCTTGTGCATCGGTAGGTGGCATTGGTTGACTTTGCAGGTGTCGTTGGCGTCATAGTCGCCATGATGACGTCAGGAGTAGTATAGACCGAATTTGACTGCTTAGTTGACTTTTGTAGTGAGATATTTGGTGCTTTGAGGATGTCCCCGAAGACAGGTTTCAAGGAGTGCAAGGACTGTCACCGCATGATGTCAGTGACTGATCCGCATCAGGTTTGTTTGTGGTGTCTCGTGCGCGACCACAACCAAAAGTTGTGCTCTGAGTGCCGGGCCATGCATCTGAAGGCCTTGAGGGAGCAGTCCCTCAAACTCATGGCACTCGACTCCGCGTAAGTCCTGGTCTCGATCGAGAGGCTTGAGACCGTTCGTGGAGCCATCACTACTCATTGTATTCAAAATCTTCGGGTGCAGGTAAGAAAAAGAAGTCGTCTGAGAAACAATTGAGCTGCAACCACCCCATAAAAAGGTACTGGTATACTTAAACTGTTTCCCTCTGAATGATTTGTACAATGCAAATTGGTTCCTCCCCTGCGGACATTCCAAGTGCTGCAGAAGGTTTATTACTATCCATACCCAAGTGACTGTCTCATCAATGCTGCATCAAGGGAAGTTACACGGGCAGTAAGCAAAGGGCCTGTTGTTGGAGGGCAATTATGGTTCTATGAACAATTTAGAAGGTTTCTAGCAAATCCATTGGACCATAGGTGAGTGCAATACCACAAGGGCTGATGATACACATTCACTGTGGAACACCTTCTAAAGAAAGTGTTTTAATAGAGTGCCTTTTCCCCAAACTTGAGCTATCTCTAATCACTGTGACTACCAGATTTTACTATTACAAATTGAATGGTACCTGGATTATCTTTTCGGGATTTCAAATTCTTGTCTTCCAGACCACTCTATTTTTCACGGATAGGCATTTAGCTAATAGCGCCATCCTGCAAGCTGATGACCCATGCAGTGGTATCCTGTTACCACTTGGTGCATTCAAGAAATTGGTGATGCAGGATAAGTCATATGCTATTTGCACTGTATGTGGATACATGAAAAAATTGAAGGCATTGAGGAGATTAAACCAATGTTTGAGGTATTCCCAATTTGGATTATATAACGTTCTAGGTGTGTGTTTGTGTTGCACCATGCATAACGGGATAGGACAAGAGCCAAAAACAAATATCATTATATTACCATATTGAATCAATCCAATTAACTTGTTTTAAAATAAATCACTTTAAAAACAAGCATTTGCAATGCAATGGGTCTAGTGTTTGCTCAAGTTAGAGCTATTAGTGTTGTAAATTCCTAACTGAACTTTACCGATAATGTGTTTTACATCGATTACAAGAAGATGGGTGTAGGAAAATGCCTCTCATGGCATGGTTACCCCCTAACTTTTTGCCTTTTGTTGATGCTAGTTATGATTCAAAGTGTGCTGGAACCCTGCTAACCAGGCCCCAGCACCAGTGTTCTTTCCCTAAACTATACCTTTGTGTCCCCAATTGGCACAGCCCTGGCACAGAGATAAGTCCCTTATAACTGGTACCCCTGGTACCAAGGGCCCTGTGGCCAGGGAAGGTCTCTAATGGCTGCAGCATGTATTATGCCACTCTGGGGACCCCTCACTCAGCACATGCACACTGCCTCACAGCTTGTGTGTCCTGGAGTGAGAAAATGACTAAGTCGACATGGCACTCCCCTCAGAGTGCCATGCCCACAACCCACTGCGTGTGGTATAGGAAAGTCACCCGTCTAGCAGGGCTTACAGTCCTAAGGCAGGGTGCACTATACCACAGGTGAGGGCATAGTTGCATGAGCATTATGCCCCTACAGTGTCTAAGCCAAATCTTATACTCTTTATGGCTACCCTGCACTTACAATGTCTATGGTCTGGGAGTTTTTCAAACACGAACTCCATAGTTCCACAATGGCTACACTGATTTCTGGGTAGTTTGGTATCAAACTTCTCAGCACAATAAATCCACACTGATGCCAGTGTGGGATTTATTGAAAAATGCACACAGAGGGCATCCTAGAGATGCCCCCTGTATACCAGTCCAATACCTAGTGTTAGGCTGACCAGTTCCTGCCAGCCTGTCACATCCAGATGGGTTTCTGGCCACATGGGGTGAGTGCCTTTATCACTCTGTGGCCAGGAACAAAGCCTGCACTGGGTGGAGGTGCTTCTCACCTCCCCTGCAGGAACTGTAACACCTGGCAGAGAGCATCAAAGGCTAAAGCCTGGTGTTACAGCACCACAGGGCACTCCAGCTAGTGGAGATGCCCGCCCCTCCGGACACAGCCCCCACTTTTGGCGGCAAGTCTGGAGGAGATAATGAGAAAAACAAGGAGGAATCACCCACCAGTCAGGATAGCCCCTAAGGTGTTCTGAGCTGAGGTGACCCCTGCCTTAAGAAATCCTCCATCTTATTTTGGAAGATTCTTCCAATAGGATTAGGGATGTTCCCACCCTCCTCACAGGGAGGAGGCACAAAGAGGGTGTAGCCACCCTCCAGGACAGTAGCGATTGGCTACTGCCCCCCAGACCTAAACACCCCCCTAAATTTAGTATTTAGGGGCACCCAAGAACCCAGGAAATCAGATTCCTGAAACCTGATCTAAGAAGAAGGACTGCTGACCTGAAAGCCCTGCAGGGATGACGGAGGACGACAACTGCTTTGGCCCCAGCCCTACCAACATGTCTCCTGACTCGAAAACCTGCAACAGTGACGCATCCAACAGGGACCAGCGACCTCTGAAGCCTCAGAGAGGCCACTGGCTACTGCCCTCCTGACCTAAACACGCCCCTAAGTTGAGTATTTAGGGACAACCCTGAACCCAGGAAATCAGATTCCTGCAACCTGAAGAAAGAAGAAGGACTGCTGACCTGAAGGCCCCACAGAGACGACGGAGACAACTGACTTGGCCCCAGACTGTCTCTAGACTCAAAGAACCTGCACAGCGATGCATCCAGTGGGACCAGCGACCTCTGAGAACTCAGAGGACTGACCTGCACCTAAAGGACCAAGAACCTCATGAGGACAGCAGCTCTGTCCAAAAACAGCAACCAAGAAACCAACTTTAAAAGATACTCCCACCTCACTCGGAAGCGTGAGCCTTCACACTCTGCACAAGACGCCCCCGGCTCGAGTTCAGGAGAACCAACACCGCAGAGAGGATCCCCTGGTGACTCCAATGATGTGGACACTCTATGTTGACCTCCCTGTACCCCCACAACGATGCCTACAGAGAGGACCCAGATGCTCCCCCTGACAGCGACTGCCTGGTAACAAAGGAATCTGACTCCTGGATAAAACACTGCACCCGCAGCCACCAGGGAGGAACCAGCTACCGGTGCAGAAGTGACCAGCAGGCGGCCCTCAGCCTAGCAGAGTCGTGGCTGGCCCGAGAAACCCCCCTGTGCCTTGCCTGCTTTTCCAGAGGGACCCCCGGGTCCCTCTGTTGCTTTCAACGCAAAACCTGACCCCTACTTTGCACACTGCACCCAGCCGCCCCTATGCCACTGAGGGTGTATTTTGTGTGCCTTTGTTTGTCCTCTCCCCCCCTATTGCTCTACAAAACCCCCCTGGTCTGCTCCCAGAGGACACAGGTCAGACTGGAACCAGAGCACCTATGCTATTTGGGCTGTACTTTGACCTGTGCACCTGACTGGCCCTGGGTTGATGGTGCTGGGTGTTTGGGGTTGACTTGAACCCCCAACAGTGGGCTGCCTATGCCCAGGAGACTGAACTTGTAAGTGTTTTTCTTACCTGGGAAACTAACCAACACTTACCTCCCCCAGGAACTGTTGATTGTGGCACTGTGTCCACTTTTAAAATAGCTTATTGCCATTTTGGCCAAAACAGTGTATGATACTGTTTTAATTCAAAGTTCCATACTTACCTGTGTGAAGTACCTTAAAATGTATGTACTTACCTAAATTCTGAATCTTGTGGTTCTAAATAAATTAAGAAAATAATATTTTTCTATATAAAAACCTGTTGGCCTGGAGTTAAGTCTTTGAGTGTGTGTTCTCATTTATTGCCAATTTATTGTACAACAAATTCTTTAAACTACCCTCTGATAAGCCTAATGCTCGACCACACTACCACAAAATAGAGCATTAGTATTATCTAATTTTGCCACTATCAACCTCTAAGGGGAACCTTTGGACTCTGTGCACACTATGGGGGTCATTACCAACCCTGGCGGTTCAGACCGCCATGCCGGCGGCAGCAAAGACTGCCACCGGCACGGTGGTCTGAATCGCCATATAATGCACACCGGGAGGGCTGCCTGTGGCGGCCCTCCTCCTCTGCCAGGCTGCTGCCGACAGGCAGCCAGACGGTGGAGGGAATAATTTTCCGACAGGGCAGCGCTGCCCTTCGGATAATGCTCCCTTTTTCCACCAGCCTTTCCCTGGCGGGTTCCCTCACCAGGAGAAGGCAGGCGGAAGGGGTGCTCCGGGGCCCCCGTGCAGTGCCCCATCGCGCAGGTCACGTCCCGATTTACGGGCAGTGATCTGCGCGACGGGTGCTGCTGCACCCACTGCTCACCAACATTGGCAGTGGCTCCATATGGAGCCGCTGGCAATGTTACGACCCTTTTCCCTGGTAGGCCGGCGGCCGGAAACAGGGTTTCCGCCCGCCGGCCCAGCAGGGAAAACATTATACAGCTGGTGGGGGTAGTCGCGCTGGCAGTCTTCTATGGACTGCCAGCGCGGATCTCATCATAATGAGGGCCTATATCTCACTTTGAGGGAATATATACAGAGTCAGATTCCTACAATGGGGAGTGCGGTGAAGAGAATTATGGGCCTGTGCCTGCAGACTGGAAATGTCACCTGTGTGACTTTGCTTGCCAGACTGCTAAATGAGGGACTCCTGAATGAAATCTTGTCAGTGTCACTCTCAACAGAGCAAAGGCAAGCTTTGTAATAATATTTGTCTCAGCACCTGTCAGTTTTAGAGCGCCATACACATAAAAGTGACATCCCATAAACTATGCACTTTGAAAAATAAAACAATTTTGCCTAAAGAACCATATTCATATCATCACTATGTAATGTTATATAACAGCGACACAACATCTGTCTCTGTATTCTACGCGTAAAACATTGGAGCTGAAACTGAGGACTTGCTTTTGAGGGGATCATTATATCCGCTAGCAGGGACGGGAGGACAGGAAAGACAACACGTATAGAGCGAGGGCGGTTTCAAGGGACCCCTTAAAGAGGCAATGCCAGTTATAGCCTTGTGGGGCCCAATGCTGCCCTTGCACTGTTTTCTGTACATTTTTGTGCCTGTTTCTCGTTTTTTATAGTCTATTTAGTTTGTCTAAATACATTGTAAGTTGTATTTTCGCTGTATTTAAATGCAGGCTTGTGGGGTCATACTCATACAAACATCGCGCTTTCAGTCACTAATCAGCTGGGCACACCCTTGAAGCAGCTTGTCCTTTTTGGGCACCAGAAAGTAGCGGGAATAAGAACCACAACCTACTTCTGCCACAGGGACCGTCTCTGTGGCACACTAGGCTAAAAGAGGCATAACCTCCTCGTGGAGAAGTGCCAGGTGATCCTCCATCATCCGATTGTAGGATGGTGGCATGGATGAAAGGGTAGTCTCAAAGGGGAGGGAGTAGCCCTTTCGGACTATTTGCAGAACCCACTTGTCTGATGTGATGTTTTGCCAGTGAGGCAGGTGATGCGAATCCTGCCTCCAACTGGTCCCTGATGGGAAACGCCAGACTAGGAAGGTTTGGAGGCTGCAGCGGGAGGGGTGGTGGACTAGGTAGACTGCTGGCCCCCAAATCCACAAGGACATTGGATCCCATATCCGCGGCTACGTAAAGGCTGGGCAGCATGCATAGTACAGTGGCTGGAGGGAAAAGGACGTGGTCGGTTGCCCCTTCTGTAGCCAGGAAAGGGGCAAAAAGCAGACTGAACAGAACTAGGGCCAGCTGCGAGGCCCAAGAACCAGGCCATGGCCCTGGACTCCTTGAATCGCTCAAGCGCCAAGTCTGCTTTGTCACTGAAGAGACGGGTGCCAGCAAAGGGCATGTCCATAAGCAAGACTTGGACATCCTTGGAAAAGCCAGATGCCCTCAACTAAACATGATGCCACAAGGCCAGTGTCGGTGCAACTGATCTACCTAGTGAGTCAGTCGTATCCAGTCAAGATCATATTGTGAACTTCGCCACATCTCTCCCATCAGCAATAGCTTGAGAGAGAATGGCCCGGGCCTTCTTCGGGACCTTTGGCAGCACCTGCGCAGTCTTGTTCCATAAAGTTTGGGTGTAACAGCCCAATAGGCATGCAATGTTCATGGACCGCAATGCCAGACTGGAGGAAGAAAATATATCTTTCCTAATCTGATCCAGTCTTTTGGATTCCCTGTCCAGTGGTGCGGAAGAAAATGCGCCTGGGGATGTACAGGCCTGGATAACCAAGCTCTTAGGGGTGGAGTGTTGCAACAGGAACACTGGGTCTTTAGGCGCTGGTCTATGGCAGCGGCCGATTGTCCTATTAACAGGAGCCTCTGTGCTGGGTTTGGACCAAGTCCCCAGCAGGACATCAGTGAGGGCTTCATTAAAGGGCAAAAGGGGTCCTGATGGACATCGAAGGCAGCTCGAGGCCCAGGACCTTGGCCGCTCTCCTCACCATCATTGAATAAGAAGCTCCCTCTTCTGAAGCCATGATAGAGGAAGAAAGAAAGCCAGTGTCAGGGGAAGTGTCCAGACCACTGGCCTCACCCCGGTCCTGAGCCCAGTCTATTGGGGGGGGTCATCAAGCTGGTTTTCTATAGCGTCCAGCAACCACTCCATACTCTCTATGGGACCCGCAACCATAAGAATAAGGGTCATGCTCCAACCTAGTGAAGCAAGGTCCCCGTTGGAGTCAGTATCGGCATCACTATGTTGCAGTTGGGAATGAGTATGAGATCGGTGCCTATTGTGGGCGGCGTCAAGAGCATCGACTTCTGAACTGTCATCGGGGAAGGTCTTGGTGGCATGACCGATGCCGGTTTGGATCTGGAAACTGATCTGTGGGTGCCCTCTGGAGCCAAAGGTGCCAGCTCCAGGTTCCCAGGGGGACCCCTGCCGACCCCACTGTGCCCGAAGGCGCACCAGCAGGGTCGGACTGCCCAAAAATGAGGTGCTTGTCCTCATAAAACTCATGCAATTGGGCAGGGGTGACTTTGGCTCCCAGAAACTCGGGGAGGCACAGAGCTGACCCAGAAGTAGGCTTCAAGGGCAGAGGCCTAGAGCGATGATGCTCCTTGTTCCATGTCGTGTCGTCTGACTGACCAGGTGAACGCTTGCTTCTTTGACTTCTTCTTGTGCTTACTTGAACGTCCGGATGAATTAGAATGGGACTACAAAGAGTGTGGGCTCCCCGAACGGTCTCAGTACCTTCCTCTCGACCAGGAGTGACATGGAGTCGAGCGCCAGGCCGCAAGTAGCTTTAAGGACCGCTTCCTCAAAACATTTGATTTCATGGCCTGGCACTCCGCACGACTTTGGGTCGTGGTCGCACTCCAAACACCAAGGACACACGAGGTGGGGATCCATAATGGACATCATCAAGTGACAGAAGTTGCAAGCCTTGAATCCTGCCTTCTGTGATGGCATCTTGACGCACCAGAATGTAAAAAATGCTCTGACAAAAGGTTAAAAAGTCCAGTCAAAAAGTAACTGTAGGGGTAGCTCTTCTTAGGATCTGTGTGTAGGCTGGCGTGGAAAGAAAAGAACTGACATCAGTGTGCCAGGATGGCGCCTATATAGGGCCCACAATGTCCTATCCAGCAAACACAATGGCAGACGCAGAGTTGACCAATGCCACCTACTGCCCCGCAGGGGTACTGCTCGAGAAAAATCTCCAGATCCAGACTGACGCCTGGGGGAAATTCTAAGGTAAGGAATCTGCAACTAAAAGTCTCTATCAAATAGGACATTTAAGCTATATCTCCAAAATGGTATATTGCATCTAATGCCCTTTCAAATAACTGTACACTGAGCAGACCTCAAAATAAGTAATGACTCCATATATTACACCACCACTCAAGGATACACTAAAATCTTCAGAATGTTTTTCTGAGGGAACATTACAAAAATGAGAAACACGGTCACGCTAATATGGAGAGGACTATTTTCTGAATAGGTGGTGTGATGAGAAGTGGTACTAAGGTGACAGTACTCTCATTTATAAAGAGAATAGATTCATTAACACACTTAATATAGTTAATGAAGGACTCAATGAATGCATTTAATGGCATTTAGTATCTATGAAATAAGATTCCATGAGTCTTCTATCTTCTTGCTTTGCTCCATGTTCTTGGCATCCAAAAGACAGCTCATCACTGGCAGAGCGTAATGTCATATACCCTGCACTGGCCAAGACCCAGTCTTGAAAGTACCATCATGTTTTGGGTAGTTGCAGCTACTGAAATTGTGGTGCTATATGTAAGGTAATTTTCAAGTAACTGCTGTACTTAAGTGATTAGTTCTGCCAAGAGCAGAAGAGATAGCTCAGGTGCTTTCTCCACATATGTCCCCTTGACATAGAACTGTGCCTCTAATAGTTGGAGGTAATTATTTTAAAAGCACACTTATGTTGATTGCTTTTTAGCAACTTATGTAGGCAACACTGTAGAATGCCCCATCAAGATTTTAACCACAGCAAAAGCCTTTTGACACTGCATAAATCTTGCCTCTACCTCATTTATCTACCAAATCACAAAACAATTGTTTCACAGCGTAAAGCATAAGCCATCCAGTCTGAAATTGGAATACTTTCTTAAATAGATTGGCAAAACACTTGTGTGAATATTTATATATAATTTTGTACACCCGGAAAACGCAATCTGCAACAGCGAACATCGGCCCTCATTCCAACCCTGGCGGTCCATGACCGCCAGGGCGGAGGGTAACGGAAGCACCGCCAACAGGCTGGCAGTGCTTCCAGGGCTATTCTGACAGCCGCGGTCAGAAAAGGGGATCCAGCGGTTTCCCGCCGGATTACCCCTGGCCCAGAGAATCCTCCATGGCGGCGCTGCTTGCAGCGCCGCCATGGGGATTCCGACCCCCTTCCCGCCAGCCTGTTTCTGGCGGTTTACACTGCCAGAACCAGGATGGCGGGAACGGGTGTCGTGGGGCCCCTGGGGGCCCCTGCACTCCCCATGCCACTGGCATGGGCAGTGCAGGGGCCCCCTAACAGGGCCCCATTAGGATTTTCACTGTCTGCTTTGCAGACAGTGAAAATCGCGACGGGTGCTACTGCACCCGTCGCACCCCTGCAACTCCGCCGGCTCCATTCGGAGCCGGCTTCATTGTTGCAGGGTCTTTCCCGCTGGGCCGGCGGGCGCCCTTTTGGTGGTCGCCCGCCGGCCCAGCGGAAAAGTCGAAATGACCCCCGTGGTCTTTTGACCACGGAGCGGTCTTTCGACGGGGGAACTTTGGCAGGCGGCCTCCGCCGCCCGCCAAAGTTGGAATGACCCCCATCATCTTTACTCCTTCCTAGCAACAGAAAGCACGCGCATGCATCCACACAGATGCTGAATAAATGACTCAGGAAGAGTCTATCTTGGCATATTTTCATGCAATTCTTATCTCGTCTTTTCAGTTTTCAAAATGTTAGTACTCGGACTGTGAATAGTGAGATATTAAAAAAAACTGGGCAACCAGAAAATAGGTAAACTATTATACTTATGTGCTTCAATCAATCCCAGCAGGAAATCAGAGCAACATAAGAGCATATAAAAGAAGCTCAGCAAGGAAGTGGAGTTCTCTAAAACTCACTGCACATATCCACCCAGCTCCAACTGGTTGTATGCTCAACAGTTGCTGATAAGCTTGTTTTGTTGCATAGTTGAAAAAGTTACTTACTTTGGGTAACGCATTATCTGGTAGAGACTCTATCTAGTTGCAGATTCCTAACTTTGGCGTGCGCTGTCAGGTGGCATCGTTTGGATCCGCGTAGCGTCGTCGGCATCGTTGGAGCCATTCATGACATCACGGTTGTCTATAGATGACATCCTACACAGACTACCAAAAAATCTTTGACAAAAAGGTAAAAAAAGACCTGTCAAAAATTAGAGGGTAGCTCGATTCGGGATCTGCACTAACTGGCGCGGAAGTAAAAGAACTGATATACGCGTGCCTGGGTAGTGCCTTTGTAGGTGACAGTGACACCACGAATTGTGCTGATGATACCACGCGGATCTGAATGATGCCACACAACAGCAAGTGCATGGGTATTGCTCAGCCAAAGTTCCAGATTCCAAGCTGATGCCGGAGAGTTCTAAGGTAAGGAATCTGCAGCTAGAAGTCTCCGTCAGATACTCAATGTACAGTTATCTGCATGTTCCTTAAAGTCTCATATTAACGGCTTCAATTTGGTCCCACAGTCTCTTCCTAAAGAAGAAGAAGTTCAAAATGCTCACTCTGACTCAAGTCCTGTTTGCCTTGGACACAGGAAATTGAATGGTAGCATTGGACTTGCAGGACGCATATTTCCATATTCCAGTCCTGCCTACCCACAGATGTTACTTGCGTTTCACGATAGGCCATGGGCATTTTCAGTTTACTGTGCTCCCATTGGCTTACCAGTGGCCCTCGGGGATTAACCAGAGTGATGGCGGTGGTCACAGCTCATCTGTGCAGGTCAAGGGTTTCAGTCTTTCCCTACCTTGACGACTGGCTGTGGAAGGCAGGCTCACCCCAGGCTGTTGGCTCCCACCTCCAGACTACAGTGGACCTCCTGCATTTGCTGGGGTTCACTATAAATGTGTAGAAGTCACACCTGACTCCCTATCAGATGCTCCCTTTCATCTGAGCTGTTCTGGACACAGTGTGGTTTCGGGCCTATCCTCCCAAGCGGTGAGTCCAGGATATTCAGGCTATGATACAGCTGTTTAAGCCTCTATCCTGGATTTCAGTGAGAATGACTGAGGCTGCTGGGCCTCATGGCTTTCTGCATCCTGCTGGTGACTCATGCCAGATGGCATATGCAGGCTCTCCAGTGGGACCTGAAGTTCCAGAAGGTGCAACAGAGGAATCTCATACATTGTCCGGATCTTTGAGGGACATGCACAAGAACTGAAGTGGAGGCTTTTGAACTGCGATTGGGTCAGAGGCAGATCCCTCTTCCTTTCCCAACCAGATCTGAGAGCAGTGACAGATGTGTCACTCCTGGGCTGGGGTGGCCACATGAGAGCGGCAGAGATCAGAGGCATCTGGTCTCCGGCACAGTCCAGGCTCCATGTCAATCTTTTGGAGCTCAGGGTAATCAGAATAGCATTGAAAGCTCCCCTTCCCTCTCTCAAAGGGGATATGGTGCAGGTGTTCACGGACAACACTACTGCCATGTGGCACTGCTACAAACAGGGCGGGTCGCGGGTTCACCTCTGGACATGGCTGGAACATCAGGGCATTTCCCTGGTGGTTTAACATCTTGCAGGCTCTCTGAACGCCAGAGCGGACAAACTCAGCCGCCAATGAATGGTCGATCAGAAATGGAGTCTCCATCCAGAGGTGGGGCAAGGTTTCTTTCGGCAGTGGGGAAAGCCTTGGTTAGATCTGTTCATCTCCGCAGAGAATGCACAATGTCAGCTGTTTTGCCCGTTAAAGTTTCCAAGGCGGCAAATGCTCGGCAATGGTTTTCGTCTCGAGGTGAACTCTGGCCTACTTTACGCCTTTCACCCAATACCACTTCAGCCCAGATTTCTCAAGAAGATCAACAACGACCAGGCCCAAATCTTGTGGCTCTGGACTGGGCATGAAGAGTCTGGTATCCCGAGCTCTGGAGCATGGCCATCGATCCTCCAATCAGACTGCCCCTTTGGAAGGATCTTCTGTTGCAGCAGCAGGGGAGGGTTCTCCACCCAAACTGGTCTAGTCTCCACCTTCTTGCATGGAGATTGAGCAACGGCAGCCAGGCGGCAACCCAACAACAAATACACCCGTTGTTGGAACAAATTTGTGGCATGGTGCACAGACAAGGATAGTGTCATAGCCCTTACCCCCCACCCCGTCCCTTTGTCAGAGGTCCTCGTTTGTTCTTTCTCTAGCCCAGCAGGGCTCTGCTTTGGGCACCCTCAATAGTTACTTGTCTGCTATCTTTCCTGAGATTACCTGAGCAACCCTCCTTGTTTAAATCTCCTATTGTTGGTATATTCCTGAAGGGTCTCACCCATATGTTTCCTCCTTCACCGTTCATTATGCCCCAATGGGATTTGAACTTGGTTCTTACTTTTCTGATGTGTGCTCCTTTTGAGCCACTTCATAACTGTCCTCTTTGGCTTCTTACTCTAAAAACAGCCTTTCTTGTAGCCATCACTTCTGCCCCCAGGGTCAGTGAGCTGCAGGCTCTTTCATCGAAGCCACCCTTCATTTCCATACATCCTGACACGATGATGCTTTGTACCAGGGCTTCCTTTTTACCAAAAGTAGTCACACCCTTTCATGTAGGCCAATCCATCACCTTGCCTACTTTTTACATGACCCCACATCCTTCTAAGGAAGAGGGGAGACTCTAGCGCCTGGACCCAAAAAGAGCATTGGCGCTCTATTTTGACCGTACCAAAGAGATATGGGTCGATGATCAGCTCTGTGTGGGTTAGGTGGGTGCAAAGAAAGGGCGAGCAGTGCAGAAGAGGACTATCTCCAGATGGGTTGTTCTTTGCATTAAAATGTGCTACATATTGGCTAAGACACAACCCCTGGAGGGTGTGTATGCTCACCCCACCAAAGCAACAGCTTCAACCACTGCATTGGCACATGGAGTTCCAGTCCTGGAGATCCGCCAGGCAGCAACCTGAGCGTCATTGCACACGTTCACCAAACACTACTGCCTGGACAGTCATGTCTGAAGGGACAGGCACTTTGTCCGTTTGGTCCAGCAGGACTTCCTAGTATGATCTTGGTTCGCAGACCCACCTCCGGGGATAGTATTGGTTGGGTATTTATTTTAAGGTAACGAATCTGCAACTGGAAGTCTCTATCAGATGAATAAGTTACTTACATTCAGAACAAATTATCTAGTGGGGACATAAATCGAAGAAATCAACAAACTATTATTTTCTATCGTGCACGTCAAGCCAAAGCTTGTATTAAGGTGTAAGAAAATCAAATTCCCTAAGTGTGTCAATCTAGCTATTCTAACTAACACAAAAATGTCAACAATTATTTTTCAAAGAACGATTAAACAGAAAAGGATGTATACTGTGCATAAATCAATCTGTCATCAAAATCTACCACAAGGAGGTGTGAAACCCATGGAACAAAGAAACCCCCTATTGCTGCTACCTTGTTTTGTCCTTGAAACAGACATTTTTACCCAAATTTGCAATCAATTAATTTGATAATGGATTTTTGAGCAAGGGGTAGAATGTCAACGTTTTTATCACTTTGAGGGCCTTTCCTTGAAGAATATTTTTATACAGGACTCACTACCATGGGTCATGAATATATCAGTTTCATTACTGAAAGCACGATTATCAAATTGATCATAAATCTGCTTCTCTCATATGAGCCCTAGTAAGTGCGACAATAGTTTTATGTAAATATCTATATATTTAGATACGGTTTCCAGAATAGCCATGTACCCTGTGCAGTGGGCTGACCGGGACAACTCTCTAGCTACTCATGAACCCTTGATAAAGTAAACTAAACGCTCCAATAACTGCACCGTTATTCACCTCTGTAACTTCCTGTGTCCCAGACCTTCTCTTATCCTCCCCATCTCACTCGCTGACAGGTCATATTCCCAACAATGTTTTACATAAAATCCACAATATGCCCTGCCAGCTTACAAACCTTTCTTAATTAGACTCCTAATACAATTCACATAATCATCACGCTGCTAAAGTGTAGACTAACCAACTTCTTTGTGACGCTGAGCACCTGACGTCACAAACTCCAACTTAGCTCGGCAATATGCTTTTAGTGTAGAGGGCGCCAAAGATGGTTCATTTAACTGTACTATTCTCAACGACCTGTCTGCCACAAGTCGTATGGCATTACAGTCTGCCTCTGATGCGGACAGGACCTCTTCCACTGCGAAGAAGATAAGGTATGCAGTTTCATTATCCATTCCTAGCACATGCCTTGCTTTAAACAATATTGAATTTTAGGCATCCCAGAATAAAGACTCTCACCAGTTGCAAGGCCCTCAAATCCTTGTTGGGCTATCTGTTTACTATGTGAACTACTGCCATTTTGTCAACATTGAACAACACTTTCCTGTCTCAAAGGTACCTGCCCCACAAACCAACACCACAGAGGGAAAAATCCAATAAATGTAATACCGCATCCTCCAGCTTTTCAGTGACGTGCCCCCTCTTCTGCACACCATCTCCCTTGCAAACCAAAACCTGTCCCTCACCCCAGCAGCTTTAGAATGTGTATAATCCACTCCATTTCCTTCTCCAAGTTCCCCAGAGGCATAACCTTGAAATGCCTAAAAAATGTCAACTACTTTCTCAAATTAGTCTGTATTCCTGCTACAATCTTATTCTAAGATATGTCCAGCCTGTCCTCATCCAGTGACAAGCAAAATGAAAATGGCCCAGCAACACCAGGATAGAGCGCATCTGCCCTTTTTATGGGCGAGCACAAAGTGCTCGGTCAATTCTATTCTCTCTCTTTGGGCTTGAAACCACCCCCATGCCACGTCAGTCACTTACATTGGTTCGTGGGCTTGCCGTTTAAAATCCGCTTGCTTTCATTTGTGAAAGGCATGCATACGTCATGCCTTTTCCGGTGTTTAGCCCGCCTACACAGCACCGGTAAAGTACCAAAAAACATACGAGGCTCGATGTTTTCAGCCTGGAGTCCGGACTACTTTATCTGTTTATTTTCCATGCAGCGCGATTGCGCTGCATTTTTTATAGCGCTGCGTTTTTGTTTTTGCTTTACAATGCTAATAGCTCTGACTCGAACAAATGCGAGACCCATTGCATTGAAAATGCTTGTTGCTTTTCCTGCTTGTCTTCATCATCGCAATCATCGCACTCTTCTTGTCCAAAAGTGATCTGACCCCCGATCACTACAGAGTTAATTTCTGTTCAAGAAAGTCAAGGTGGTCGCTGGACCTACTCACTTCAGGTGCCAAAAGTATTGTTTGTATTGCAACATTTATTTAGTGATTACTTCCCCTATGTGGGGTACTGAAGTGCTTGCCTACATGGGTAGCATGCTACACCATGTCAGGTATGTGGTTGGAAGGATAATTTTTTGTTTTGATTCTGTGTGAGAAGTGTTTCCATGTCCTGTGTGAGAACCATCAACGTGTGGTTATGGTCTTATGGGACGTAGCCCTTAGCAGTGGGATGGAAGAGAAAGCATGAGAGATAGACACACTTTATGTTTTTTTTTTAGTAAGGGGGAAGCTAAGTCTACTTAGCTGGCTACAGCATTGGGTTGCCCATTATGAGTCATTTTGCTTCAAGTTTAAGGTCCTGAGCAGGCAAGAGTTGGAGGAAGACATGGATCAGAAATCTGCTGGGATGGACTTTGTTACTATCAGCCCATATCTAATTGCCGCTGTGAGATGTCAACAGGCAATTGTAACATATAACGAGTTGGGACCAACCGGTACTGGTAAACTAAAATAAAGTTCTTTGTTGCTCAGCAACATGTAACAGATCTCTAGTTATTTCATGCCTGTTCAGTTTGTAATGGGGGATTTATTGATAAGGATCAGTACAAGGTTAGTAGTGTTTTTTTGGCTTACTGTTTGTTATTGGTACTAGCCATGCACTCTAAGGGGAATCGTGCCACACATTTACTCCAATTTTCTATTTGGTAAACTAAATTATAAGACGTTAGGTGTGATCTTTAGTCGAAGAAGGAGATATGTGAATTCATACATTGATTTGTGGTATTAATACATGAGCTGTAGGTAATTAGGTATTGTCAGGTTGCAGTAGTATGACCTGTGATCTTTAAAATGACGTATGGGAAATTTGTAGAGATACAATAATATGGATGAAGGCAAACATGCATGTAAATTAGAGTAGGCTGTGCTCATAGAGGAGGCACACAGAATCTAGAAATGAAAAGTCATTCGATAGAAAAAAGGAGAGTTGACAATCAGAAGTTTTAATTCAAAATCAGTTTTCATGCAGGGGTTTTAGAAATATTTTGGAACCTTCTTGGGATTGCATGCAAAACTGTAGAAAGAAACAACATTATTTGTGTGTTCAAATATCATTGTAGGCCACGAGTACACATGAGTGCACACACCACCATCATCCGTGGGTAAATATATTAAAAATAAATATTGTTTTATTTTCTTAATAAATCAAATGGGAAGAAACATAAAACTGGGATATTCTACTTCAAATATCTGTGCTTGAGGTATTCTTCCCCTTTCCATCTAGTGATCAGTGTGGGGAAAAAGGATAAGAGCCCGTTTTAGAGAATTTGGGTAAAATAATGCTTCACAGGGCAGGCAACACTGGGCTGTCTCCAGTCTTAAGTGTCTACAACATAGGCACAAAGAAGTGTGAGATCTTGCACCTGGCTGGCATTCAGCCTTTCTGTAGCAGTAATCAGACAAAGGGAAAGGCACTACCTAGAAAATTTCTCACCTGAACAATCGAAACTACAGTTTTCCCCACTTACACTTTAACTATCTTCCAACCCGCAAGTTATCAGCAGCCTCTTCTTAACAAGGCCCTCATTGAATTTCTAAAGAGGAAGCTGTCCTCACTCTCGCCCTTCACTGTCTGATCTCCAGCCACAGAAATGCAGGCAATACACTTCTGCTGTCTGGGGAGGTGATTGCATTTGTCTTGTGTTCAGAAAGAAGGCAAAAGGTCTCACCATTTAGGTTAGATTTTACATCATGAAAAGATGGTTGTGTTGTAGGCCTAGTGCTGCAGGCAGTCATCTTTTCTGTCCCGCAAAAGAGTACAGGATATCCTGGGGGTACAAGCCAATACAGCTTTTCCACAGCCACATGACATCTCTGTGTACAGCCCTCTGCCCACAACCAGGGCACATCTTTCAGGGTGTGAGCAACATGCCCCTCACCCTTGCAGACAGTAGAACTCTTGTTTAAGTGTCCCAGCACACAAGGCTACTCTGGTTGCAAGTAGACACTTGTTAGAAATGGAGTTTGTGGTTGGCTAGGGTATGTACCTAAGCCAGGCAGAACCCACCCACTCTAGACAGGGTGAGGGAGTTACACAGCCAAGATAACCCCTGCTCACCTCCTTGTTAGCTTGGCAAGAGCAGTCAGGCCTAACCCAGAGGCAATGTGTAAAGCGATTGCACCACACACAACACGTGATGCAATATGTACACCACAAAGGAAACAGCACCAAGTTATATAAAAATCAAGTATATTGTACACAACATCATTAGACCAAACACGTCAGTACTACCCTTCTACACAAGCAGTTGTCAGAACATCACACAGTTACTAGTGGTCTGCCAAAGTCAGCAGTAGTCACATAAAACACCTAGGTTGCTGGTTATTCTGCAACATGAGCAGTAATCAGGAAAAACTGTTACTATAAGGGATACGTCATAGTAAAGCACATGATCATTATTGCCAAAGCATTATCATGAATGTGCATAACATGACGCAGTATAAAAGCTCATGCCATTATCATAATGTAAAACATTACCATGACTGCACATAACCTGAAAGCATCACCAAAGAAGGCCCCTGGTAGGTAGCAGGGAGGCCACAACCTCATCATAAGACAGTCCCCAATGGCATGTGTAGAACACTAAAAAGAAATGCACACATCACTTCATGGTACTCCCTACAGCACTGGCGAGTACGATCTGCCACCTACATCATGCGAGGTGCTCCTGTGCTCCTTTCATCCCCAAGGCTGCAGTGCCCGGGAACTCCTTCTCCCCAGGGCGCTTCTACTGAGAGTACGGCGCTCCTGTGAGTCTCTTGCAAGAATGTGGGGAGAGTTTCCCCCAGTCACTCTCTTCTTCACGAGCGGCCGGGAGAGGTCGGGATAGCAGTCTGCCTCCGGCGTGGACTTCGTTGGGGACAGAGGCTTTTTGCCTCATGAGAACAAGCTGCCTGCCTGCCAGTCCTTCTGTTTTCCTCTCCTTCAATGGGCCAGGGCTGCCTGCAGAGATGAAGCTGCAGTCAGCGCAGCAGTCAGCGCAACGCCCAGCTTCCACCCTGTCTCCTGGTGGCCGCAGTGGTGAAATGTACCAGCAGCAGGTGCCTCCTTGTGCCCCTGGGGCACTCCTCAAAGAGCGCACTTCGTCCGCGCTGGTTGAGAGGCTCCCAGAGGGCTCCTTTCCCCCTTCCCAGCGTCAGGAAGGGGTGGCGCAACAGCGATATGGGGGTGCTTTTCCTGCACCGGACACCAATAAAGAGAAGTGCTTCTCATGTGTTCAACAAGACAAATGCAAAGCACTCTCCAGGCTCTTACTCATAAAATAAAGCGCTCCCTCTTGTGCTACAGAAAATAAGTGGCAAAGCGCTCCTTTGCACTGGGAGGTACACAAAGCTACAAGAGACAGGGGGGGCACACCACCCAGACCCTGGAGGCAGTCAAAGGGAGCACAGGGTGGTAGGGACCAAACAAGCAGACCAGTCCAAAGAAGCAGGCCAGCACAAAGGGTTGCAGTCAATGGCAGCTCCTCCTAGTGACCCAGCACGTCACAGGTCAGCACAACAGCAGCAGTGCAAGGGGGTTCCTAGTGAATCCCTCCAGCAGCATCCTGTGCCCATTTCAGTCCTCCACTCATGTGTCCTCCAACATGGGGAATACTTCCTTTATTTATTCCCACTCTCCTCCAGCACAGGCTCCAGACATCAGTTGTGGGTAAATGAGCCCTTTGTGTGAGGCCAGGGCACAGCCTTTACAAATGCAGGTGTGCCCTGCCTCGCCTCTCATCCCAGAAAGATGATTCCATATGCAGATGCACATCTGTGACACCTCCACCCTCCCTATGTGCAGGCTGTCTGAAAGGCTAGCACAAAGCCCAGCTATCACTCTGCCCCAGACATGGATTGGAATCAAGCTGCAGAACACCAGTCATAAGCACAGAGAAATGCCCACTTTCTAGAAGTAGCATTTCAACAATTTTAATAAAAAATCCCCTGTTAGAAATGGGGTTTCTGGTTGGCTAGGGTATGCACCTCAGCCAGGCAGAACTTACCCACTCTAGTCAGGGCAAGGGAGTTACACGTCCAAGATAACCCCTGCTCACCCCCTTGGTAGCTTGGCACGAGCAGTCAGGCTTAACCCGGAGGCAATGTGTAACGCGTTTGCACAACACACACACACCTGTGACGCAATATCCCCACCACAAAGGAAACACAACACCAGATTATATGAAAATATACTGTATTGTACACAACGTAATTATCAGACCAACATCACATAATAGTACTATCCTGCTACCTTAGCAGTTGTCAGAACGTTACACATTAGTTACTCTGCAAACTAGCAGTAGTCACACATAACACACAGGTTACTCAGTATTCTGCAACATAAGCAGTAGTCAGGAAACACGTAATCACATTAGAACACTTGTCATAAGAATATCATAAAACGCCCATAGTAGGAACATTAGAAAACCTATGGCAAGTTAGGGAAACATATTAGCAAGTCACGCCCATAAAAGGAACATGTGCACACATATGTAAAAGCATCATAGAACAGGTAGGCAATATATCATAATAGCAAAGTCTGTAGAAAGAACTTTAGATTAGGAACATATTGGTCCATTTAAAAGTACCTGTCTTGATGGGGAGGCACTTCCAGTGCCTAAAACAACTAATGGGGCCCCCGGCGCTCCTCTGCGCAAAAACGGGGGCCTCCCTCAACATGGCAGACCGAGAGGGGCGGCACGCACCCTCTCTGAATTTTTGACGGGCCCCTTCTGGGACCCGTGATCACTGGGGGGCCCCCCGGGCCTCCACCGGCCCTCTCCAAGGGGGGGGCCAAGTCAGGGAAATCCTTTAAAGGGGGAGGGGGCGCCTCGCGCTCCCTCCTGGCAAAGATCGTTGCAGGGGTCAGGGGCCACAGCACCCTGCCCCTGGGAACAACTAAACAAGAAGGAGCACAGGGCTGGTGGGCCCAGCTACAGGCCAGCACAAGGGGTGCAGATGGTGGCAGTTCCTCCTAGTGACCAGGCAGGTCACAGGTCAGCAGCAACAGTCCATGGCGGTTTCCTGGTGAGTCCATTCATCAGCGTTCTGTGTCCAGTTTCAAGTTCCAAGAATGTTCAAATTGTGGGGAAAATTCCCCTGTACTTATAGTCAGTTCTTACAGTGTTTTACAATGGTAGGGAGAGGAGGTTCCAGCCAGTTACAACTGGTTCTGGGAGTGCCCCCTCTCTCCTTTCAGCACAGGCTCCAAACATCAGTGGGGGGTTAACAACCCTATTGTGTGAGGCCAGGGCACAGTCTTTACAAATGCAGGTGTGCCCCGCCTCTCCCTTCTCTCAGCCCAGGAAGACTATTCAGTATGCAGATGCACCTCGGTGACACCTCCACCCTCCCTGTGTACAGGCTGTCTGAAAAGTATGCACAAAGCCCCAACTGTCACTCTGCCCAGACGTGGATTGGAGTCAAGCTGCAAAACACCAGAATTATAAGCACAGATAAATGCGCACTTTCTAGAAGTGGCATTTCTGTGATAGTAATAAAAAATACACCCACACCAGTAAGCAGTATTTATTATCACCATCACAACCATACCAAAAACGCCTACGCTACCCCTCATAAATCAGACAATACCCCTTACACATAAGGCAGAGCATTTCTAATGCAATCCTATGAGAAGGCAGCACTCACAGCAGTGAGACACCAAGTTAGGCTGTTTGTCACTACTAGGAAGGGCATGCAATATGGCACATGTCCTGCCTTTCTACATACATGGCACCCTGCCCATAGGGCTAGCTAGGGCGTACTTTAGGGGTGACTTACATGTAGTAAAAGGGGAGTTCTGGGCCTGGCAAGTAAATTTAGATGCCAGGTCCCTGTGGCAGAAAACTGCGCACACAGGCCCTGTGCTAGCAGGCCTGAGACAGGTTTGAAAGTCTACTTCAGTGGGTGGCGCAAGCAGCGCTGCAGGCCCACTAGTAGTATTTAATTTACAGGCCCTGGGTATAGAGATACCACTGTACAAGGGACTTATAGGTAAATTAAATATGCCAACTAGGTATAAGCCAATCATACCAACTTTAGATGGGAGAGCACCTGCACTTTAGCACTGGTCAGCAGTGAAAGTGCTCAGAGTCCTAGAGCCAACAGCGAAAGGTCAGAAAAACCAGGAGGAAGGAGGCAAAAAGACTAGGGATGACCATGCGTATGGCCAAAAGTCCAACACAACCCCCTACCAGCCAAAATCCAGGGGAGAACAATCAATACCTTGATGTACTTTCCTGATTGGGGCGATAGAACAAGGACCCAGGCCCACAACAGCAGGGGCATGCTCCAGTTCTACGCCTTCCTGACTCCACTGGGATCTCTCTGTCAATGCGTCCCAGGCAGCCTAGACCAACCCACGGGGATTCTCTAGCTGCCAATGGCCAGAACCAGGCCCCAGGCCATCTAGGAGCCTCTGGTCTCTGAAACCATAATGAGTGGGGGGCGGTAGCCCCAGGTGCAAAGCAACCTGTCTCCACTCCATTTCCGATCAGTTCAGGGGCTCTACCCTGCCACTGATCCACCAACCTAGGGTCCGCACCCATAGGTTCTACAGGGGCTAGAGGCGAGGCTCTCCTCCCTCTACCCCTCCTTCTAGGATCCCGCCCTCCTCTCCTAGGAGGGGTATCACCAGAATCCACACTTGCCAGGGTGCTGGGTACAGCAGCCCTGCACAACTTTCTCGCCAGCCCAGGATCACTACCTGGCGACTGACCACCCAACCTAGGGACGACACCCTTGGGTTGCACCGGGGTCCGGGGCGGGCTTCCCCCTCCCTGAACCCCACTTCCAGAGTCCTGCGTCTCCCCACCTCGGGAGAAGCCACCAGAAGTTTCACATGGGGGGTGAGCACACTAACCGCCCCCCCCAACCAGATCAGAGTTTACCCCTTGAACCTGTCTATCTAGTCCAGAGACGACACCCTTAGACTGGACAATTGCCCAGCGAACCAGGACTTCCTTGGGAGCACACCTACCCCCTACCAGATCAGAGCTTACCCCCTGAATCTGGCAATCCAACCCAGAGTCACTACCCTGCGGTTGAACCACTGCCTGGCGCACCAGGACTTCCTTGGGAGCACACGTACTCCCCATCAGGTCAGAGTTTACCCCCTGAACCTGATCATTCAACCCAGAGTCACCACCCTGCGGTTGAATCATTGCCTGGCGCACCAGGACTTCCTGGGGGGCACACCTACCCCCCACCAGGAAAATACTTTCCCCAAGGGCCACACAAGAGTCTGACTGGCGCAGGTCTCCTGACCTCTGCCCATCTGACAGAGTCTGGATTCCCCCCAGCCCAGAAATGGTCTCACCAAGGTCATTCCTGGGGGGCTCTGCTCTCAGAGCTAACCCCTGACCCTCCAGGTTCTCCACTGGGGCCCGCAGCCCCCTCTCAACCCTATGCCTGGATTTCCACCTCCTCCGCTGTAGAGCGAGACTACCAGACACCAGGACCGGCGGAACGCTATCACCAGCCACCCGCCTAAATCCTAATGACAAAATGGGATCCTTCTGAACAGCTGGCCCTACGGCACAGGTTAGGCTCACCTCCTGGTGTTCACTCATGGAACCTTCAGGGGCCTGGGGCGGTATCTTGGGCACCTTGGGCCTCAGCCCAGCCCCATTCCCTCTCCTCAGAGACGGGACATGGGGTCCCTCACCCATCCCAGTCCACTGGGACCTACCTGGGACACTCCATTCCTTTCCCACCACACCTTGTTGGGAAACACCTAGACCACTCTCATTAGGAACACCCCCTAATGCCACACCAGACCCTCTGGTACGCAACCAGAAGTCTGCCTCCTTTGCGAGCTCCCTGGGGTCAGAGGGCTCACACACTGACAAGTGTTGGCGTAACTCTGAAAAACAACAACGAAACAGGTGCTCTCTGAGAATCAGATTAAACAGCCCTTCAAAATTGTTTACTGTGCTACCCTTCACCCATCCATCTAGTGCAATGCAGCAATCCTCCACAAACTCCTCCCAAGACTGGTGGGACAGTTTCTTACCACCCCTAAACCTTTTTCTGTATTCCTCAGGGGAAAAACCATATTTCACAATCAGTGCGTTCTTCACAGCGGAGTACCCCTCCCTGTCACTCTCTTCTAGAGTCAGTAGGGCATCCCTCCCCTCCTCAGGAATAAAACTCCCTAGGCCAGTTCCCCAATCCTTCTCAGGGATCCTGCGCTCTACCAGAGCCCTCTCATATTCCTTTAACCACTGACGTATGTCACCCCCCTCTTGGAACCTAGGTACCAGATCTATGGGTATGTGAGGAACATCTTTGCTACAGCACTGTACATTGCTGCCACCACTGGACTCCACCTGCAACGCTGGTGAGTCCAGAACCTTCAGACTGCGCTCTAGAGCGAGTCTTTCTCTGGCAAAGGCCCTCTCTGCCTCTGCCATTCTCTCCTGTACTAAGGCCTTCTCTACCTCAGCCCTTTTCTCCTCAACAGCTAGGCGCGCTAACTGCAACTTCAGGTCCCTCTCTTCCCGCCTATCTCTTAGCTCATCAGGCGTCAAGGAATGAGAGGTAGCCCTGCTTCTTACACTGGACCCAGCAAGGGACTCCCTATCACTGGGGCCTTCCCTGTCAACTGGCGTCCCCAACCGGTCATTCTCACCCTCCTGATCAGTCTCTCTACCACTCTCTAGGGATGAGGTCTGGGAGCCCTCCCATTGGGAACCCTCGCTACACTCAGGATCCTCTGGGTACCCCTTAAGCACACTCCCTCCCTGGGTAAATGTCACAAACCTTTCAAAGAAATTCAGAGATCTCCTGAGGTCCCCTTCTACAGGCAGCCCTCTCTCTCTACAGAACCCCTCTAATTCCCCCTGCGTGTAAAACGGCAGGTCCTCTAAATCAAAGGTAAGCCCCATCTTGAAAAGGTACAAATAACTCAACTCTGACAATCACAATACCCAAGCGTGAGAACTGAAAACAGGAAAAATGACCAAAGAGAGAAAGTTAAGAGAGGCCAAACATGTGATGGTCTAAACGCAATCCTTGTAGTGAAATAATGAGTCACAATGGTATTGTGCAAGCGCAAGTCCTACCCTCACCGCTGACTTCCAATGTTAGAAATGGGGTTTCTGGTTGGCTAGGGTATGCACCTCAGCCAGGCAGAACTTACCCACTCTAGTCAGGGCAAGGGAGTTACACGTCCAAGATAACCCCGCTCACCCCCTTGGTAGCTTGGCACGAGCAGTCAGGCTTAACCCGGAGGCAATGTGTAAAGCGTTTGCACAACACACACACACCTGTGACGCAATATCCCCACCACAAAGGAAACACAACACCAGATTATATGAAAATATACTGTATTGTACACAACGTAATTATCAGACCAACATCACATAATAGTACTATCCTGCTACCTTAGCAGTTGTCAGAACGTTACACATTAGTTACTCTGCAAACTAGCTGTAGTCAAACATAACACACAGGTTACTCAGTATTCTGCAACATAAGCAGTAGTCAGGAAACACGTAATCACATTAGAACACTTGTCATAAGAATATCATAAAACGCCCATAGTAGGAACATTAGAAAACCTATGGCAAGTTAGGGAAACATATTAGCAAGTCACGCCCATAAAAGGAACATGTGCACACATATGTAAAAGCATCATAGAACAGGTAGGCAATATATCATAATAGCAAAGTCTGTAGAAAGAACTTTAGATTAGGAACATATTGGTCCATTTAAAAGTACCTGTCTTGATGGGGAGGCACTTCCAGTGCCTAAAACAACTAATGGGGCCCCCGGCGCACCTCTGCGCAAAAACGGGGGCCTCCCTCAACATGGCAGACCGAGAGGGGCGGCACGCACCCTCTCTGAATTTTTGACGGGCCCCTTCTGGGACCCGTGATCACTGGGGGGCCTCCACCGGCCCTCTCCAAGGGGGGGCCCAAGTCAGGGAAATCCTTTAAAGGGGGAGGAGGGCGCCTCGCGCTCCCTCCTGGCAAAGATGTAAAAGATCGTTGCAGGGGTCAGGGGCCACAGCACCCTGCCCCTGGGAACAACTAAACAAGAAGGAGCACAGGGCTGGTGGGCCCAGCTACAGGCCAGCACAAGGGGTGCAGATGGTGGCAGTTCCTCCTAGTGACCAGGCAGGTCACAGGTCAGCACAGCAGCAGCAGTCCATGGCGGTTTCCTGGTGAGTCCATTCATCAGCGTTCTGTGTCCAGTTTCAAGTTCCAAGAATGTTCAAATTGTGGGGAAAATTCCCCTGTACTTATAGTCAGTTCTTACAGTGTTTTACAATAGTAGGGAGAGGAGGTTCCAGCCAGTTACAACTGGTTCTGGGAGTGCCCCCTCTCTCCTTTCAGCACAGGCTCCAGACATCAGTGGGGGGTTAACGACCCTATTGTGTGAGGCCAGGGCACAGCCTTTACAAATGTAGGTGTGCCCCGCCTCTCCCTTCTCTCAGCCCAGGAAGACTATTCAGTATGTAGATGCACCTCAGTGACACCTCCACCCTCCCTGTGTACAGGCTGTCTGAAAAGTATGCACAAAGCCCCAACTGTCACTCTGCCCAGACGTGGATTGGAGTCAAGCTGCAAAACACCAGAATTATAAGCACAGATAAATGCGCACTTTCTAGAAGTGGCATTTCTGTGATAGTAATAAAAAATACACCCACACCAGTAAGCAGTATTTATTATCACAACCATACCAAACACGCCTACGCTACCCCTCATAAATCAGACAATACCCTTTACACATAAGGCAGGGCATTTCTAATGCAATACTATGAGAAGGCAGCACTCACAGCAGTGAGACACCAAGTTAGGCTGTTTGTCACTACCAGGACAGGCCAGGCAATATGGCACATGTCCTGCCTTTCTACATACATGGCACCCTGCCCATAGGGCTAGCTAGGGCGTACTTTAGGGGCGACTTACATGTAGTAAAAGGGGAGTTCTGGGCCTGGCAAGTAAATTTAGATGCCAGGTCCCTGTGGCAGAAAACTGCGCACACAGGCCCTGCGCTAGCAGGCCTGAGACAGGTTTGAAAGTCTACTTCAGTGGGTGGCGCAAGCAGCGCTGCAGGCCCACTAGTAGTATTTAGTTTACAGGCCCTGGGTATAGAGATACCACTGTACAAGGGACTTATAGGTAAATTAAATATGCCAATTAGGTATAAGCCAATCATACCAACTTTAGATGGGAGAGCACCTGCACTTTAGCACTGGTCAGCAGTGATAAAGTGCTCAGAGTCCTAGAGCCAACAGCGAGAGGTCAGAAAAACCAGGAGGAAGGAGGCAAAAACACTAGGGATGACCATGCGTATGGCCAAAAGTCCAACACAACCCCCTACCAGCCAAAATCCAGTGGAGAACAATCAATACCTTGATGTACTTTCCTGATTGGGGCGATAGAACAAGGACCCAGGCCCACAACAGCAGGGGCATGTTCCAGTTCTACGCCTTCCTGACTCCACTGGGATCTCTCTGTCAATGCGTCCCAGGCAGCCTAGACCAACCCACGGGGATTCTCTAGCTGCCAATGGCCAGAACCAGGCCCCAGGCCATCTAGGAGCCTCTGGTCTCTGAAACCATAAAGAGTGGGGGGCGGTAGCCCCAGGTGCAAAGCAACCTGTCTCCACTCCATTTCTGATCAGTTCAGGGGCTCTACCCTGCCACTGATCCACCAACCTAGGGTCCGCACCCATAGGTTCTACAGGGGCTAGAGGCGAGGCTCTCCTCCCTCTACCCCTCCTTCTAGGATCCCGCCCTCCTCTCCTAGGAGGGGTATCACCAGAATCCACACTTGCCAGGGTGCTGGGTACAGCAGCCCTGCACAACTTTCTCGCCAGCCCAGGATCACTACCTGGCGACTGACCACCCAACCTAGGGACGACACCCTTGGGTTGCACCGGGGTCCGGGGCGGGCTTCCCCCTCCCTGAACCCCACTTCCAGAGTCCTGCGTCTCCCCACCTCGGGAGAAGCCACCAGAAGTTTCACACAGGGGGGTGAGCACACTAACTGCCCCCCCAACCAGGTCAGAGTTTACCCCCTGAACCTGTCTATCTAGTCCAGGGACGACACCCTTAGACTGGACCATTGCCCAGCGAACCAGGACTTCCTTGGGAGCACACCTACCCCCTACCAGATCAGAGCTTACCCCCTGAATCTGGCAACCCAACCCAGAGTCACTACCCTGCGGTTGAACCACTGCCTGGCGCACCAGGACTTCCTTGGGAGCACACGTACTCCCCATCAGGTCAGAGTTTACCCCCTGAACCTGATCATCCAACCCAGAGTCACCACCCTGCGGTTGAATCCTTGCCTGGCGCACCAGGACTTCCTGGGGGGCACACCTACCCCCCACCAGGGAAACACTTTCCCCAAGGGCCACACAAGAGTCTGGCTGGCGCAGGTCTCCTGACCTCTGCCCATCGGACAGAGTCTGGATTCCCCCCAGCCCAGAAATGGTCTCACCAAGGTCATTCCTGGGGGGCTCTGCTCTCAGAGCTGACCCCTGACCCTCCAGGTTCTCCACTGGGGCCCGCAGCCCCCTCTCAACCCTATGCCTGGATTTCCGCCTCCTCCGCTGTAGAGCGAGACTACCAGACACCAGGACCGGCGGAACGCTATCACCAGCCACCCGCCTAAGTCCTAATGACAAAATGGGATCCTTCTGAACAGCTGGCCCTACGGCACAGGTTAGGCTCACCTCCTGGCGTTCACTCATGGAACCTTCAGGGGCCTGGGACGGTATCTTGGGCACCTTGGGCCTCAGCCCAGCCCCATTCCCTCTCCTCTGAGACGGGACATGGGGTCCCTCACCCACCCCAGTCCACTGGGACCTACCTGGGACACTCCATTCCTTTCCCACCACACCTTGTTGGGAAACACCTAGACCACTCTCATTAGGAACACCCCCTAATGCCACACCAGACCCTCTGGTACGCAACCAGAAGTCTGCCTCCTTTGCGAGCTCCCTGGGGTCAGAGAGCTCACATACTGACAAGTGTTGGCGTAACTCTGAAAAACAACAACGAAACAGGTGCTCTCTGAGAATCAGATTAAACAGCCCTTCAAAATTGTTTACTGTGCTACCCTTCACCCATCCATCTAGTGCAATGCAGCAATCCTCCACAAACTCCTCCCAAGACTGGTGGGACAGTTTCTTACCACCCCTAAACCTTTTTCTGCATTCCTCAGGGGAAAAACCATACTTCACAATCAGTGCGTTCTTCACAGCGGAGTACCCCTCCCTGTCACTCTCTTCTAGAGTCAGTAGGGCATCCCTCCCCTCCTCAGGAATAAAACTCCCTAGGCCAGTTCCCCAATCCTTCTCAGGGATACTGCGCTCTACCAGAGCCTTCTCATGTTCCTTTAACCACTGACGTATGTCACCCCCCTCTTGGAACCTAGGTACCAGATCTATGGGTATGTGAGGAACATCTTTGCTACAGCACTGTACATTGCTGCCACCACTGGACTCCACCTGCAGCGCTGGTGAGTCCAGAACCTTCAGACTGCGCTCTAGAGCGAGTCTTTCTCTGGCAAAGGCCCTCTCTGCCTCTGCCATTCTCTCCTGTACTAAGGCCTTCTCTACCTCAGCCCTTCTCTCCTCAACAGCTAGGCGCGCTAACTGCAACTTCAGGTCCCTCTCTTCCCGCCTATCTCTTAGCTCATCAGGCGTCAAGGAATGAGAGGTAGCCCTGCTTCTTACACTGGACCCAGCAAGGGACTCCCTATCACTGGGGCCTTCCCTGTCAACTGGCGTCCCCAACCGGTCATTCTCACCCTCCTGATCAGTCTCTCTACCACTCTCTAGGGATGAGGTCTGGGAGCCCTCCCATTGGGAACCCTCGCTACACTCAGGATCCTCTGGGTACCCCCTAAGCACACTCCCTCCCTGGGTAAATGTCACAAACCTTTCAAAGAAATTCAGAGATCTCCTGAGGTCCCCTTCTACAGGCAGCCCTCTCTCTCTACAGAACCCCTCTAATTCTCCCTGCGTGTAAAACGGCCGGTCCTCTAAATCAAAGGTAAGCCCCATCTTGAAAAGGTACAAATAACTCAACTGTGACAATCACAATACCCAAGCGTGAGAACTGAAAACAGGAAAAATGACCAAAGAGAGAAAGTTAAGAGAAGCCAAACATGTGATGGTCTAAACGCAATCCTTGTAGTGAAATAATGAGTCACAATGGTATTGTGCAAGCGCAAGTCCTATCCTCACAGCTGCCACCAATGTTAGAAATGGGGTTTCTGGTTGGCTAGGGTATGCACCTCAGCCAGGCAGAACTTACCCACTCTAGTCAGGGCAAGGGAGTTACACGTCCAAGATAACCCCTGCTCACCCCCTTGGTAGCTTGGCACGAGCAGTCAGGCTTAACCCGGAGGCAATGCGTAAAGCGTTTGCACAACACACACATACATGTGACGCAATATCCCCACCACAAAGGAAACACAACACCAGATTATATGAAAATACACTGTATTGTACACAACGTAATTATTAGACCAACATCACATAACAGTACTATCCTGCTACCTTAGCAGTTGTCAGAACGTTACACATTAGTTACTCTGCAAACTAGCAGTAGTCACACATAACACACAGGTTACTCAGTATTCTGCAACATAAGCAGTAGTCAGGAAACACGTAATTACATTAGAACACTTGTCATAAGAATATCATAAAACGCCCATAGTAGGAACATTAGAAAATCTATGGCAAGTTAAGCAAACATATTAGCAAGTCATGCCCATAAAAGGAACATGTGCACACATATGTAAAAGCATCATAGAACAGGTAGGCAATATATCATAATAGCAAAGTCTGTAGAAAGAACTTTAGATTAGGAACATATTGGTCCATTTAAAAGTACCTGTCTTGATGGGGAGGCACTTCCAGTGCCTAAAACAACTAATGGGGCCCCCGGCGCTCCTCTGCGCAAAAACGGGGGCCTCCCTCAACATGGCAGACCGAGAGGGGCGGCACGCACCCTCTCTGAATTTTTGACGGGCCCCTTCTGGGACCCGTGATCACTGGGGGGCCTCCACCGGCCCTCTCCAAGGGGGGGCCCAAGTCAGGGAAATCCTTTAAAGGGGGAGGAGGGCGCCTCGCGCTCCCTCCTGGCAAAGATGTAAAAGATCGTTGCAGGGGTCAGGGGCCACAGCACCCTGCCCCTGGGAACAACTAAACAAGAAGGAGCACAGGGCTGGTGGGCCCAGCTACAGGCCAGCACAAGGGGTGCAGATGGTGGCAGTTCCTCCTAGTGACCAGGCAGGTCACAGGTCAGCACAGCAGCAGCAGTCCAAGGCGGTTTCCTGGTGAGTCCATTCATCAGCGTTCTGTGTCCAGTTTCAAGTTCCAAGAATGTTCAAATTGTGGGGAAAATTCCCCTGTACTTATAGTCCTTTTTTACAGTGTTTTACAATGACAGGGAGAGGAGGTTCCAGCCAGTTACAACTGGTTCTGGGAGTGCCCCCTCTCTCCTTTCAGCACAGGCTCCAGACATCAGTGGGGGGTTAACAACCCTATTGTGTGAGGCCAGGGCACAGCCTTTACAAATGTAGGTGTGCCCCGCCTCTCCCTTCTCTCAGCCCAGGAAGACTATTCAGTATGCAGATGCACCTCGGTGACACCTCCACCCTCCCTGTGTACAGGCTGTCTGAAAAGTATGCACAAAGCCCCACCTGCACTCTGCCCAGACGTGGATTGGAGTCAAGCTGCAAAACACCAGAGTCATAAGCACAGATAAATGCACACTTTCTAGAAGTGGCATTTCTGTGATAGTAATAAAAAATACACCCACACCAGTAAGCAGTATTTATTATCACCATCACAACCATACCAAACACGCCTACGCTACCCCTCATAAATCAGACAATACCCCTTACACATAAGGCAGGGCATTTCTAATGCAATCCTATGAGAAGGCAGCACTCACAGCAGTGAGACACCAAGTTAGGCTGTTTGTCACTACTAGGACAGGCCATGCAATATGGCACATGTCCTGCCTTTCTACATACATGGCACCCTGCCCATAGGGCTAGCTAGGGCGTACTTTAGGGGTGACTTACATGTAGTAAAAGGGGAGTTCTGGGCCTGGCAAGTAAATTTAGATGCCAGGTCCCTGTGGCAGAAAACTGCGCACACAGGCCTGAGACAGGTTTGAAAGTCTACTTCAGTGGGTGGCGCAAGCAGCGCTGCAGGCCCACTAGTAGTATTTAATTTACAGGCCCTGGGTATAGAGATACCACTGTACAAGGGACTTATAGGTAAATTAAATATGCCAACTAGGTATAAGCCAATCATACCAACTTTAGATGGGAGAGCACCTGCACTTTAGCACTGGTCAGCAGTGATAAAGTGCTCAGAGTCCTAGAGCCAACAGCGAAAGGTCAGAAAAACCAGGAGGAAGGAGGCAAAAAGACTAGGGATGACCATGCGTATGGCCAAAAGTCCAACATCCCCCTACACCACTAAGCAGCATTTCTCACTACCATTACAACCATACCAACAATGCCTATATCCTCCTACACTTGTCATAAGGCAGAGTGATAGCTTGGCTTTGTGCAAGCCTTTCAGGGCATTTCCAATGCAATCCATTGAGCAAGGCAGCACTCACAGCAGTGAGAAACCAAATAGTGTGAGAAACCAAATAGGCTGATTGTTAGTATCAGGACAAGCCACACAACCAGGCACGTCATGTCTTTTACATACATACCACATTGCCCAGAGGGCTAGCCAGGGCCTAACTTAGGGGTGACTTACATGTGGTAAAAGGGGAGTTCCAGGCCTGGCAAGTAAATTTAGATGCCAGGTCCCTGTGGCAGTAAACTGCGCATGCAGACCCTGCACGCTAGCAGGCCTGAGACAGGTTTGAACAGCTACTTCAGTGGTTGGGGCAAGCAGCGCTGCAGGCCCACTAGTAGCATTTAATTTGCAGGCCCTGGGTATAGGGATACCATTGTACAAGGGACTTACAGGTAAATTACATGTGCCAATTAGGTATAAACCAATCATACCAACTTTAGAAGGGAGAGCACCTGCACTTTAGCACGGATGAGCAGTGATAAAGTGCTCAGAGTCCTAGAGCCAACAAGAGCTCAGAAAAAAATAGGAGGGGGGAGGCAAAACGTTTGGGGATGACCCTGCAAAAAGGACCAGGTCCAACAGCAGTATATAAATGTATTAATTCAACATCAACTGGGAGAATTAAATAGTAACGTGGTAGCAGAAAAAAAGGGCTATCAGGAACCAGAGACCTTGTTGGGATATTATGATATACTCGGTTTTAAAGAGAGGAGGTACTTTTCCCAAAAAAGCAATGAAGGAACAAACAGCAAATGGATGCCTCTCACCGCTCAAAAACACGTTACAGCAACTACAAACTAAATGCAAGAGCATACAGCAATTACTCTTGGGTGGGTGGATTCTGGCAGCATCAGATCAAACACCACAGCACTTAGGCCCATATTTATACTTGTTTGTGCCGCATTTACGCCACTTTTTGACGCAATAGCGGCGCAAACTTACAAAATATAATTGTATTTTGTAAGTTTGCGCCGCTTTTGCGTCAAAAGGTGACGCAAATGCGGCGCAAGAAGTATAAATATGGGCCTTAGCGCGCTTACATCCACCCTCCCCTTCCCAGGCACCTCCGACGAAGCCAGGTACCTTTGCGTGTTATTTGCCGGGGGATGCTCCACTTCCTACTAGATATCTCTGCGCTCGGCCTTTGCGCTTGCTCTCCATTGCCTCATTCCAAAGACGTCACCATGTTTGTTTCAGTGTCTTACACTATTTGAAACACACAGCTGTACGCATCTGGATGAGTACATATCCTAGGACAGGACAGCTGTGCCCTATCAATGGTAGAGGGCCATATGCAAATGGTAACGGCGTAACATGAAACATCACAAAAACCTGTGGTGTATGTCCCACGGTTCCATGCAGCCGAGCAATACAACTATTATCCATTTACAATGCTCCAACAGTGAAGGGCTGAGAAGACCCTTTCAGTATTCAGTTTGGTGACCCACAGCTCTCTGAAATGGTTACCAAACCCCAAGAGCACATTACAAGCTCGAATCACACTGCCATTGAGAAACTATAGTCCTAACCCTGCCCCACACGAAACCACAATCCACTGAAATGAATTCGGTCAGGTTATAGGTCAGGGCTCCTAAGCATGGCCTTAGCTACCACCAGTTTCTGCATTCCACTGACACTGGGACGGCATGGAGCCGGTCTCCAGACACCAGCACTAGCTGGTGGATAAACAAAGTCCGATGGCATTAAAAACACTCATGGCCAAAACTCTTCCTTCGTATTTTGCCGTTAGAAATCATGGTTTCAGCACCCCAATCTGAAAATTAAGTGCCTCTCGTCCCCCAACCCACCAGTGGTGCAGCAACATTGACATGGGCTGTAATACCAGAACAAAGTGCTTATCTTTCGGAGCAAAGACCACGTTTTGATGCTCTTTCAGAGCCCCTCAGCTGAAAAATTGCTTGGGCTACTGCCGCAGAGCCGCACAGAAGTCGGTGTATGTGCCTCCTGAAGTACCTTATTAATGTATATTCCAGATTTAGAATGTCAAAACCTCTGCGTTTCTCTCTCCTGTTCGTGTCTTTCCTCCTGTGCCTCTCTTCCTGTTCCACTCATAGTGGTTTGTAGTTTCTAAGGAGTGACAGCCTAAGTCTGGTCACCAAGATGCATCAAATTTCGCCATTACATCCACACGTGCTCAGCGCCTGTCAACAATGGGCTCTTCCTGAACAGACAGTGGGAAAAATAATCCCGGTAATGTGTAGCCCTATACAAACAGACACCTCAGTAAAACGCAATTGTAAAAAGAGAGCTGAATTTTCCGAAACAATGGCACATGGAATAGAGTAGCCCATTGGCAATGCATTGTCAAACTAGAACTTGCCATAGAAACTGATGCCTACAACTCAGTCAAGATGAACTGGAAGCACACAGAAAGCGGATTCGATATCACACTGCCATAAATGCCCCCACATCCATCAACTGTTCCGCAGCATAGTCTAGCGGAGCATAGTGCACTGAGGAAAGTGTTTCAGATATTAAATCGTTCACAGATAGCCCTTCCAGCTGTGACAATGTAGGATTAACGGGAAATTCCCCCTACTCTTTCTTCAGCACAACCCCAATTGGGCACACTGGCAAGTTCTGTAATGGCCACTGCAAAAAAAAAAAAATTCTACCTTCAATCACTTTCTATAACTTTTGTAAAAATCACCTCATGTTGTTCCTTAACTGATCTCAAATTATCTGCCCACCTTTTAGATTCAGTTCCCTCATTACCTAGTCCAAACCAGTCAACAAAACCACTCAACAACTCTGCATCATCATGTATCAGGTAGCAACATAACCACGTTTCCATCACTTTCATGTTAACTGGAGTTATGAGCTTTTTCCACAGACGCCCTGTCAACCACTGCCTCTACCTGACTCTTCCCTGTGTCCCTTGAACTCCCGCCCCTGAAAATAGCACCGGATAACAGTTTTACTCCCCACACTTTCCAAAAGTCATGCCGAAACCTGCAGTACTCCCTTTTACACAAACCTTTGTTAAATGCCCAACATGCTCCTGCCAGCACAGCTTGTCCTCTCCCAGTTTCATCCACCTCTCCATGGTGGGGTCACCCTTAGAAGGGCAGATAAACCCTTTGGAGACCGCTTGCTATCTAAGATTTAGGTTCTGGTCTGGAGGGACCCATCCATTGTAGCCACAAATTCTTGATCCAATTCTTCTCCCCATCCCTTTAGCATCCTCTACTAGCCAGACGCTCCCATTTACGCTCATCCTTTGGATTAATCATTTTCAGGAGTCCTTTCAGAAGAAGAAAGACGATTCCAAATGAAACTAGGCTTTAACAAAAGGCAAATACTTTACACAGCTGTCTTTCACAAAAACGTTAAAAAACAGTTACTCTTTGAAGCAGTCATAGTGCCAACTTTAGAAAAGCGAGCTGCGCCTACAGACATGCAACCAGGAAATTAATGTGTGTTGCTGGCAATTCTGACGTTAGGTGTATAAAACATTTGACTAACTAAAAAATCTGCATCTAAATATCCACTTTACTCCTACTTTGAGAAGGTCGGGTCAAGTAGAGACCTTGTGGATTCAGTGACTTTATTTGGGTACATGGCCTCTGGGACAAATGGCAATTTGTTGCGTTTTAAAGCACTGACTTCAGTGAACCTTGATGGTCTTTTACAGGCCTTCCTGGCAAGTGACTGACCATCCCTCAGTCCTGCCAGTGCTGACGTGGTAAGCTTTGCTCACCCAAAGATGACCCCGACAGGTGACTGCTTTGCTCCTAAATTGTCCCATGTCATGCAACACCTTTCAAACAGTGTGTACGTCTTAACCAGCTACATATTGCTGTATTGGATTTGTAGTTTCACCTTTTTTCTTGAAAGGTGTGGGCCCCCAAGACTCAATAGCAAACAGCAAATACCCTTTGAGAAAGAACTGGCTGAGTGTTTAGCACTGGACATTAGTCTGCTAAGCAGATGTGTGACCTTCTCTACCGCCTTCCCAACCGTTCAGAGGTAGGTGGGAAGATGCAGACTTGCATGGCATAAACAAAAAAGTTACTTGCCTTCAATGACAATATTTCTGGTGTCTCCTCTACCTACTTGCAGATTCCTCCCATCTTGATTATAGTTTCAGGCGCTAAACTGGTCAGGAAAACCTTTTTCTACAGCTCTCCTCTAGAAGTAGGAGGCACCTGCTTTATACTAATACTGATGTCCTTGTGACGTTGCAGGAGCCATAAATGGCCCCGCCATCGCAACTACTATAGGAATGATGACAGATTGTGAAATGTAGTGCATGAACTGTAGTGCATCAATATAAAAATAGGTTCTTACTATAATGGCCATATCCATCCACTAAAAAAAAAGATTTTGGATGGGATCAGTGATGAATTTGCACATATTGACTTGACAGTGTGTGCTGGGATCCTGCTAACCAGGCCCAGCACCAGGGTTCTTTCCCTAAACTGTACCATTGTTCCCACAATTGGCACACCTCTGGCACATAGTTAAGTCTCTTGTATCAATCAATCAATCAATCAATCAATCAAAGAGACCTTTAGAGCGCGCTACTCACCTGTGAGGGTCTCAAGGTGCTGGGGGGAGGGGGGGGTGTTTATGGGGGAAGATCACTGTTCGAAAAGCCAGGTTTTAAGGCTATTCTTGAAGAGTAGGAAGTCCTGTGTCTTGCGGAGGTGGGTAGGGAGGGAGTTCCAGGCTTTGGGGGCAAGATAGGAGAAAGATCTGCCTCCAGTGGTGGTGTGTTTGATGCGAGGAACTGTGGCGAGAGAGAGGTCGGCGGAGCGGAGATGGCGTGTGGGAGTGTGGAAGGTCACTCTTTTGTTAAGGTAGGTTGGGCCGGTGTTGTGGAGGGATTTGTGTGCGTGGATGAGGATCTTAAAGGTGATCCTTTTGTCTATGGGGAGCCAGTGGAGGGATTTGAGGTGTGGTGAGATGTGTTCATGGCGGGGGAGGTCGAGGATGAGGTGTGCTACTGAGTTCTGGATTCGCTGTAGTTTGCACTTGAGTTGGAGTGTGGTGCCGGCATATAGGGCGTTGCCGTAGTCTAGCCTGCTGCTGATGAGTGCATGGGTGACTGTCTTTCTGGTCTCTGTGGGGATCCATTTGAATGTTTTTTTCAGTGTGCGGAGTGTGTTAAAACATGAGGAGGTGAGGGCGTTTATTTGTTGGGCCATTGAGAGGGAGGGGTCCAGGATGATGCCGAGGTTGCGTGCGTGGTTTGCGGGGGTGGGAGTGGGGCCTAACGTGGTGGGCCACCATGAAGGGTCCCAAGTGTTTTTGCATGGGCCAAAAATGATTATCTTGGTTTCGTTGGAGTTGAGTTTAAGGTGGTTGGCTGTCATCCAGGCAGCGGTGTCAAGGAGTGCAGCGTGTAGGTTGGTTTTGGCGGTGGTGGGGTTGCGGGTGAGGGAGGAGATGAGTTGTGTGTCATCGGCATATGAGAGGATGGTGATACCGTGAGGTTTGAGGATGTTGGCTAGTGGGGTCATGTAGATGTTGAAGAGTGTGGGGCTGAGGGAGGATCCTTGTGGGACTCCGCAGGTGATTTTGGTGGCGGAGGATTGGAAGGGTGGGAGATGGATTTTTTGGGTTCTGTCGGTGAGGAAGGAGGTGAGCCAGTCCAGGGCTTTGTGGGGGATCTCAGAGTCGTGAAGTCATGTGCAGAGTGTGTGGTGGCAGACAGTGTCAAAGGCTGCGGAGAGGTCCAGGAGTATGAGTGGCACGGTTTCGCCCATGTCGACTCTGGATCTGATTTCGTCGGTGCATGCATTGAGAGCGGTTTCCGTGCTGTGGTTCTTGCGGAACCCAGATTGGGAGGGGTCGAGTGTGTGGTTTGCCTCGAGGAAGTGGGATAGGCGGGAGTTGACTAGTTTTTGCGTGACCTTGGCTGGGAAAGGGAGGAGGGAGATGGGGCGGTAGTTGGAGAGGTCATCTGGGTCGGCTTTGGGCTTTTTTAGGAGAGCGGTGACTTCCGTGTGTTTCCAGGGATCTGGGAAGGTGGCGGTTTTGAATGAGCTGTTGATTATGGCTCAGAGTTTGGGGGTGATGATGGGGCTGGCCTGGTTATATATTCGATGGGGGCATGGGTCGGAGGGGGAGCCAGAGTGAATGGAGTTCATTGTCTTCAGTTTCTTCGTCGGTGGTGGGGGCCCAGGTGGTGAGTAGGTTGGGGTGTGTGTGTGGTGAGTTTGTGTTGGGTGGGTGGAGGTTGCGTGTGGAGGGTGTGTGTGGTATGAAGCTGTTGTGTATATCCAGGATTTTGCGGTGAAAATGATTTGAGAGGGTGTTGCAGAGGGTTTGTGTGTGCGTGGGGTCTAGGTTGCAGGCATTGGGTTTGGAGAGCTCTTTGATGATGGTAAAAAGTTATTTGCTGCTTTGGGAGTTCTTGTCAATACGTTCCTTGTAGTGTGCTCTTTTGGTGGTGCGTATGAGTTGGTGGTGGAAGCATGTGGTGGTTTTGAGGGCGGAGAAGTTTGTGGTGGAGGGTTCTTGTCTCCAAGTATTCTCTGCTTTGCGGCATTTGCGTTTGTACTCGTGGAGTTCAGTGGTGAACCATGGGGCGTTCTTGATATTGCGGGTGGTGATGTTTTTTCTGAGGGGCGCGAGAGTGTCTGCACAGGTGGTGATCCATTTGTTGAGGTTGTGTGCGGCGGTGTTGGGGTCGGTGGTGTTGGGTGGGGGGGTTTGTGTCAGTTGGGAGTTTAGGCGCTCTGTGGGGATCTTATCCCACATGCGGTAGGGGATGGTGTGTTGGTGGTGGTGGGTGGGTGGTTTGTTGTAGGAGAAGTGGATGCAATGGTGGTCCTTCCATTGGCGTTTGGTGGTGTGGGTGTAGGTGACGTTTTGGCTTGAGGTGAAAATTGCGTCGAGTGTGTGTCCAGCCGAGTGAGTGGGGGCTGTGACCAGTTGTTTGAGTCCCAGGTTGATGAGGTTGTCCAGGAGGGAGGAGTTGTGGTCGTGAGGGTTTTCCAGGTGGAAGTTGAAGTCGCCGAGGAGTATGTAGTCTGTGGAGGTAAGAGCATGCGTGCTGATGGTGTCAGCGATGGTGTCACAGAAGGGGGGGCGTGGTCCTGGGGGTCTGTATATGAGTGTGCCTCTGAGGGTGGTGGTGTTGTTGATGTGGATGAGGAAGTGCATGTGTTCTGCATTGTTGAGGGTGTCGAGGGTGTTGGTGGTGACCTTGATGGTGTCTCTGTGAAGGATGGCGATGCCGGTCTTTGCGTTGGAGTTTGTAGCCCTCCGGGGTGGCTGTGGCTATATCTGGCTCACATGAGAGGTTTGTCCAGGTTTCTGTGAGGAAGACGATGTCGGTGAGTGTGATGTGATGAGGTCCCTGAGTTCTATGGCATGTTTTTGTAGGGACCGGGTGTTTAGTAGCACGCAACTGAGATGGTTGCGAGTGGTGTGGTTGTTGTGATGTGAGATTGTGTTAGAGGGGGTGCTTGTGGTGATGCTGTGGGTTGAGGTGGTATTGGCGTGGGGCTTGTGCATGTTGTGTTTTTTTTTTGGTCGGTGCGGATGTTGTTGTGTGGAAGGTAAAAGGTACCAGTGGTACCAAGGGCTATGCACCCAGGGAGGGTCCCCTAAGGGCTCCAGCATGGATTGTGCCACCCCAAGGGATCCCTCACCAAGCACATGCACACTGCCATTGCCGATTGTGTGTGCCAGTAGGGAGAAAAAGGTAAAGTTGACATGGCATCTCTCTCAGGGTGCCATGCCCACCAACCCCTGTGGCATAGTAAGTCACCCTCTAGCAGGCCTTACAGCCCTAGGGCAGGGTGCACTATACCACAGGTGAGGGCATAGCTGCATGAGCAATATGCCCCTACAGTGTCTAAGTACATTCTTCGACATTGTAAGTGCAGTGTGGCCATATTAAGTACATGGGCTGGGAGTTTGTCCTTATGATCTCCACAGCTCCATGATGGATTCACTGAGGGCTGGGAAGTTTGGTATGAGACTTCTCAGCACAATAAACCCACACTAATGACAGTGTTGGATTTATTGTACAATGCACCCAGAGGGCATATTAGAGATGTCCCCTGTAGGTTAACTGATCCTTTAGTGTAAGGCTGATCAGTTGGTGCCAGCCTGCCACTAAAAGACAAGTTTCTGAGCCTTTGTGCTCTTTGGAGTCAGAAACAAAGCCTGCTCTGGGTGGAGGTGCTTCACTTCTCCCACACCCTGCCTTTGCAGGAACAGCAACAGTTGGTGGTAAGCCTCAACGGCTCAGGCCTCCTGTTATAGTGCCCCAGGGCACTCCAGCTGGTGGAGATGCCCGCCCCCAGACAAAAAGCCCCACTTTTGGCAGCAAGTCCAGTGGGAAAATTACAAAAAACAGGGAGGAGTGATCACTCCAGCTAGGCCCACCCCCAAGGTGTCGAGAGCTGAAGTGACCCCCTCCCTGCAGAATCCTCCATCTTGGTTTGGAGGACAGGGACCACTAGGGTTAGGAATGTGCGCTCTCCCCAAAGGGAGTGTAGACATGAAGAGTGTAGCCATTGGCTAATGCCCCCTGACCCATGTAGCTCCCCTAAATCTAGGATTTAAAGGCAATCTGTACCTAGATCACTAGATTCCTGGCATCCTCAAGACACAAAGAAAGAAGGACTGATAAGCTGACCCTCCAGCAGTGAAGACTTCAGACGACAATTGACTTGGCCCCATCCCTACCGGACTGTCTGCAGCTTCAAGGACTCTGCTACAAAAAGGTGACGCATCCCGCAGGACTGCCAACCTCTACAATCCCCCAGAGGACTGCCTGCCCACCACTGGACCAAGAATTCCAGAGGACAGCAGCCCTGTGCACAAGAAACTCCAAGAAGGACTCCAGAACCGGCCCAGATCCGCAAGTTTGCCCACTATGCACCAGACGTCCACAGCCCGTGTCCAGGTGGTCCACCAGTCCAGAGCAGGTCCCCAGATGATTTTGACCTTGAGTCCACCATGGGTTGTCCCCTCCTGGCCAACACAACAAGGACTAAATCCAGAGGCCCCCTCCCCCGAACGCAAGAGAACCAGATGAAGATACCGATGGCCAAAGGTACCCCTGCACCCGCAGGCTCCTGGCCTTGGGGAATCCGACCGGCGGTCCAGCAATGTTCAGCAGGCGTCCCTCTTCCTTGTATAGGCTTTGGTTTTCTGAAACTGACCTCCTAGACCCAGGTTGCAGCATCTTTGTGAACCCCGGGGTCCCCCTTTTGAAAAGCTTTGGGAGCCAGATGCTGTGTTTTCACCCTGCCGCCGGCCACCCTGGTGCCGCTGAGGGTGTGTTTGGTGCTGTCCTGTGGCCCCCCCAGTGCTCACCTAAACCCCCAACGTCTGCCCTCCAAAGTCATGGGTATCTACCTGCCAGCAGATCTTTCCAAGCGCCCCCAGTCTCCATAGGATCCCATTCTACATCCAACACCAACTTTGACCTTTGCTCCTGACCGACCCTGTGTTGCTGGTGATGTATGTTTGGGGTCATCTTAAACCTTGACCAGTGGACATCCTAACCCCCGGAGATTGGAACTGTAAGTCAAGTACTTACTCCAAAACTGCACTAACACTTTTCCTCCCCTAGGATTGTACTGAAAATTGCACTGTCAACTTTTGAAAGTGAAAACTGTTACTTACCTGCAAACTGTTGTATTTGCCAAACCTAAACAAAGTACATTTGATACATATGCTTGATACATACTTACAACTGTACGTACCTACAACGAGAATCTTTTGGTTCTAGAAATAAAGTAACAAATATATTTTTGCTATATAAAAACAATTGGCCTGGAGTTAGTCATTGAGTGTGTGCCTTACTTCTCGACTGTGTGTACAATAAATGCTTTGCACTACCCTCTGATAAGCCTAACTGCTGGACCACACTACCACAAAAGAGACAATTAGTTTTATCTACTTTAGCCTCTGTTAAGCCTCAGAGGAATGTCTGGACTCTCTGCTCACTATATCTAATTTTTATATAGTACATACAGAGCCAGCTTCCTACACAGACTGCCACGAAATACCACCCTGGAATGGAGGGATTGATGAAAGGTTCCTCCAGAATGTCTTATAGCACAGATCTGGAGCAATGCCCCTATCTCCTCACCTCCCAATCAAAACAATAATGCTTGCCGAAGGTGTAAAGAGATGACCAAGAGTCCAGTTTGCAAAAGTAACCTACAGGGACTTACATGGCAAGAGTAGATGTTGAAGCTGTGGCCCGTGGAGAGTGTGCCCTAATGCCCTCAGGAGGATCTTCCTTCTGGGCCACTTGTGTAGATTTTAATACAAAGGATAATTTGTCTTGATAGGGTCCTTTTTTTGCACTGCTTTCCCCTTCTTGGTGCCTATATAACAGAGTTGGTCGTCCACCAAAATTCCTTTGTGTGGTGAATATAAAAACTGCCTGTCCCCTTTGGATCCAGCTATGCAGCTCTGACTCCTCCTTTGTGACATGAGGTAGAGGGAGGGGAGTGTGACCGACTGACCCAAATGGAAGGGGTGTCACCACCTTAGGAAGGAAAGTAGCTCTGGTTCTGAGTACAAGATTGTCGGGATAGAAAGAAGGCCTGACACTCAGTGCTTACAACTGACTGACATGCCTGTACGATGTAATGGCAACAAGAAAAATCATCTTGAGAGTTAAGAGACGAAGGGAACAACCATGCAAGTGCTTAAATGGAGACCCCATTAAAAAAAAAAAGTTAACATTGAATTAAAGTCCAACTGGGGCATAACAAAAGGAGTGGGAGTAAACCGGTTGGTCAGACCTTTCGAGAACCTTAACATGTTGGGGGACTTATGAAGAGACAATTGATCTGGGAAGCAGAGGAAAGACAAGGCTGCTAGATACCTCTTTACCATTTTCATGGCACATCCTTGTTGGGCCAAAGAAAGCACAAACTTCAGAATGTCAAACAATCATGCTTTCAAGGGGTAAATTTGGTGGTCCTCACATTACGTGACAAACCCATGCCACCACCTGGAGTAAAAATACTTAGTGTTAAGTCTACAGGCACAAAAGAGGACATGCACCATATTCTCACACAGCTGGAAAAGAGTCAAATGCCCCTGTTCAATCTCCAAGCATAAAGGTATAGGCTGTGAAGATACAGATGGAGGGCCTGTCCTTCCAAATGGGAAAGAAGTTCCACCCTCAGTGGAAGATGGAGTGGGCGACAAAGTGAGATGTGTAGGTCTGCATAGTACATACTTCTCGTCCAATCCAGATCCACTAAGATGACTTAGAGACCCATTCTTGGCTAATCTTCCTTCGAACCCAAAAAGTTGAGGGGAATGCATAGTTAAGAGGGAAAATCCACTTCCATTGACGCACATCCTCCAAAGCTCTTTGACGCAGATACTGAAGGGCACAGAACCTCCAACATTGTGAATTAGAATGAGTGGCAAACATCCATACTGGGCACAAGCCATTAGTTGAAGTTGCTGTTCACCACCTCCAGGTGGAGACACCACTCATGGTCAGCAACTGGTCATCGGCCCTCATATTTATAGATCCAACAAGAAGATCTGCTACCATCAAGATCCAATGTTGGGGCACCCAAGACCAGAGCCTCAGCATCTCCTGACAGAAATGGAGACCCCACCCACCCACTATTCCCTCTGTTTGTTGATATACCACATCACAGTCATATTGTCTGTCAAGATCTCAACTAACTGACCACAAAGGGAAAGGAGGAATGTCTTGAGTGCTAGCCAAATCATCTTCAGTTCAAGAAGACTGATGTGCAAGTTCTGCTCTGCCGGAGACCTGAGCTTCCGATCTCAAATTTCTCAAGATGAATTTCCCACCCTACAGTGGTGACATCTTTTACTATGGTAGTCGCAGTTAGTGGAGTTTGGAAGGAAAGCCGAACGGTCTGGTAGATTCTCCTCCACTAGGCAAGCTCGACTGCAGCTTCTGTGGAGATCACTATGGAGTCCGAGAGATCTCCCCCTGCTGCGACCTCTGCCTGCGGAGGCACCACTGGAGGGCCCTCATGTGCCAGTGGGCATGAGTGAGCAGGAGAATGCAAGAAGCAAGCAGACAGCAGGTACAGGACAGAAGACTGAAATACAAGTATCTTTAGGGGAGCAGTGCATGGAAGTGCTGTATCCTCGCCGGAGGTGGAAAGGCTTGCATCAAGCTGGTATCCAGCACTCCTTTTTTAATACAGTGCAGGTGAAGGGAGGTCCGTAAGTGAGATTTGGGCATAATGATGGAGAAACTTGAGTTGTGCAGCAGAGATGCTGCCAACTGGAGAAGCATTTGAGCCGTCTTTGAAGTCCCGGGTTTTAGAAGCCAGTCATCCATGTAGAGAAAAATCCCTGACCAGAGATGGGCTGTCACCACTGTCATCACTTTTGTAAAGAGCTGTGGTGCCGATTTCAGGCCAAAGGTAAGTATCACAAAATGATAGCCATTCATGCCCGCCAAGAATCGTTAGTACTTTCTGTGAGACATCAGGATCAAAATGGGGAAATATGCATCCTTCAAGTAGAGGGACACAAACTAGTCTCCCAGTTTCCGCACCAGAAAAACCTGAGTTAGGGACAACATCTTGAACTTTTATTTCCAAAGGAATAGTTGCAAGACCCTGAGGTCCAGGATCAGACGAAGACTGCAGTCCTTCTTTGGACAATTACAGGGAGCAGTACCCTTGCCCAATCTCTTGCTTGGTACTAACTCCCCAGCTTCCTTCTGAAGTAAGGCTGCCAGTTTGTGCTCCAGTAGAAAGTGTTCCTGTGAAAGTTTTGAACAAGGAGGAACGGTCAAGGGAATGGACTGGTGGAAGGTTTGGGTATACCCTTTTTCCACAATTTGTGTGAAGTTAACACCCTCCAGGTCTGTGGAAAAGAGGACACCTGGTCTTTCACAGATCTTGAGTGCACCAACTAGGGCAAACTAGAGCTGCTTCTCTCTAGTGGCCAGGGAAGAGGAGAACACGCTGGGGAGAATAGCTCTATACAAAATGATGGTACTCCCCAGATTCCTATACCAACTACAAAATTTCCCGCACCTAATCCCTCGGAAATGGTTCAACGAAGTCGAGACTATGGCACGCCAATTCCTGTGGCACGGCTCGCGCCCCAAACTAGCTCTAGCCACGTGTCAAAGAAACGTCTATGAAGGGGGACTGGGGATGTCCAACATTCATTTTTACTACCTAGCCATGCGCCTACTGGTGATTAACGACTGGCTATCAGGGGGTTGGACGGACCCCGCGTACATACTGGAACTTCAGGAGATGGGTTACAACGGGGTTTTCAATGCCCTGTATGGAGGCGTGATTCCACAATCCACCCCAGAGGTGACCAAGCTGGTCTTCACGGGATGGCGCGCAGCACAGAGAGCCACGGGGTGGTGGGCTCGCCTAACTCTTCAGACACCTCTCTGGCAGGGGAAATGGCTAAAGGAAGTCTCCACGCTGGAGGGCTTTCGGAAGTGGGACAATATTGGGATAACTACGCTCTGCGACATCTGGGGCAACTCGCACATTCGACCCTATGAGAAGCTTCAGAAAACATACTCTCTACACAACACCCAGTTTCACAAATATCTACAGCTCAGACATGCTCTACGGGTACACGTACGACCAGGAGACAGCATCCCAGAGTATAGCCCGCTGGAAGCTAAGATTATGATGGGACACCTAAACAAAGGAGGAACCTCCCAAATATACCGCTCCATCCTCACTAACACATCCCCTCCCCTCGAGGAACTTCGCCGGAAATGGGAGGGCTGGGTGGGTCCCATGGAGGATTTAGACTGGAGAGAGGCACTAATGGCTCCCCGAACACTGGCCATATCCACACGGTTTCAATTGCTACAGACCCTCTACCTACACGCAGCTCTCAGCCAGGAGCTGATTTCTTCCACATGGTCTGGGCCTGCCCAGTTATAGAGTCATATTGGAGGGCGGTCATAGAGGAGGTTTCCGAAGTACTGCAGTCTACGGTGGAGGTATCCCCGACACCACTTTTACTGGGGGCATTGGGCGAGATAGGACTAAATAGATCGAGTCGTACATTCCTGGGAGTGGCCTGCTTGGTGGCAAAAAGGGACATTATGTCGGAATGGAAGGCCGTAAAAGCGACGACCCTTAACAAATGGAGACGAGGAGTGGATTGGTGCGCAGGATGCGAAAGACTGGTATACGAAGCGAGAGGTTGTCCTGAAAAATACAATAGAATATGGGGGAGTTGGGTGGGTCTGTTGGCTGATTGAATAAATTAAGATGGCAAGAAGCTCCATACACCCCCGAAGTAAAAGTCACCCAAGGTCCATGGGGCAGTAACAGCTGAAATCCTTGCTCTGTGTGTGGGAGGGACCGAACATAGGCCACAAAAGGTAGAGAGCAAACTGATCTCCCTCGGACATGGTATCAATAGGGGTCAGCCACCTATTCTAATGTCATAAAGACTGGACCAAAATCTCCATAATCCTTAAAAACTAAGGGGCATATTTATACTCCGTTTGCGGCGGCTTTGCGTCGTTTTTTTTTTAATGCAAATTCGACGCAAAACGAACTCCATATTTATACTCTGGCGTTAGACGCGTCTAGCGCCAAAGTTCATGGAGTTTGCGTCATTTTTTAGCGTGGACACCTACTTTGCGTTAATGATATGCAAGGTAGGCGTTCCCGTCTAAAAAATGACTCCGAGGCATGTGCACCGTATTTACACTCCCGGGCAAAAATGACGCCCGGGAATGGGCGGGTCAAAAAAAATGACGTCCAGCCGCTTTTGCGTCGTTTTTTAGCGCCTGGTCAGGGCAGGCGTTAAGGGACCTGTGGGCTCGGAAGGAGCCCAGAGGTGCCCTCCCATGCCCCCAGGGACACCCCTGTCACCCTTGCCCACCCCAGGAGGACACCCAAGGATGGAGGGACCCATCCCAGGGAACTTAAGGTAAGTTCAGGTAAGTATTTTTTTAAATTTGTTTTGTGGCATAGGGGGGCCTGATTTGTGCCCCCCCTACATGCCACTATGCCCAATGACCATGCCCAGGGGACATAAGTCCCCTGGGCATGGCCATTGGGCAAGGGGCATGACTCCTGTCTTTGCTAAGACAGGAGTCATTTTAATGGGGGTTGGGAGTAAAAAAAAATGGCGCAAATCGGGTTGAGGCGAAAATTTTGCCTCAGCCTGACTTGCCCCATTTTTTGGCGCCCAAGCTCCATATTCCCCTACGCCGGCGCTGCCTGGTGTACGTCATTTTTTTTTACGCAAACCAGGCAGCTCCGCCGCCTAACGCCGGCTAACGTCATTGAATAAATACGGTGCCCGCATGGCGCTTCAGAATGGCGTTAGCCGGTGTTAGATTTTTTGACGCACAACTGCGTTGGCGCAGTTGTGCGTCGAAAAGTATAAATATGGCCCTAAAACTTATTTCAGACCGCATGGAGGCCGTGGGCCTACCAGGTCCCCGGGTCCCACAGGACGAATGAGACAGAGATGGCAGATGCTACATCGTGAGAGGGTGCTATGGTATTGATATCTGTATTTTTTATTTTTTTAGGTATTGCTATAATGTATTTTCGTTGTGTATTTCTTTTTTGTTCTTCAAAATAAAATAAAAATCTTTATAAAAAAGAGGCATGTGACATTGAGTGCCTTTAAAAATAAGCTCCCAGGGGTAAAAAACCTTTTTAGAGCAGGCTTCCAGTCACCTAGATTCTCTATTGTCCAGTGCTGAAGGGAAGTTACAGGCAGGGAATTTTGAGGACGAGGATATCTGTATAACCGGATATTTAGGGGAAGGGTGTTCTGAAAGAAAGTTGGGATCAGTGCTGGCCTGTATCTCCTGGCTGCAGTCCTGTTGGTCATGTTAACAGCTGGAATGGACAAGGGTTTGGCTCAAGTGACAAGGACTGGATCCAGTGGGTTTCATTAAGAGGAAGCTGAGGTTCTGCTGAATGAGGTAGAGGCTGCAGCACCTCTGTTAAAATGTAGGCTCTGGTTTTCTCCAGTCGGCAAAGTTTCAGCTACCTTTCTAATGCCAGAATGATAAGAGGCAACCTCTTCTAGGAGAGGGCCCGAAGGTTCTAGTTCTGGATAAGTGCAGAGCTCCCAGGTCTCCGCATGTTCTTGGAAATCATCAGGGAGATCACAAGGGTCCTCAGCCACATCCGCATGTGTAGCCATGCAGAATGCAGCACATACAGAAAGAGCAAAAATGAGAATTAGAAGTATTTCTCCTCGTTGCTCCACTCAAACGCCACCCCCAGGGAGGCATTAGTTTTTGGCGCTGCTTCAGGTTTATCATTTCTCATAAATCTGAGGCCACGTCAAAAAGCAGCGGGTGTTGTGTGGGTACGCTCACAGCAACACATGTTGCACACCTCTTTGCGGCCCATATTTACAAGGTGGAAAGTAGCTTTTTTTTAAAATCTGTTTATTAAACACAATCTTCACACAACAATACAATAGCTGTTCGCCATTTTGCAATACGTTTGTACAATTGTATAATTTTACACAGCATTGCTACACCGTAAGATGTCAAAGAGAGAAGAGGGGAATGGGGGATAGAAAGAGGGGAACGAGAATAACTGAAAGGGAGAACATTTATAACCAATCCTAAGAGTGCGAGAAAATTAAGGGCAGAGTGAAAGGAGGGTACAGTGGCATTTAGCGTGAGAGCTATTATGGGGAATGATTGCGGCTTAAGGGGGTCTGGCCAAACTCTGACGGCATCCGTAATTGAGGTGAATTACATCTCAAGGGTGTAAAAAGTGTCTGTGGTATTGACAGATACAAAGGCAAGAATATTTTACATGTTGTAAATGTATGTTACATGCCTATGTTAGCGCGTGGGGTGTGAATGGGTGCAGCTGGGAAGTGTCATTTGAGAGAGAAGGAGAATATTAGCAATGAGTTCAGTTAAGGACAATCAGAACTGGTACCGTGTAGCTAAAGTATTAACGGCGTCAGCTCAAGCTGTGTTGTTTAGATGTTGTATCCTGTTCACGGGGGGTACATGTCATCTCTGGCCTCTATTGCCACCACAAACGTGTCCCAAATCTCCGGGCCCGAAAGAATGAGACCTCTGTGCTGTAGCAAGTGCAGCGTCTGTGCTTCAGCTTGAGATCGGCTATGTAACTCCCGTAGCCATGTCGCGTGGGAGGGGGTATGTGGGGCTTTCCAATGTGTTGCTATCAAACGTTTATACACCACAAATGCCAGGTCTATAAACGTGTGCGTATGTTTATCTTTTTTGACACGATGACGTATGCCGAGTAAACAGGAGTCAGGTGTGGGTACCAGGGTGTGAGATGAGATCTCTGCTGTGATCTCCGTCACTCGTTGCCAGGCCAAGTTTATGGGATGGCAACTCCAAACCATATGATAGAAGTCAGCTGCTGGTGTAGCGCATCTGGGACACGTTGGTGTTGTATTGGGGTAGATTTTTTGGATGCGAGCTGGTGATAGATATGATTGGTGAAGATAATTAAATTGGGTGTAACGTAGGCGAGGGTTACGGGATATTGATTTGATTGTTGCAAGGGCAGTAACCCAGGTCTTCTGTGGTAATGGGGTAGAAAGGACAGAGTCCCAACGCGCTTTCGCATGTGGCAGTGTTGTGCATATTGCCTCAAGCAATGCTTTATATAGTGTGGTAATAATGCCCTTTGAGCTGCCAATAGTTAGGATAATGGTGAGCAGTGAGGATTCGGGAGGTTCCGAGTCTCCTACGCCCCAGATGTTGTTGAGCAGTAGCTTTATAGCATTAAATGTTAGAAAGGCCCCATTTTGCATAATGCCTGCAGTCACCAGTTCCGCGAACGTATGCATCGCGGAGCTAGAGTATAAATCACCTATTTGGAGCCTATTCATTTCTCGTGTATCGTGGTGTAGTGACAGGGTTTGGGTACCCGGCAATTGAAGCAGTGGCAACAGGGGCGAATAGGGGAGAGATGTGGTCTTATTTTGGACATATCTGCGCCAGCAGAATCGGGCTGCCTCTAGTAATATTAGTCTGGGAAGCGTGTGAGGAGCGTTAGTTAGTATCGAGAGCAGCAGCCCCTGTGGTGCTGTATGTGTCTGTAACATCTTGCTTTCAACCGACGGGGTGTCACGTAACCATGTGGACAGCCAAGATAATTGAGCGGCTGCGTAATATCTTTCGAAGTTAGGCATTCCCAGTCCACCCATCTCCTGCGGGTGTTGTGTTATTAACAACGCCACTCTGCGTCTATCCTTACCCCAGAGTAAATCAGTTAGCATTGATTGTAGCTTATTAAAAAAGGAACGTGGCAAGCACAGCAGGAGGGCTGTAAAGTAATACAAAAACCTTGGAAGGATGAGCATCTTGGCTATCGCCACCCGGCCCATTGGTGACAGAGGGAGTGAGCTCCAGAAGGATATTGAGCCACGAACAGAGGCAAGGACCCTATCTATGTTTCCTTCTTTTAGATCTATAATGGAGTGATAGATCTGCACTCCCAGATATTTAAAGGTTATATACGACCAGGGTAATTTATATTGCGGTAGTGTCGTATGGTGAGCTACCGGGGATGGAGAAATGGGGAATATGCTTGATTTGGACCAGTTGACGTGCAGTCCAGAGGCGATGGCGAAGGAGTCTAGCAACTGCAATACCTCCGTCATGTGGGCCGAATGGTCACGCAGATATATTAAGGCATCATCTGCATACAAAGATACGATGTGGTGGGTATTAGACTCCGGGATGCCCCATATATGTGCGTAGCTCCGTAGTTTAATCGCAAGTGGCTCCATGGCAATAGCGAACAGCAATGGGGATAATGGGCAGCCTTGTCTAGTGCCCCTGCCTATGGGGAATGCTTCAGAGATGACTCGTCCATTTTTTACACGGGCAGTGGGCCTGGAGTAAAGCGTTTTGATCCAGTTAATAAAACCAGTGCCGAAACCAAATGCTTTGAGTGTGTGTAAAAGATAATTCCAGCTGAGTGTATCAAATGCTTTTTCTATATCTAGGGAAAGAGCCACTGCTTCCGAGTTTGCATTGCTGTGTATTATATGTAAGAGTCTCCTAATGTTCAGGAAAGTGCTTCTGCCAGGAATGAAGCCTGATTGATCATGGTGTATTAAAGACGGTAAGTAGGGGAGGAGCCTGTTTGCGAGTGCTTTTCCTAATAATTTGCAGTCTGTGTTTAGCAAAGAGAGCGGCCTGTATGATTTGACATCTAGAGGGTCACGACCCATTTTTGGAAGAACCACTATCAATGCTTCGCACATTGAGTCCGGTAGTTGTAATTTACGATGTGCTTCATTGAGTACTTCTGTAAGTGGGTGTAGTAAGAGGGCGGAGTGGGAATTGTAATATTCTATCGGTAGGCCATCTGACCCGGGTGTTTTATTACGTGCCATTTGTGATAGTGCAAGCCGCAGTTCTTCAATAGTGATAGGGCCGTCTAGGGTGGCGGAGTTGTCAAGGATAGGTTGATTTTGGGGGACCAGGTATAGTGTGTCAATAAGATGTTGCTCTGGAGGTTGTGGAGGGGGTGTATAGAGGGTGCGATAATATGTGAAGAAGGCGTCGTTTATGCCTGCTTGGGTATTAACGATGGTGTCAGAGTTTACGCGTATTGCGCCAATGGGTGTTGATTGTGATGGCTGCCGAGTCAGCCAAGCTAATAATCTACCAGATCTGTCACCTTCAGCGTGTTGTCTGGTCATATAGTGTCTATAATCATGTTTACTCAATCTATTGTCTGTCTCCTTGTGAGTAGACCTAAGCAGGTGTAGTGTTGCCAGTGCGGGTTCGGTGTTATCGTTTGCATTCTCTGCGCTTCGGAGCTTTGTTTCTAAGTCTTGTAATTCCTTAATGAGTACCTTCCTGACCCCTACCGTAGCCGAAAGGCAATGACCCCTTATCACCACTTTATGAGCGTCCCATTCTATGGCACGAGATGAGGTTGTGTTTTTATTTGATAGGAAGTAATCAGTTAAACTTTTGGAGATATCTTGTTGAAAAGGAGGATCTAGGAGGGCTTCTGGTTGCAGACGCCATGTTGGTATCCGAGTGTGCATGTGTCCCCATGTCAATGTCAGGCATAATGGGTTGTGGTCTGATATTGTGCGTGCCAAATATTCAGATAAGCAAATTTTATGATTAATAGTGGTGGATACAAAGAATATATCTATCCTAGTATGCAGTTTATGTACTGGGGAGAAGTAAGAATATTCACGGTGAGTGGGGTGGTGCACCCTCCATATATCTCTTAGTCCATTGTTTGATGCCCACTGCGCCAAAGTCTCTGAGGCGCGATTAGCGGGGGCTGCAATAAGTGGGGGAAATGAGCGGTCCATTTGAGTGTCCAGGACACTATTGAAATCACCCCCCCATATGCATTCCAGTGTGGGGTCGCTAAGGTTGCCAGTAGTGAGCGTGGACAAGAAGTCACGCTGGTTCACGTTTGGGGAGTATAGTGCGACCAGAGCTAATGGGGACCCGTCTAAGGCGCCTTCAAGTATTACATATCTACCATTTGGATCACATTGTGTGCGAAAGAGTACAAACGGGACACTAGGTGCTATCCAGATGCCTACTCCGCGAGCAAAGGACGAAGAAGTGGTGCCGTATAATTGACCCTTCCATTTTGAACGCGCAGTGTCCAGGATGGATTTGGTGAAATGTGTCTCTTGCAGCAGAGCTATGTGTATTTGATATCTTGTAAGAAAAGCATGAATTCTTTGGCGTTTTCGATGATTAGCCATACCCTTAACATTCCATGTGAGTATTTTGTATTTCAGGGTCCCTTGGTGCTTGTGAGTAGCCATAGTTGTTTTTTGTATATTATATAATCTGAATTATAATTATCTGTCAACCCGATCTTGACATTGTTATGGGACCCAGTCACTATGATTGGCTGACCAGTAAGTAACAAGCTGTCAGCTGTACATTTGTTACTACAGTAAGCGTTCCATATGTGTTTGCCGCTTTTTTTATGTTTAACCCGCCTACTGTAAATCCGTACTCCTAATATAGAGGTGCACACTAAAACAACATACAACAAATAAACCATTAACATATAGAAAACGATACCGGAAAAATCCAGTGTGAGATACTTGTCCATATGGAGCAGGGGGGTGGCAATTAGCGTTGGTGCAAGAGTGCGGTCTTACCCTGCCCGGGTTTCCTATGGTTTAGAAATCAAAGCGCACCAGTCGGGGGGGGCACCCGTTGGCTGCAAGACTGCGCGCAAGAGCATTGAAGAAGCTGTGGTGAAATCTTTTAGACGTTAAGTAAGCAAGTCCGACCTTTCAGCAGATATCATCCGCCGTGCGTGGAGTAAGGAGAGGACCACGTGTGGACTCGGTTGAGTCAGAGTTTGTATCCTGTTCCAGTTCGATTTCCGTTTGCAAAGGTAGTACAATGGTAGAAGCGTTGACAAAATTAGATGTTGCCCGGAGGAGCTGAGAGCGCTCGGATTTTGCCTGCTCAGGTGAGGGTCCGGCTCTTTGTTTCTTGCGTTGTTTACGGTTCAGAGTAGAGAGAGATCTAGTGTCATCCTGAGTACTTGCATCCAGCGGGTCCGCCAGGCCTTTAGCATGCAGCCAAGTCCAGGCATCTTCTGGGGTAGTAAAAAAGAAAGTGCGAGAGTCATCCTGTACTCGAAGTCTGGCTGGGAACATCAGTGAATATTTGATATCGTGTTTGCGGAGGCATGTTTTAACACGATAGAAGGAGTTGCGTTTTTTTTGCACTTCTGCTGTAAAGTCCGGGTAGGCTGTTATCGTAGCATTTTCGTAGCACACTGGACCTAATTTCCGAAATAGTTGGAGGATAAGGTCTCTGTCTCGGTAGTTGAGGAGTCTTATTATAAGAGGACGTGGCTGTGAGCCGGGTGCTGGAGGTCTGCCTGGGATCCTATGTGCTCTTTCAACCGAGAAGAACTTCGGGATATTGTTTTTAAAGATTGTGTCTATGAGCCATTGTTCAATGAACAGTTCCGCGCTTAAGCCCTCTGTGCGTTCGGGGAATCCGACCAGGCGTATGTTGTTGCGGCGGGACCTGCCTTCTGCATCTTCCGTTCTGCGCTTCAGGAGATCAACTTCTGTTGACAGCTGCGTTAGCTGTGTTTGCAGGTCTTTCATGGAGCCAGGTAAGGACGCCGTGTCTTTTTCAAGTTCGGATACTCTATCGGCCAAAGCATGTTGGTCCGTGCGAAGGATGTTGAGATCTTCTGTTACAGAGCCTATTTTGGCTTCCAAGGTGGTCTTAGTGTCTAGAATGGCTTGCAAGATTTTTTCGAATTGTGAAGTGTGTGATTGTAAAGTTAGCTCCAGCTTCTGTAACGTTGATTGCGCAGTGATGTGGGCTTCTGGAGGGGGTGTTATAGTGTGATCCATTTTGGTGAGAGGTGCGCTGGTGGTATTTGGTTTCACCATTTGAGGACTGCAGCAGTGTCCGTGAGTTAGTATTGGGTTTGGAGACCCTGCAGTGAAAGGCGCTTGGTCAGATGTTGAGGCAAGCCAGACGATCTGGGCACACGTCCGACGAATAACTTGGGGAGGATCAGCCAGAAGCGTTGACTAACAGCTTAAGGAGGACGCAGTTAGTGTTGCCAGCCAGGTACCGCACTGTTGAAGAGGCGTGGATTCGGCGCTTTTAGACTAGATAGGAGCAGTGTCTGTGCCTGAACTTTTGAGTTTTTGAAAGGAATATTTGATGTATTATGAAGTTTTGATCTGAGGGGTGTCGCCAAGAGGCTCACCTTGCGTTATTGGCTGCGCCCCTTGTGCCGCGGGTATCTGTACGCAGTTTGTTCTGCAGCTACCCCTTCACTACTAAGGAGTGGAGTGCGGTAAAATTGGTGTGGGCACGGACTGCCTGTGTAGGGTGATTCAACTATACTGGTTCTGTTTTTCTTGGTGTCATAGGAGGTCACGGTGGGGCTTGGGGTGATATTATCACACAAATATGGTCAAACAGTGCACCAGGCGTGCATAGCGTTTGTGGGGAGGATGCTGAAGCAGTGTGATGCTCTTTGCCGACGAGTTCATCATTTCTGGGCCGAAGGATCACGGCCCCACAAATTGTTAAAGCACCCAAAGTGGCGGCCACCGATTATGGGATCCTTTTGCGAGCAATTTTCCAGGACGACAGCATTGCTTGGCTTAAATTAATCCCAGATATGAGACAAAACGTCTGTGGGGGATGTTTAAGCAGTGTGGTTTCCTTTGTCGATGGGTTCGGCACTCCTGAGCCATAGGATCCCGGCCCCACAAAGTTTTGAATCGCCCAAAATGGCGGCCTCCGAATATGCAGACGTCCGATTAAATCATTCGTTTTTTTTTTTTTTTTCTTTCCCCGTTCTTTAGGCCGGCAGCGGTGCTTAATTTAAATTGGTCCCAGGTATGGGACAAGTCTACGGGACGCGCGGGCGTCCGATGGGTGCCTGGGCAAGGGGAAGGAGCGGCACGAGCAGACGCGCTCCAGCGCGGCTCGAGATTGAGCAAGGCCGTGTACGGGAGGACTCGGCCGGCCCTGCGCACGCCGGGGAGCCCTCCGCGGGCTAACGATCAGCCCCGGCGCGCGTGGCGGAGGCGCAGCGGCGAGCTCCTACCTTTGTGGTAGCGACGGGGACTGGGCGGCAGCTCCAGTTCAACCGAGCATGCGGCTTCGATCTGCTGGGCCGCGTGGACTTGAAAGCGAGCACGGGTTTTCCTCCGGGAATACGGCGGCTGCAAAGTCGCAGTCGCGGTCGGCGATACAGTCCTCCGGGGCCCCCCAAGCGGTTACCCCACCCTGCAACGGGGGGAGGGGGCTGGGGGCTCAACAGCAGGATAATTGTGCGGGCTGGGTGACGGAGCTGCAGTTTATGCTGCCGCTCCGATCGCCATCTTGGCCACGCCCCAGGTGGAAAGTAGCTTAACGCCTCTTTGTATATATGAAGCAGGGGACAGCGCCACCGGAGCGTAGCTAAAAGTGATGCTCTGGTGGTGCAAGGGCCTTGTAAATGAGGGCCTAAGTTTCTTCCACTTCAAAGCTGGCACCAGGTAAAAAAAAAAAAATTGGAGCCACAGACAAACTCTTCAGTTCACTTCTGGACCTGCGTAGGACTCTCAGAGGACTACTTTGCTGCTTGTGGCCCTCTGTGTACTTCAGAGGACTGCCCTGCTGCCTGAAGCCTGCCTTTTGTCCATAGATGACTGCCCTGCTACTTGAGACCTGCTTTTTTGGTTGAACCCAGGACTACCAGAGTGACCTCAAATGCTAACTGGCTGGCTTCCTGATCAGAGCCTCAGGAAAAAGAAAAGGCTCCAACCATCTTCAACCTGCACCTCAACCCAGAATGAGTGAGTCCTAACCCTCAAAGTGGTGCCCCTCCAGTTCTCAACCCTTGGAATTGGTGCTAAAGACGCCCAGAGAGCCAAAATCCAAAACGTGTGAAATATTCAGCTAAAACGTGCCCTGAGAGAAGACCAGGACCTATCTGCTCACTGATCTGCCAAAGTTGCATTGCCGGTTGTCCTGACTTCACGGTAGCTCCCACTATGTTTTTCTGCGCAGCAGTAAACCTTATTCAGAGGTTCCTTGTAAAAGGGGTCTCAGGCCTTGTGGAGCCCTCAACAGCTACATCCTGCAGCTTCGTCTTGCTGGAGATTTTAAACTTCCAAAAAAGAGACTAAGGCCCTCATTCTGACATTTGCGGTAAATGCCCCTTACTGCCACATTGACGGCTGCCAACATACCGCCACGGTGGCGAATATCCGTTCGCCATATTATGACACACACACCAATCCGACAGAATACAGCCACATAAACAAATCCACCAGCCCAAAGGTCAGTGCAAAAGTGGCGGTCCCAACACTCATACCATTACGCCAACAAAACAGCACCCATCACATTATGACCCACGAATCACCACGGTGGGCATTCAAGGGCGGTAAGCCATTGGCGGTACATACCGCCACGCTCAGAATGGACACCCACATACAAAAAAACACCACATTGGCCAATACTCAAGACACACACCTGACACTCACACACACCACACCACTATAAAATACACCCACATTACACACAACCCTTTATGAATACAAATCATTGCCACCAGACTGACACCAAGACCACTGCGACAACTAGAAACCCACCTCTTACACCCATACATCCCTCACTACCCCCACATCACACACCCCATCACATTACTCAACACACACCACACAACACCCATGTGCCCACAAAGGCACCCCCGTTTCACTGATGAGGAGTCAGGGGTCATGGTGCAGGAAATTGTCAGGGTAGAGCCACAGCTCTTTGGAGCATAGGTACAACAGATATCCATTGCAAGGAAGATGGAGATATGGCGGAGAATTCTGGACAGGGTGATGCCGTGGGACAGCATCCAAGAACAAGGGACGACATCAGGAAGAGGTGGAACGACCTACAAGGGAAGGTAAGTTCCATAGCAGCAAGGCACCAGCTCGCCATACAGAGGACTGAGGGTGGACCTCCCCGCCACCTCCTCCACAACAGCTCACAGCATGGGAGGAGCAAGTCTTGGCACTACTGCATCCTGAGGGACTCACTGGAGTAGCCGGAAGACTGGACACTGGTAAGTCTACATTTACAACTTATCACCCCCCATACCTGCATGCCATCACATCCCCTCACCCTCACTCCACTCCATCCCACATGCTGCACTTACACATGACTAACTCTAATGCCAGGCCTTGCATGTGATACCAATGTATGGACAGCCCTCCCAGCCCTGCATGGACACCCATCACAAAAGCATGCACAGCACAGGGAAACTAACTGTTAGAAATTGGGTTTCTGGTTGGCTAGGGTATGCACCTCAGCCAGGCAGAACTTACCCACTCTAGTCAGGGCAAGGGAGTTACACGTCCAAGATAACCCCTGCTCACCCCCTTGGTAGCTTGGCACGAGCAGTCAGGCTTAACCCAGAGGCAATGTGTAAAGCGTTTGCACAACACACACAACACATGTGACGCAATATCCCCACCACAAAGGAAACACAACACCAGATTATATGAAAATATACTGTATTGTACACAAGGCAATTATCAGACCAAACATCACATATCAGTACTATCCTGCTACCTTAGCAGTTGTCAGAACGTTACACATCAGTTACTCTGCAAACTAGCAGTAGTCACACATAACACACAGGTTACTCAGTATTCTGCAACATAAGCAGTAGTCAGGAAAACACGTATTACATCACAGCACTTGTCACAAGAATATCATAAAATGTCCATAGTAGGAACATTAGAAAACATATGGCAAGTTAGAAAAACATATTAGCAAGCATGTCCATAAAAGGAACATTTGCATACACTTATGTAAAAACATCAAACGCAGGTAGGTAATATATGAATCAAACAAAAGTCTGTAGAAAGAACTTTGGATTGCAACTATATTGGTCCTTTAAACAGTACCTGGTTGGTGGAAGGCACCTCCAGTGCCTAGAAGGCGAACAATGGGGCCCCGGCGCTCCTATGTGCAAAACGGGGGCCTCCCTTATACTCTGGGGTCAGAGGAGGGCGACATGCACCTCCTCTCTTTTATAGACAGGCCCCTCCGGGGACCGTGATTACTGGGGGCCCCCCAGGGCCTCAACCGGCCCTCACGAGGTGGGCCAAAGCCAGAAAAAACAACTTAGGGCAGGAGGAGGGCACCACGCACCCCCTCCGGTTTAATGACAGGCCCGTCCCGGGAGCTTGCGATCTCTGGGGGCCCCCACGGGCCTCCACTGGCCCTTCCACCAAGGGGTGGGGCCCACAATAATGCCCGTTTTACCTAACAGCAGAAAAGGAGCGTCCTGCTCCTAACGCAGAGGCCAGGAGGAAGGGGGCACTCCCCGTGCCTTCCCCTGGTCCTGCCGTGAAGCCACAAGAAGATCGGACCCCTCCTGGGGCCCGAGCAGACACTCGCCTGCACCCGATGCGGTGCGCGAGTGTTCTTCCAGCCTCCCGGGCCGCTGCGGTGATCTTATTTAAAGGGGCACAATGCAGCAAGGAGCCTACAAGCTCCCAAGGCTCCATAAGCGCGCTGCAATCAGTGCTATGGCAGCCGCAACCACGGAGAAGCACCCCTTGTGAAGAAATGGATGCAGGGGTCAGGGGCCACAGCACCCTGCCCCTGGGGAGCAGAATCTTAAGACAAGGTCCTCAGGTGGAGGGCCCAGCTACAGGCCAGCATAAGGGAAAGGAAGCAAGTGGCAAGTCCTTCACAGTGACCAGGCAGGTCACAGGTCAGCACAGCAGCAGCAGTCCATGGCGGTTCCTGGCGAGTCCTTTTAGCCTTTGGTGTCCAGTTCCAAGATGATTCCAAGAGTCTCCAAATTGTGGGGAAAATTCCCCTGTACTTGTAGTCAGTTCTTACAGTGTTTTACAATGGTAGGGAGAGGAGGATCCAGCCAGTTACAACTGGATCTGGGAGTGCCCCCTCTCTCCTTTCAGCAGAGGCTCCAAACATCAGTGGGGGGGGTTAACGACCCTTTTGTGTGAGGCCAGGGCACAGTCTTTACAAATACAGGTGTGCCCTGCCTCTCCCTTCTCTCAGCCAAGGATGACTATTCAGTATGCAGATGCACCTCTGTGACAGCTCCACCCTCCCTGTGTACAGGCTGTCTGAAAAGTATGCACAAAGCCCCAACTGTCACTCTGCCCAGACGTGGATTGGAGTCAAGCTGCAAAACACCAGAGTCATAAGCACAGATAAATGCACACTTTCTAGAAGTGGCATTTCTGTGATAGTAATAAAAAATACACCCACACCAGTAAGCAGCATTTATTATCACCATCACAACCATACCAAACATGCCTACGCTACCCCTCATAAATAAGACAATACCCCTTACACATAAGGCAGGGCATTTCTAATGCAATCCTATGAGAAGGCAGCACTCACAGCAGTGAGACACCAAGTTAGGCTGTTTGTCACTACTAGGACAGGCCATGCAATATGGCACATGTCATGCCTTTCTACATACATGGCACCCTGCCCATAGGGCTAGCTAGGGTGTACCTTAGGGGTGTCTTACATGTAGTAAAAGGGGAGTTCTGGGCCTGGCAAGTAAGTTTAGATGCCAGGTCCCTGTGGCAGAAAACTGTGCACACAGGCCCCGCGCTAACAGGCCTGAGACAGGTTTGAAAATCTACTTCAGTGGGTGGTGCAAGCAGCGCTGCAGGCCCACTAGTAGTATTTAATTTACAGGCCCTGGGTATAGAGATACCACTGTACAAGGGACTTATAGGTACATTAAATATGCCAATTAGGTATAAGCCAATCATACCAACTTTAGATGGGAGAGCACCTGCACTTTAGCACTGGTCAGCAGTGATAAAGTGCTCAGAGTCCTAGAGCCAACAGCGAGAGGTCAGAAAAACCAGGAGGAAGGAGGCAAAAAGACTGGGGATGACCCTGCATAAGGCAAAAAGTCCAACACTAACAATCACACAATACATGACCATACATAAGCAAAAGGTGGCATGGCAACACCAACGATAGAGTGGAAGCCAGGGATGTACAGTATGCCATACATGTGAAGCATAATACATCAATTACATCCCCACATGTACCCCAGCCAATGTCAGTGGAGAGGGGGTGCCACGACTATCCAGTCCCCGACAGAAGATGCCCCCAGTGATGACAGTAACTCTGGACTTCAAGATCTGGATGACCTACCTGGCCCATCAGGGACCTCTGGACAGCCGGTCACCCAAGTCCACTCACAGACCACCAAAGAGCCTCCCCCATCAGTATCCCACATCACAGCACCCACCCAGCGTACCCACACCTCGGCCCTCAAGACACGTCAATCAGCAGTCTGCCCAGCTGTAAAGGGCCCCAGGCCACACCTCATACCCAAGACAATCAGGGACCTGGGGTCAGTGGCAGTGGGCACACCGTTCGAAGGACAGAGGCACAGGCCAACAGGGACACTGGGAGGACTGCTGTGCACCAGGGGAAGGACAGGACCAGGGAACCGACTTTCCAGGAGGCGCTCTCCGAGATCCTGGGAGCCTACCAACATTCCCAGGACACGATGGGCCAGATCCTTGACAACGTGCAGGAGAACAGGCGGCTGCAGGAGGAACATTATCAGGGAGGACTTGCAGGCCATCAACACCACCCTGATCGCCATAGCAGATGTGCTGGCAGACATGGCCAACATCATGAGGGAAGCAACAGCACACCAGTGGGCCCCTACCACTAGCCAGTCCATTGACCAGCCCTCACCTTCCGCTGCCGCTAGTGGGCAGGAGGCCCTGCCACAGGACCCACAGGCCACCAGCATCCCTCCCCCGCAGAAGGTGAACCAACCCGCAAACGTTCCCTACGAACCAGATAGAAGACAGACACTTGCCAAGACACCCGCCAGGAAATGAGGCTCTCCTGATTGTCCCCCTTGTGTCCCACTCAGTCACCTTGTCCACTTTGAACTGCCGTTGCTCCCCTTCCAATGGCCCCATGGACACTGCACCTGTGCTACAAACAGACTGGAACAATAACCTGGACTTTCCTCCATCACCCCATTCCATTGCACTTTAACCTCAATTTATTAGCACTACAATAAACACCCCTGAACACAACTCGACTACTAGTATTTTATGTGTTGAAAATGTGTGTTTATCGAAACAGTCACATCCATTGCAAATTAACTGTACACTGTGAGAGCATTGAAATAATGACCTGTAGCTGGCTGTAGTCAGCACATCAGTACACAGATGTTATATCACCAACATCTGTAAAATGACAAACCATAGGTGACAGTAAGTAGAGAGAAAAGGAAGTTAATGCCATCATGCTACAGCCACACAGATTACACCAATAGTCATAGAAATGTGCAGTTGCACGGTCTCACCTGTGTGTCATTGGAAGTACTGACTGATAACTGATGTTCTGTTGTTCTCATCCTCAGCCTCTTCATTCTCACGGTCAACTGGGTCTACTGCTGCCACAGGGGCCTCTCCTGTCTCCTCCTCCTGCAAAAAGGGTACATGGCATCTGAGGGCCAGGTTGTGAAACATGCAGCATGCCACTACTATCTGGCAGACCTTCTTGTGAGTAGCACAGGGATCCATCTGTCAGATGGGGGCACCTGAACCTGGCCTCAGGAGCCCAAAGGTCCTCTCGATGATCCATCTGGTTCGCCCATCTGCCTCAAAACGTTCCTCTGCCCCTGTCCTGGCATTCCTCACTGGGGTTAGCAGCGACAATGGGTTTGGGTAGCCAGAGTCACCTCCAAGTAATGAGGGACAACATTTAGCCTCACACAATCCTATGGGGTTAACAGCAAAGGTATACACTAACATACAGTGGGTGGGGACCAAGGCTCACCTATTACCAACACTCTGTGCCTCTGTAGTTGGGCCATCCCATTTGGGATGCTGCTATTCCTCAGAACAAAGGCATCATGCACCAACCCAGGATACTTAGCATTGACGTGGGAGATGTACTGGTCTGCCAGGCACACCATCTGAACACCTGTTCATTCTGTCGGGGGGGACCAAACACAATATGTGTCCCATCAATCGCCCCAATAGTATTGGGGATATGTCCCATTGCATAGAAATCAGCCTTCAAAGTGGCCAAATCTTCCACCAGGGGGAAAGAAATGTAGTTGCATATGTGTTTTACCAGGGCAGAAAACAATTTTGCCAGCATGATTCAGAACATTGGCTGTGACATTCCTGTTGCCAAGCCCACTGCCACTTGGAAATAACCTGTTGCCAGGAAATGGAGCACTGATAGCACTTGCACAAGAGGGGGAGATCCCAGTTGGATGATGGATAGATGAGATCAGGTCAGGCTCAAATTGGGCACACAGCTCTTTGATTGTGGCCCTGTCCAGTCTATAGGTGAGGATAATGTGCCCGTCCGCCAGTGTAGCCAAGTTCACAAGGGTCTGTACATGGGGGTATGTCTCCACCTCCTATTCATCCACAGCAGTAGGTATGTAAGGGACACAAGAGTGAGTAGGATGTCACAATTGGAACAATGAAATCATAACTGCAGTCCACATGGTGCACTTATGTATTGGGACAGTACCTCCCTGATGCGGGTCTCCCCCCGCACCCTACCCACCCATTTGTGACGTCAGCGCGCCGCGATGTGCCCTGACGTCACTTTGTTGATTTCCCCATCGGAGCAGGTAGCGGCCGCTTCCTGCTCCAATGGGGAAAACGGCCCCAAACGCACTTCCCCACGTTCGAGAAGGCCTCGTAAGAAAGTGTTTCCTGGCCCCCGATAGCTGCGATCAGGGGTCAGGAAACCCCACTAGACACCAGGGATTTCACTTCGGGAGGTCGGCCCCCTCGGAAAACGGGCCGCCGCATTCCCCCCCCCCCCCCGGGGGCATTTTTATTTTTACAAAAGGTTAGGTGTCCCCTGGGGCTAAATTTTATTTAAAAAAAAAAAGAAAGAAATGGAAAGGGGGTCGTCTGTGGGCAGGGCGACCCCCTGTGGGGGCAATATTTTTTTTTTGTTGTTGTAGGGTTTCCCTGGGGGCCATTTTGGCCCCCAAGGAAACCATACAACTACTAAAAAAAATATATATATATACTTAAATCACTTTTGTCAATACATGTGTGGTTTCCCTGGGGGCTGCGATCGTCCCCCAGGAAAACCAAACCCACATATAAAAGTGATGATATATATATATATATATATATATATATATATATATATATATCTTCACACCAGTTTGGTAATTGAGTCAAAATTGCGGCACTCACAGGATTACAGCAGGTTACTTTTATTTCATGACAGGACCCCAAACAAACTAACACCAACACATTTTGACCCTCACGGTCTTGATCACGGTAATTAACCAATCCATTACAATCACTATTTATTCTAATCCTGTAAGCCATGCCCTTAAGTGGCATTCTGGGATATGTAGTCTATACAATGTGTGCTACTTCTAAAGCCAAACACAAAGCCTATTACACCCTAACGTGTGTTTCATATACAAACAAAACTAAAAAATAAATACAAAGAAAGACTTAGTGCACATAAACAATACTATTAAAGCAAATTGGACCGAACATAACAACAGCTATTCTATTCATCATTCCAGACTATAGTAAGGAAAACCTACAAATTGTGAAAATAGTGAAGAAATATTGACACTTGATTCAAAAAGATAGTGACATTGGACAAAGAGTGGGCATCTGCCCCTCATTCACATATCGGAAAGCACCGTCTTTGAAAGATATGCTAGTGAGAAGTCACCTACAGATACCAAAATCTTCCAATTGGTTATTAGAGGGCAGTAAGGGCTTCTTTTGCTGCAAAAAATGCAAAGCATGTAGAATTGGATGCAATAAAAAAGCTGTAATAGATTATAGAGGCAGAGAAATTGAAATCAGAGCAAGAATCACATGTGAAACATCTTTTGTGGTATATGTGTTGGAATGTCAACGTGGTCTGAGGTATGTAGGGAGTACTGTATGCCCTTTAAGAAAGCTTATTTTGGAACATATAAGGGCGGTCCGTAATGAGAATACCACATATGCAATGACCAAACATTTAAAAACTCACTCACAACTCGACTGGTTGTCCATGAAGTATTATGGTATTGCAACAATACAAAAACATGAACGGAGTGGCAATAGGGTTCAAAGATTAAGACGGTTGGAATCCAGATACATTATTAGGTTAAAGACTAAGATGCCATTTGGGATAAATTACGATTAGGAACTCTATTGTCATCTTTAAAACCTGGTTGTTTACCATGGATTAATTCCCATTGTTAATGGAAAATTGAATGAGGTGTATTAATTGAAATAAGTGAAATGGTAAATGGGAATTGAATCCCTACAGAGCAATAGGGAAAGAGAAATTATTTGGAATAAAAATTGTTAACAGTTATGGACATTGTTGACGGGGGTTTGCAAGCAAAGTGTAAAGTGGCACGAAAAAATAGTCTGGAATGATGAATAGAATAGCTGTTATGATGTTCGGTCCATTTTGCTTTAACCCCTTCTGTGCCGCGGACGTAGTGGTTACGTCCTGCGGCACAGTGCTGCTGTGCCGAGGACGTAACCACTACGTCCTCGGCACACAGCCCAGAGGGAGCGCTCTCGCTCCCTCTGTGGGGTTCCCCCCCCACCCCCCCAAGTCAGGGATGGAAGGGGAAGCCCTTCCCCTCCCACCCCCTACCCCCCCCAACCCCCCCTGTGACGTCAGCGCGCGAGCGCACGCTGATTAGTCACAGGGTCTCCCCCATCGCGCTGGAAGCAGAGCTTCCAGCGCGATTGAAAAAGAAATGCTTTTGCATTTCTTTTTCAATCCCATGGGGGAGGCCCCGAGAGGCTTCAAAGGGAAGGAAATGTATTTCCTTCCCTTTGAAGTCTCTCACAGGTTTCAAAAGCTGGATTGCTTGCAATCCGGCTTTTGAAACCCCACTAGACACCAGGGATTTTTTTTTTTTTCTTGAAATTGGCAAAAGGGAGCGACCCCTTGGGCAAGGGTCGCTCCCAGGGGGGCATTTTTTTAGGAAGGCCTTTTCTGCCCCCCCTGGGGCAGATTGGCCTATTATTAGGCCGATCTGCCCCAGGGGGGGCAGAAACCTCTAGGCACCAGGGACCATTTTTTTTTTTTTTTTTTTTTTTTTGTGATGAATTCTTTTTTTTTAGGTGGGGAGCGATCCCTTAGGCAAGGGTCGCTCCCCTACGGGGCAATATATATTTAGGCCATTTCTGCCCCCCTTGGGGGCAGATTGGCCTATTTTGATAAGGCCAATCTGCCCCCAAGGGGGGCAGAAACCATTAGACACCAGGGAGTTTGTTTTTGCGCGCGAATGTCACGCAACAAAGCGACCCCTTTGGCAAGGGTCGCTCCCAGGGGGGGCAATTTTTTGGGAAGGCCTTTTCTGCCCCCCCTGGGGGCAGATCGGCCTATTATTAGGCCGATCTGCCCCCAGGGGGGGAAGAAACCTCTAGGCGCCAGGGCAATTTTTTTTTGTGTGTTTTTTTTTTTTGTTCTTTTTTTTTTTTTTTTAGAGATGGGGAGCGACCCATCAGGCAAGGGTCGCTCCCCTGGGGGGCAAATTGTATTTAGACCATTTCTGCCCCCCTGGGGGCAGATTGGACGATTTTAGGTCAATCTGCCCCCAAGGGGGCAGAAACCACTAGGCACCGGGGATTTGTTTTTTGGCACCAATGTCACGCAGGGGGAGCGACCCCGTAGGCAAGGGTCGCTCCCGGGGGGGGGGTGGGGGGGCAAATTTATTTTAGGCCATTTCTGCCCCCCCGGGGGACAGATCGGCCTATTTTTAGGCCGAACTGCCCCCGGGGGGGGGGCAGAACACTCTAGGCGCCAGGGCAATTTTTTTTTTGTGTTTTTGTTTTTTTGTTGTTTCTTTTTTTAGAGATGGGGAGCGACCCATCAGGCAAGGGTCGCTCCCCTGGGGGGGCAAATTGTATTTAGACCATTTCTGCCCCCCTGGGGGCAGATTGGCCAATTTTAGGTCAATCTGCCCCCTAGGGGGCAGAAACCACTAGGCACCGGGGATTTGTTTTTTGGCGCCAATGTCACGCAGGGGGAGCGACCCCGTAGGCAAGGGTCGCTCCCGGGGGGGGGTGTGTGGGGGTTGGGGGGGCAAATTTATTTTAGGCCATTTCTGCCCCCCCGGGGGACAGATCGGCCTATTATTAGGCCGAACTGCCCCCGGGGGGGGGGCAGAACACTCTAGGCGCCAGGGCAATTTTTTTTTTTGTGTTTTTTTTTTTTGTTGTTTCTTTTTTTAGAGATGGGGAGCGACCCATCAGGCAAGGGTCGCTCCCCTGGGGGGGCAAATTGTATTTAGACCATTTCTGCCCCCCTGGGGGCAGATTGGCCAATTTTAGGTCAATCTGCCCCCTAGGGGGCAGAAACCACTAGGCACCGGGGATTTGTTTTTTGGCGCCAATGTCACGCAGGGGGAGCGACCCCGTAGGCAAGGGTCGCTCCCGGGGGGGGTGGAGGTTGGGGGGGCAAATTTATTTTAGGCCATTTCTGCCCCCCCGGGGGACAGATCGGCCTATTATTAGGCCGAACTGCCCCCGGGGGGGGGCAGAACACTCTAGGCGCCAGGGCAATTTTTTTTTTGTGTTTTTTTTTTTTGTTGTTTCTTTTTTTAGAGATGGGGAGCGACCCATCAGGCAAGGGTCGCTCCCCTGGGGGGGCAAATTGTATTTAGACCATTTCTGCCCCCCTGGGGGCAGATTGGACAATTTTAGGTCAATCTGCCCCAAGGGGGCAGAAACCACTAGGCACCGGGGATTTGTTTTTTGGCACCAATGTCACGCAGGGGGAGCGACCCCGTAGGCAAGGGTCGCTCCCGGGGGGGGGGTGGGGGGGCAAATTTATTTTAGGCCATTTCTGCCCCCCCGGGGGACAGATCGGCCTATTTTTAGGCCGAACTGCCCCCGGGGGGGGGGCAGAACACTCTAGGCGCCAGGGCAATTTTTTTTTTGTGTTTTTGTTTTTTTGTTGTTTCTTTTTTTAGAGATGGGGAGCGACCCATCAGGCAAGGGTCGCTCCCCTGGGGGGGCAAATTGTATTTAGACCATTTCTGCCCCCCTGGGGGCAGATTGGCCAATTTTAGGTCAATCTGCCCCCTAGGGGGCAGAAACCACTAGGCACCGGGGATTTGTTTTTTGGCGCCAATGTCACGCAGGGGGAGCGACCCCGTAGGCAAGGGTCGCTCCCGGGGGGGGGGGTGTGGGGGGGCAAATTTATTTTAGGCCATTTCTGCCCCCCCGGGGGACAGATCGGCCTATTATTAGGCCGAACTGCCCCCGGGGGGGGGGCAGAACACTCTAGGCGCCAGGGCAATTTTTTTTTTTGTGTTTTTTTTTTTTGTTGTTTCTTTTTTTAGAGATGGGGAGCGACCCATCAGGCAAGGGTCGCTCCCCTGGGGGGGCAAATTGTATTTAGACCATTTCTGCCCCCCTGGGGGCAGATTGGCCAATTTTAGGTCAATCTGCCCCCTAGGGGGCAGAAACCACTAGGCACCGGGGATTTGTTTTTTGGCGCCAATGTCACGCAGGGGGAGCGACCCCGTAGGCAAGGGTCGCTCCCGGGGGGGGTGGAGGTTGGGGGGGCAAATTTATTTTAGGCCATTTCTGCCCCCCCGGGGGACAGATCGGCCTATTATTAGGCCGAACTGCCCCCGGGGGGGGGCAGAACACTCTAGGCGCCAGGGCAATTTTTTTTTTGTGTTTTTTTTTTTTGTTGTTTCTTTTTTTAGAGATGGGGAGCGACCCATCAGG